>NW_006408658.1:6504913-6563790 GCF_000296735.1 Chrysochloris asiatica
AAAAGAGTAATCTGATACAATTTGATGAACTTGACCTACACCTATGGATGCAGTAGCTCAAAAGAGGGAACAAATCTTTACAGCAAGGATCATTCTCACCCCCTCCATACACAGAGTAGACAGGGATGGGCAACTTGGACATTGGCTACCCAAAGTGGTGGGTCTACAAAGGCAAGAAGTGACTGGCTTACAAACTTTCCAGAGGGAACCTAGATCCAGAGGGCGTGGAGAAAGGTAGAATCTCCACTGAGTAGTATCCAATCTATGTAGTTGGGGCTGATGAAAGGAAATGTGGATAGGTCTCTTGTGATACAATGGTGAATAATTGTTATCAGGACTGATTGTGAGGGTTGGAAATGTAAAGGTAGACGTTTTGTAGCAAGGAGGGGAGTGATTAATTTTGCAGTCTAGGAGCGGAGGTCCCTGGGACCATCAAGGGAGAAGAGTGGAGAGTGGGACCCTGCCCAGAGAAGCAGTGATGCCCGAGATGGAGGCAGAGACTACAATGTGTGGAGAGATGGAGCAGCTGGGGACTCTATATCCAGAGAGGGAGAGGGGCTGTGTGCTGAGGACTAGGAAGCAGGCTTGCAGGGTATATACCCTTTGGTTGGTTTTTGATGCATGGAGAGGATTGTAACCATGGCAATGAAACGATATATGATAGGTTGAATGTAAAACTAATATTCTCCCACGTAAACTATCACATAATTCACAATAAAACATTTGAAAAAAAAAAAAAAAGAAATAGAACAAAATAAGGCATTAGGCAAATCTGCTACTAAAGACCTCTTTGAAGCCTTAAACAGCAAGTTCAGTTTGAGGACTAAAGTGATCCTGCCTCAAGCCATAGTCTTTTCAGTCACTTCATTCATATACATGTGAAAGTTGGATAATGAATTAACAAGACTGTAGAAAGATCGATGCATTTGAATGATGGTGTTGGAGAAGAATACTAAAAGTACCATGGCCTGCCTAAAGAACAAACAAATTTGTCTTGAAAAAAGTACAACTAGAATGCTACTTAGAAGCGAGGATGTCGAGACTTCTCTTGTATTTTGGACATGTTATCAGAAGGGATCAGGCCTTGGAGAAGGACATAATGCCTGGGAAAGTGGGAAGTCAGTGAAAAAGCAGAAGACCCCCAATGAGATGGGTTGACACAGTGGCTGCAGCAATGGTTTCAACAACCATTGTGAGGCTGGAGCAGGACCAGGCATGTTTCGTTGTGTTGTGCACAGGGTCACTATGAGTTGGAACCAATTCTATAACACCTAACAGCAACATCTAATTTCTACATATTTCATAGTTAGCATATTTACTGTTACAATGTAAAAAAACACAAAATATTTTATTAAATATCTTAAAAGGAGCTAGCATTGGGGCAGGAAGAGTTATGAGAGAGAATGATAAATAGGTACTTTTCTTGTGTAAAATAAAAGAATTTGGGGAGGCCATTTCCTGAGGATGCAGGGCAGGTGAGGAGGGCACACCTGACTGGATCACCAAAAAACAGGTGCGTGAGGTAAAAGTGGCTGGAAGAAGCTGAGACCATAGTGTGGGTGCCATGGAAAAAAGACTCCCAGTTGGCTGGTGAGACAGGCACAGGACTATGGAACTCAATACACCCTTAGGTGAAGAAGCTGAGTTTCTCCCAAGGGTGGAAGTAACCCTGACATGTAGTCTGCAAATATACATCTGGTAACCTAGATAGGAACAGGTAGGGTGGTAATTCCATATTTGGGAGTCAGACTTTTGGGACGGTGTCCATGCAGGATAACCTGAGCTAGGTTGGGGTGGGAAAGAGAATCTTCAGCATTTAATTTCTTGAATGTGTCATACTTTTTCCATGCTTTTGTCCATACTGTTCTCTAAGCCCAGAATTCTCTTCTCCATTTTATGTGCTCACCAAAATCCTGCTAATCCTTCAGGATTCTGTTCTAGCTTCAGCATCTTTGGGAAGCTTCCCTGATTCCTGAGACTGTGTCTGAGACTCCAATAGCTCCCTGTGCTTTTCTATCACAGACTTGCCATTCTATACAATTGTAATCTGTTTCTGTCTGTTACTCTAGATTGGTCAGCACTTCAAGGCACCATCATTGTGCATGTCTTTATTTCTAAGTGTTTGTTGAACAAACTACTGACAAACCAGAGTATCCAGGTACCTCAGAGCCTGAGAGATGACCTGCAGCCCAATACAGCTTGCCTGGAGGTCCTAGCTTAGAAAGATCCTCAGGTAAAAAGTTTTAAGGGGCTAGAAATGGGATTTAGTTCCCAAATCAGATGGGTTAAGGACAATGAGCCCTTTGAAGGCCTGGACCCCTCTCTCAGGCCTTTATCAACCTTTTATCAACCAATTCCCCTCAAATTTATAGGAGAATTCTCCCCTTGGCTCTCTGACACATTTTTGAAAAAGGTTCAACCAAGTCTTGGTCCAATTTAGGGTAAAAGACTTGTCTGGGTATTGGTGGCTTGGGAGAAGGGTAGCATAAACTTCTGTTTAAGCCTGGTAACAACTGGGTTGGAATTTTAGGAAATGGCCTAAGTCAGAAAGGGAACGTGAAATCATATGAGAGAGTGGGAATTGGGAAGAGACTTTCTGGAAAGACACACAAGTCAAGAGTGTTCGGACAAACAGCTTAGACAATATAGTTAAAGGTTCGATATTAGGGACACAAACAAGGAGACAAGGTACTCACAAAGGTGGGAATTGGGGGATAGTCTGGCTTCTTGGTTTTATAGCAGGAGCAGCAACAGCAAATGAACCGGAAAATTCTCCTGAGAGATATAGATGGTGAGGAGGGGTTAGTCAGAAGACAGGACCTAGGAAATTTGGGACAGGAGCTTGGGGGTGACATGGGCTAGATCTTTGGAGAACTAGGAGTGAGAATTCTATGGTCATCACCTGAGAAGGTAGAAGATGGACTTTGGGGAGGGCAGAATGTTAAAAGGCACAGGCAGTGTCAGCCCCTCTCTGAAGTATGACAGGTAGAGCTTGGAGCGAGCAAACTTCCACTCTACATCAGCATCATCCTAGGGACCAGAAGGTAGAAGACTGTGCAAGGATCACTTTGGTGCCCAGCCCTTCTTCCCACTTAATCTGCCTTCTCTTTTCCCCATCCTCTCACATTTTGTTCTCCATCATGTCAACCACTGTCCTCGCCCCTATTCTGGTCTCCATTCTCATGTATCATCCACATTTCCCTGTCTCCACCTTCTCTTTCCTTTTTATCCTCTGATACCCAGTCTACTCTCTACCTTCATGTTCTAATGTACTCATTTCCTTCCTTCTCCCTTCTCACATTCCCACCTTATGTTTCCACAATCCCTCATCACCACCATGAAATTGAAAGAGCACTAGGCTTGATGTCTAGCATTACTAAGTCCCTCATTTTACAGATGAGGTAAATAAGGCCTAAAGAGTGTAACTTGTCCAAAATCTCAAACAAGGCAACAGTGGAAGCAGAGCAGGAACTCAAGGATCTTGACATCTCTCACCCTATTCCTCTTCAGCTGTCCCCTCCTTCTCTCTGCCTTAAGCTAACCTCAGATTACATACCTCAATCTTCTGGAAGGAGTTAGTGATCATGGCAATGAGCATGTTGAGCAGCACTATGACCATGACGATGGTAAAGATGCCATAGAGGGCCCGGCCAACGAATTCAGGCACCAGAAACTGAGGCATGTCTACCACACTGTGCTCCTCCATGCCAAACATGGTCCAGAACAGAAACTGGAATGTCTCGTTGAAACTAGCATGCCAGGCCAAATAAGAGAAAGAAAGTGAGGGATGGGAGATGAACCTGAACGTCATCCAACCACACTCTTCCTGCCATCCAGTCATTCTGCTTACATGAAGCTCTCTGGACTGCACTGATTCATATAGACACTTGCCATTTCTGAGCCCCAAACTTTATTCTTTTAGTTAACTGATATTTATCGAGCACATCGTGCCAAAGGTGCTAAAGATATCTTCAAGGACCTTATGCTTTGAGGAATGAGATAGACATTAACCATACCAACATTTAAAAATTGTGGTAAGTGCTATGAAGGAGCAGCATAGGATGCAATGAGATGTAGAACTTGAGTGTGGCTTAGTTTTGGAGTTAAGAAAGAATCTTGGAAAAAATGACATTCAGAAAGGGCTTCCTGGTAGAGACTGAGCAATCAACCAGGTGAAAAGGCAGGAGGTGGGTGTGAAGAAGAGCATTACCCAAAGTAAAAGGAGCTGGGGGACATTTGAAGAACTCAGAGATGATCATTGTGGCTGGTTGCAGAGTGTAAGGGGGAGAGAGACTTTTGAGAGGTAAGTAGGGACCAGCCAGTTCTGGTATGGCTTTGTATAATTAATACTAGTTGCTTAGGATGGGCTTGGAGCAAAAGGAAGCTATCTATGAAGTTCTAAGTGGAGCAGTACCACTAAAGTTACATTTGAAAAGATCACTTAGACAGCTTTAAGTAGAATGATAGAGAAACAGGTGAGTGGAGAGATAGAGGCCATGATCTGGATGATGTGGTTTGGTCCAACTCCAGTGCCACCTCTGTCAGGAAACCCTTCCTGAACTCCCTTCCTTACCCCGCAGCAGAAGTTGCATGTTTATTAGTCACAGACTTACCTACACACTCTCTCTCATATTGTATTTTTGTGTGAATTGTCCTATTCCCACCATCTCAGTGCCAGTTCAGGCCTACAATAACTTCATTCTGGTTTCCTGGCCTGAATATTATTCCTGTTAATTCATCCTCCACATTGTATCTAGGGTATTCTTTCTCAATACTAATCTGATATGTTGTTGTTGTGCTTGTCAGTGCTTAAATTCTCCTAACTATTCTCAGTCCAGCTGTCCACCATGCAGCCTACCTGAAATTTTTAGTAAAAACACTTTTGACTTTATTTGCTGCCACCCATGATTAAATAGCCCTGGAGGCTGAGGTCTTTCCTTACTAATGTGAAGTAACTGATACCACCAGAAGCCACCAAACAGGCTAGAATAGGGAGTTACCATTCTTGGCATGGTGGATTCAGTTTAACTTTAAACTGTGCAAACTTGGGTCCTTTAAGCTCACATCCTGAGGCTGGGACTTGAACAAGGGTTCTTGGTATAAAAGGAGTTATCTGAATAAGCCTCCATAGACTTTCTGCTTCCTCGAAGATTTAAAGCCTCGGAAGCCCTATATAGGGTGGCTACGAATAGGAACTGACTCCATGGCACATAACAACAAATATAATGGAACCGTAAGAAACCCTTGACCTATATCCTCAGGCCCAAGTGTGGATCCTTAAGCATCATCAATGAAACTATCACACATTTGCGCTTCTGCAACTTCATGATTGTGTGACTGCCTGAGAGGCCACCTGGAGTTCCCTGGCCTGCTTCTCAGCAAAACCTTCAAGTCTAAGCTTCTTGGAAAAATCTTCATGCTTCAAACACTGACACCCTATCTATCCTCCTCTCATAAACTTCCTCCATTCACCAACAGCAGGAGACTTACTATTCCCCAATGTACACCCCTGCTTTGATATGGCCTCTTTTTGCCTGGGAAGCTCTGCCTCTTCTTTGAAGTCCATAACCCTTTAAGGTAGAGCTTAGAGTCTCCTTTATCTGGGAAACCTTCCCTAATCATCCAATGCAGAAGAAGGGGACTCCTCCCCTGCGTATGCTCAACATAAGCCCTCCTTCCCACACTTAGCATCCCCAAATTGCACTTATTTGTGCACATGGCTATCTTCTCCATAGCGCTGGGTCTGGTTCATTTCTCTTGTCTTTGTTTTCAGTGCCAGGAACAGGACCTACTACAAAGAAGGTGTCAGTAAATGAGTATAAACTAAAAACACAAAAACAAAACAAACAACAAAAAATGCTGTTCTTTGATACAAGATCAAAGAACAGCATTTGCCTTAGAAGGAAGGAAGGGATAGGAAAGAAAGATGAATGGACACAGTAAACACAAAGAGGAAGCGGGAAGAGTACTGTTCATTGCAATCAATGTCATAAATCAAAATGTGTTTGAATTGTTAAAAAGAAAACCAATTTGCTCTATAAACATTCAAACTGACATCATGTGCCTCCTAGTATGATACAACATGAAGTATACCTCATCAACTAGGTTGCCAAAATAGATAAATCCAAATTGAAGAAAACATTCTCTACCCAATAATATGAGCTACACTCTTCAAAAAAGTTAATTTGTCCTGGAAGATAATAAAAAGGGAGAGAGAATGTTCTAAAGTTAAAGGAAACAAAAAGAGATGTGATAACAAAGTACAACGTAACTTGATTGAATCATCTTGGATTTGAAAAAAGCGATAAAGATTTTTTTGGCAACTGGCGACATTGAATAAGGACTATAAAATAGAGATTATCATGGTATTGATGTTAAATTTTTTGGAGGGTGATAATGGTCTTATGGTTTCACTTTTAAGAGGTATACTGAACTATTTGCAGCAGCATGATGTCTGCAACTTGTAAAAATTTCTGAAAAAAGAATAAAGAGAGCAATAGACCAAGCAGATGTGGTACAACATTAACAATTGGTGAAGCTAGATGAAGGGCATGTGGATGTTCATTGTACTAGTCTTCTAATTTTTTTGGAGTATTGAGTTGTTTCAAAATAAAAGGTGTGGGAGAGAAGAGAGTAAATAAATGAGTAGATAAACAAATGACTTAGTGACAGTGAATCCATGAGGGTGAAAGCCAACAAAAGAATTAGTTATTGGATAAACAAATGAGGGAGGGAGGGAAAAGGAAAAGTGATCACTAACTCTTCAAGTTACAAGGCCCCAGACTCCCACTTGCCCAGTCTGCCCCAGCATACTTGCCCAGCCGCTCTGTCTCTTGGTAGGGCACGTAGATGTTGTTGAGGCCACAGAGGAAGGCAGTCAGGATGATCATTAGGATGAACATGAATCTGACAGGGTGTGATGCGGAAGGGTCAGTGCAGTGCTCCTCTTAGGAGAAGTCAGACACTGGGAAAAATGATGTGTGTGTGATGGCCTTCTTAGTCCAGCCTTTCAACTTGACAAATACCAATTTTATTGGTTTTTACAAAAATGAGTGGTGGGAAATAGGAGGAATTTAAAGTGGGTGCCAAAGAAGGAGCCCTCTTTCAAGAATAAAGGGTTTTAAGTTCAGTCAAAGCTGGGGAGGAGTCAGAGTCCTTCTGAGTAGGAGAGTTAAAGCCACAGGTGGAGATGAGCAAACCTGCTACAGGGAGGGCTAAAAGAGCCCAAAGATGGAGTAGGAGGATCTCCCCCAAGCTAAGCTGAGCTGAACATGGTCATAGATGTAACCAGGGCTTTGCTCACCAATATAACCACTCCAGTCCCAGTTCAGGGAAGGAGTTTCCAGGGAGCAGGCAAACTAGGAGTCCTGGTGTGGCGCTGTGGGTTAATGAGTCAGACTGCAAAGCTGTTTGAACTGCAAGGCTGGTGGTTCAAGCTTACCAGCTGCTCCTTGGAAACCCTTACAGGGTTGCTATGGGTCGGAATTGACTCGATGGCACTTTACAACAACAAAGGCATTAACTATGGACTCTGGTTAGAGTGAGAGGCCAAGTTTAGCTGTAAATAATTGAGAAGTCCTGGTTGGCGCTGTAGGATAAAGTGCTAGACCATAAGATCGGCGGTGCAAACTTACCAGCCGTTCCTTGGAAACCCTATACAGGATCGCTATGAGTGGAAACAGACTCAACGGCACTTAACAACAAACACCAAGATGACCAGCTAATTCCAAGAGCAGTTTTAGAGTAGGAAGGATCCAAAGGGGCCTGATCCAATATCCTTACTATACAGATGGGAAAAGTGAGGCTACAGAGGGGTCACATAGAACAACAGAACTAGGACTGGAACTTCCAACTGAGGGCTTTTTTGCTAGTAGTGATTCTGAATTATTTCTTATACTCTCAACTGTACCCATAGTTTCAGGGTTTCCCAGGTCTCTAGAGTCTATGCGAGGGATTTAGGTTAAGAACTCCTGGGCTACAAGGGAGCTGGGGGAGTTCAGAAGATTGACAGGAGGGTGCTCTAAAGAACCACAGTACATACCGCATCATGTCGTCAATCATTTTGCCAATGGAAATCTGCAAAGTGCCCAGTGACTCATGAGCTGGCAGAATGTAGGCCAGGCGGGTGAAGCTGAGCATGCTGGTGACAGCAAAGAGCACCTCAGCCAAGAACTGGGGATCCTCAGTGCGCCACTCACTTCTCTCTGTGTAGAGTGGAATGGGGCTGGAGCTGAGCGCCAAGGAAGAAGAGGAACTGGGGAATTCAGGATGAACTGGGGAGGGGGGTCTGGGGGTGGGATTCTCACCAGCAGTGGTGAAATAGTGGCAGGCAGTTCCATCCGGGGCATACTGGCAGTGCATGTGGGCAAGTCCAGCCAGAAGGAGGCGCAGTGCAAAGGCTGCCAGGTACAGAGAGAGAATAACTACATCCAAGAAGTTCCACCAATCCAGGAGGTAACTGCGCAGGCCCTCGATCCACACCTCCTTACACTCAAACCAGAGGAAGCCTGAAAGCAGGAAAAGGGGCTAAGACAGGATGGGGCAGAACTCTCCTCCTTCCAGGCCAGAGCTGGATTAATGTGCATATGGGGGTAGGTGAGGGGCTAAGAGATCACTAGGATTAGCTGATAAAATATACACAGTAATCTTAAGTAAAAATAAAACGTATTCTTTCCCTGAGAGAATTTTCTGGTGCAATGTGCACCAGTGGTCACAGTCAGAAAGTGAGTAACACCTGGGAGAGGTTGCTGATGGGGAGGGAGTGGTTTATTATTTTTTAATTTTTAGATCTTTACTACAATCTGAATAGAAAACAAGAACTATTAAAAACTAAAACTGTTATGTAATTTCTTTTTCGTCCTCTTTGGAGCAATGATTCTGCTTTGGCCAGAAGTGAATTACTAAAAATCATAGTCTGTCTGCTCTCCACCAAATAAGTGTTGGACAAGTATTTTAAAAATATTGTTTGGAATGGGTTCCAAATTATCAGCCTGCTCAGGATGCCAATATCTGCGTGGAGCCTGGTGCTTGATCTAGATGAGGAGTTTGGGAGCTGGACACATTGTACCCTTTTCTATTCCCTGAATTTAACTGTGTACCTTTTCACTCAAGGTTCTTTCCACCTGTAATGTCCTTGCATATCCTTTTGAAACTCTGTTGACTTTTGGGGCCCAGGTCTCCTCTTTGAAATCCTCCCTAATCAGGTGAAGTGAGTTGATTCCTATTCTGTTTCCCCAGCACTCTGTTCATCTCCAATGTCATTGCTGAGGGCATGGGCCTCCATAGGCCAATCTCCCTCTTCCTGTCTCCTCTTAAACGTGGAGTCCCACAAGGGCAGAGACCATGCCCAATTCACCTCTTCGTCCTCAGTACCCAGGTCAAGGCTCAGTGTTCACTATGATAAAATATTAACTTCCTAACCATGTGTAACTGGGATTATGTGGTGAATAATGCAGATACATTCTCTGACCTTCCAGACTTTATAACCCGATACGGTAGGCAGGCAAGTAATCAAGTGATGACAATACAACTGAATGCTAAGAATGAAGATCCTGGGAAAGAGACTGTTTTAGAAGTGTTTAAAAATATATCCTCATCTTGATTTGGGGGTCAGGGAAAACTTCTTGAAGTGGGATTTAAGCTGAGACCTGAAGGATTTGTAAGAGTCAGTCAGGTGAAGGGGCAGCATAGGAAGAGAGGGTTCTAGGAAGAGTGATGTGTCAAGGCTGGAGGCAAGTGGGAGCATGACATAGTCAGGAACTGAAATCAGTTCTGCACGGCAGGACTTGTGAGGGTAGGGTGGATGCTCAGTATATGTATATTGAATGAATGGGTAAAACCATACTTAATTTAACTATGTATTCTGTTTCACTTACCGTAGGGTATTAACAAATATTTATTGCAAGAATAAGCATTTTATTTCTTCCATAAGGACAGAAACTATTATTGGTTTTATATCCACCCAGCACAAGTCAATAAATGCTTAGTAAATAATTAGGTGAAAGGAGCTCTGGTAGCGTACTAGTTAAGAATCAGGTTGCTAATCTCATGGTCAGCAGTTTAAAACTACCAGCTGTTCTGCAGGAGAAAGATGAGGCTTTCTGCTCCTGTAAAGATTTACAGCCTCGGAAACCCTGTACAGGGTCGCTATGAGTCAGAACCGACTCCATGGAACATAACAACAACAACAACAAGTAATTAGGTGAGAAACTCCTTCTTGGACTGATCTTATTTTCTTTCTCTAAAGATTCTTGGTCAAATTTCCTTTCTGATATGATTGTATAGTGTGGTACAGTGGAGAGTAGTGGCTTGGGATTTTGTTAGCTGATCTAGAGCTGACTGAGGGGAGGGCAACAGAGGAAGGGGCCACCCAAACAGCCTGTTAGGTAGAGTTCTTGGGATTTTTGTACGTAATGGGCATTTGCCATATTGTTTCAGAATACTTAATCCTGCTTTAGATAAAAAGAAAACAAATGGGGTGAATGAAACTTATGTGTGTTAAGCATAGGTAAGTTAGTAGCCTGAGTAATATGTTAAATAAAACAATTAAATAGAGCATATGTGTGTGAACATACATAGAAAGGGATGGACAGGCTGGTACACTAAATATTCATGACACACTGAATATGCATGAGGCATGTGGGACACTCACTATCAGATTTTAAACCAGCAACCCATTGGAGTCCTATTGTGATGCTGTAGGATAAGCACTGGACTGCTAACCACAAGGTCAGCCGTTCAAACCCACCAGCCATTCCTTGGAAACCCCATGAATCAGAACCAACTCTAAGGCACTTAGCAACAGTAATCCATTGGTGACACCCATTTTTGGTCCCAGGTGTCTTCTGCCCAAGGAATGCAAATACAAGTCATAACTGCTCATCAGGATAATTGGTAAGCTACAGCTGTAGCCAGACATACTTGCCCTTGTTTTTCCAACAGATAAAGTGTTGGTCCCAGGTACTTGTCTGTTGCATGCCCCCTGCTCAAACCTCAACTCTGGTCCTCTTAACAACACCATCATAACAATACCATTTGTTGATTTAATAAATGGTATGACTAATTTGGAGTCCAGGTGTGGCATTGTAGCACACGCACTGGACCACTAGACTGGTTTGAACTGCAAGGTGAGCGATTCGAACTCACCATCAGAAACTTATACAGGGTCTCTATGAGTTGGAACCAACTTGATGGTGCTTAGTAACATCAACAACATAATTAATTTGGTCTGTGAGATTTCTGTTTCATGATCTCTAGGATAACCTGTTTGGCAGTACACTTGCAGGCTACCATTACACCATGATATTTTCCCAGCTGGCACTGGGCCAGTGTCATTGTCCTATTTGTGAGAAGAGCAGAACCTCTAGAGTGGGTAATGATTGGTGCTAGGGTGAGAGAAAATGGGGCTCTTGCTCAGGTAATCTGTCACAGGGCTAGGTGGCCTGATTGGGGGTAAAAAGAAAGAGTCTCTTAGTATAAAAACACAGAGGTTACATGTTCAATAGGCATCTATAAGGGCAAGGTTCTCCCACGGACTGCTTATCATGGAGAAGTGAGGAGGCCCCCCAAAGGAGACTACCACAAATAAAGGGCCCCACACATGTACCTGTGACCCAAACCATGTGTAGGGAAGTCTCCCAGACGCTCTGGCTGCGGCCACGGAAGGTGCTGAGCTGTGTCTCCATAACCAGGGACTCTCCCAGCAGGAAGATGAGGAACCACAGATAGGAGGCCGAATGCAGCAGGAACTTCAGCACGGGAATCTTTAGCAAGTGGCCCAGCTTGTGTGGAGAAGGAAAAGAGCATGGCTCCTGGAGTCCTGTTCAAGTCTCTCTCTTTCCTAGTGGCCCTTCTGGACGTTCAGTCTGCATACAATTCTCCCTTTCTCAGATTCACTTATTCATTTTTTCAGACATTTATTGAGAATGTATATATCAGGTTCTGTAGGATAAGCACTGGACTGCTAACTGCAAGGTGAACAAGGTTCAAACCCACCAGTTGCTCCTCAGGAACCCTACTATACAGGGTCACTATGAATTGGAACCATCTTGGTGGCACTTAACAACAACAAACTTTCATATCTATTGTTTCCTTCACAGTCATTATAAGGTAGGCATTGTTTCTACTTTTCAGATAGGGAACTGAGAATAACATTGGTAAAGTAACTTTACCTTCGTGGTCCTATAATCTCCTCAAATCCAGCCAAGTTAAAAAAATAAATTATCTTCTGTCACAAACTTGTTCCTCCTCCTCCTATGTCCCTTAATTGTACTATTTACTGCTGTCTTGGACAAAAGGAGGCCTTGCATTCATTCACTATGCCTCAGATTCCTTCTCTATAAGTAAAGCATAATGCCTACTCTATAAGTAAAGTATAATGCCTACTTAATGTGAACATTTATAAAATACCCTGTCAAGGACCCAGCATAGAACAAATGCTCAATAAATGACAGTTATCATTAATCTCATGCTTAGTACCCGGGACTTGGGTGCCAGCCAGTAGCCAAGGCAGAGGAAGGGCATGGTGAGGAAGATGAGGAAAGCGACAAAGAGCTTCCAGATGGTGGTGCTTCCACGCCAGCCGGCCAAGTTCCCACACCAGATGGAGGACAGGACTTGTTGGCAGATGGGGTGGGCTACAAACTAAGCAGAGGAGACAAGGGGAGCCACTTCAGTGCATAGCCCTTACTTCCCTGCTACAAAGACGGAACCAGCCTGCCTCCCTCCCTGGGTTAGACAGTCCAGAAGATGGGTGAATCACTTGCCATGTAACCTTGGGCATATCTTACCTCTCTCTGGGTCTTGGTTTCCTTCTTTGTAAGAGGAACCTGAATTCAGGGACATTCCATAACTCTCTAGATCCTACATTCTTGACTCTAAGCCAAACTACAGTGGATTAAGGTAGGTATCCAAGTCCCAGAACCCCCAGATTCCCTGCCTTTTTAGAGATGTAGGATACCAGTCTGAATGATCTAGAGGCGACAAACAGGGAAGTGGGGAGCTTGGCATTTTGGACGGCAGGGCCGGAGGCACTATTATGAAGGAAGGTATGCTAAGCTATCTGAGGGTTGGTGAGAATAAGTAAGAGGCTGGAGGAGGCTGAAAAGGGGAGTATGTCTTTAGCTTGGTGGTGGTGGTGGTGCAGGTGCATCTAATGAGACAATGACTAGAGTCACATGCTCTCTAAATCCTGAGAGATCTAGTCTAATTTGTGTAGAGTGAGATAATGGAGTCTAACAAGGGAAAAAGATCAGCCCAAAGTTAATCAATAGGTCAGAGGTAGAGCTGAATCAAGACTTAGATGTCTTAGTGGGAAGAATGTCCTACTAGGCAACAGGTCTCTAAGGTCTGGGCATAAGTTAGCGGCTTACATTAAAAGTAAGGGACAGTTGGGGATCTAGAGGATCAAGAGCTTATACATATGGGAGCTCAGAATCAAGGAAAAGAAGGGTCCTGTGGGTAGGAAAAGAACTTGAGGTGGAAGATACTTAAAAGCAACAGGGCAAGGGATCAGGGCAGGCAGGGGAAAATGGTTAGGATCCGACTGACCCGCTTTTGATTGTAGTTGACAGCCAGTCGCAGCCTTGCCAGGTTGGGGATGCCCTCTTCAAAGGCCTGGCCCAGGCCCTCAGCCTCAGTCTCACTGTCTTCGCCCAGGTCATTGAGCACAGCAGTGACCTCGCTCTGGTTCCGGCACATGCCCAGCAGCTCAAAGCCATAGTCCTGGCTCAGTGACTCCAGTGCAATATACTCAGGCTGTAGGGAAGCAGATCTGTATGGACTCAGCCTATGGAAACCATCCTCTTACCTGTAGAATCAGCACTGGACTGAAAACTACAAGGTTAGCAGTTCAAACCCACCAACTGCTCCTTGGAAACCCTATACAGGGTTGCTATGAGATGGAACTGACTTTACAGCACTTAACAACAATCGGCCACTTCTTTCCTCTATCTGGTGTTCCCCTGGGTCATCTATTCCTTTTTCATTGGCAACCTCACCTGTCTGCTTGCTATGAGGTAACTCACGCATTACCTTTGCTTATCTGGTGCTACCTCTGCCTTTTCTCTAGGCTGCTTCAACCTAAAACCTCACGGCTTTTGATCACCCTTCATACAGCCTTTTCCTAATCCCTACTTCTTGCCCCACTTTTACTTATGCTTTTCCTTAATCTTTAAACACTCGACTGCTAACTGTTAAGATTGGTGGCTCAAATCCACCAGCTGCCCCTTAGGAACCCTAGACAGGGTTGCTATGAGTGGGAACTGACTCAATGACACTTAAAAACAACAACTGCCTTAGATGAGACCCCACACTGACAGTTTTAGGAGATTCTGAGGGAATACAGTAGTTCTTGCCTTCACTTGATCCATTCCAGCCTGTTTTATGTGGAGTCCTTACCCGAGAAAGAATCCAGGCTAAGATTTCAGGAGGCTGGGACTGAGTCCCAGTACTGTCTGTCAACTGGTATAACATGTTCCCTCAACTTCCTTGTCTATAAAATGGGAATAAATCCTGCTATGTTTCCCTCTGTGAGAATGGATTATTCCTGTAAAACTCCTTTGGAAAGGATCCTTTTCCCATACTTGGACAAATGGAGATATCATTGTCCTACTTCTGCTTTAGCTTGGTGGTAGCATGCTCTTTCCCCAACTCATATGGCATGGCCATAGCCTGCCATAGGCCTCCATTTTGACATCCTTGTTTCCCCATCTGTTGGTACTCTTGAGACAGGGATCAAGTCTGCTTGGCAAAGTGGGGCTGTCAATGGATGAGTGATGAACTAAACTGGAATGGTGGTATTCAAGGCCCCTGGTCAGTCCCTGCCTCCAAGCTTCCTCTGACTTCTCCTCATTCGTTCTGTCTTACACAGGGTCTACTCTGTATTTATACTAAACCACCCTTTTAGTAGCTAATCTTAACCTTACTTCTTCATGGAGTTTCCCCTCAACACATTAGCTACAGCTTTTCTGACCTGTTAGCAATATCCACAAAGACAATGAGTGAAGTGGAGTGTGCTGGGAGTGTTTTGTTTTCCCTCTCAGCCCTCTCCCTGCTTGTGATCACAAGCCCCATCCTCTGATCCCCAACACACAGCATTCTAGGTGGCAACATACAGCAGGTACTCAGAAAAGACAGTGTCATCTATCTCTGAATCTGTCTGACTGTTTTCCAATCTGTTTATGTTCTTTCTCCTCCCTCAGGTTACTTCTAGGGTTGGGGTTGTGCCCCTAGGGTGATGCACTGCTCTCTGCTATTAAATGAAAGCTCCCCAGATGGCCTCATTTTCTTGCTGTTGTTTCCTATTTCCCAGAATATCTACCACAGGCCCAATCACGCCCTGGTGGAAGAACATACCTGGCAGTACAGAAGGAAGAGGGGAGTATGGGAAACCAACCTTAAACTCGGGCTCCTTGCGAGCAAGACGCCTGAGCTCGCGACTGAGCTGGAAGGCAGCCAGCATGGCATCCTCACTGGCTAGTGAGAGGTGGGCCCTGCTGGCAATGCCGCGGTAGGTGTTGATGCGGGACAGGGAGAACTTCAGCAGGTCATAGCGGCGGGCATTGCCACACTCAAGGCAGGCACAGGAGACTGGGTGTGGCCGGGCGATAGTGTGGCCCTGATCCATAAGCAGCTGGGCAATCTCATACAAGTCCTTTTGGCAGGCCAGGGTGAGTGGAGTGATACCAGGTGCAAAGCGGGAGCCATCGATTGATGAGTCAAAGAAAGCCAGTGAGAAGGACCTAGTGTCTACTTTACGGCCCTTCTCCCGATCCAGCCGGGCCAGTAGGCGACGCACCACTGCTGGCTGGTTTGTATCCACCGCCACTAGCAGTGCTTCATGGATCTGCCGGAAGTCAAACTTGACATTGACCAAGAGTACATCAGTGATGGCCTCGTGGCCCAGGCGGATGGCCAAGTTGAGGGCTTCCCTCCATGAGCGGTCTTCGGCCTCTTCTACATTCCGCAGGGGCCCACCACCACCTGTGGCCTCTACTGACTCTAGCAGCTGCTGCACAAGACCCAGGCGTCCCTCCTGAATGGCACCCAGGAGTAGAGGTGGGAACTTCAGCTTTTTGTTCATGATCTCTGTCCAGTTGGGTTGTGGCTGAATGAAGGAATGGAGACAGTTGGGCCCCAAACCTCAAGACTCTTCACTTTGGAGCTCCCTTTGCTCTTCCACACTCAAGTCTTTAATGCTTAACACCCAACCCACCATTATAATATTCTTTGTACCAAACACATACTAAGAAAATTTTCATTTACCATTTATTATGTGCATTCTCAGGCTAGGAAAGTACTAGGACTAGGTCTGACTCTTCCTCAATACAACTTCCACCTCTCACAGGAATGCCCCCTTCACACACAGTGGGACTAAATGTGAGGTTAAAGTAGGTGGGTGGGGCTAGGTTGGAAGCCTGATTCCACATTCAGGTACACAGGATCTATCCAAGATACAGCTTTCATGTTGTTGCCTTCATCTCCCATCTGGTCATCCCTCCAGAAATTCCAGAGCATCTCAGATGGGAAGGTCCAGACAAGTCTACATAGGAGGGTCTTTGAATCGGGTTCTTCCCAAGCTCTTTAGTACTAACTAAGCCTCCTAGCAGGGTCCTACCTAGCAAGTTTCCCCTCCACCAAACCCCCTTAACTCTCTGCCTTCTGCTTTTGGGGGGCATTTCTCCCCTCATTGCTCCCACACTCAGCTTCATCCTCACTGCTCTTATCATCTGGGCCCAGGTTCCAAGAGGCTCTTCTCCCATTCACAGGAGATGCCCACTACTACATGCCTGGAAATTAGAATGTCCCTGCTACCCTTCTAGGTCAAACTAGTCTTTCATTCACTGTCAGAAATGAGACTAAGATGGGGGAAGACAGAGGGAATAAAGTCTCTTACCGTGAGGGGGTCCATGGCTGTACTCATTTATGTTGGCTGAAACCAAAGGACTGAATTCCTGCTGTGTCCTCTCATGACAGTGCCTGACATTCTCTTTTCTACCTATTTAAAACCCCGCCCTAGGCCCTCCCTTTGCCAGGACCAGCTGCTCCCCTTCTGCCCTGTACCCCGGGGACCTGAGAAGCTGGTGTTAAGTTAAAAGATGTGAGCAGAATTTAGAATAGTGTAGCTGGAAAGGACTTAAAGACCCTCTAGTTCAACTACCCCAATGTACACATGGGGATGGGATTCACCCAAGGTTCCATGCTCAGGCCTAGAACCATTCCTTAATCATTAACCAGTCTAGTCCCTAGAATAGCTCTGTAAACAGGAAGGCACAGAGATTTTCTCTCAGTTACCGAGGGTTAATTCTGGGCTTAAGATAAATAACATGCATAAAGTCACACAGTAACACTATTATCTGATCATTGTATGGGAATCCACAAAAGATACTGAGACTTAAGTTCATGAGATGCTGGAATGCAGTCTGTTGCTTAAAACCACTGAATTTCCTAGTATATCACATGATTTTATCTGTTAGGTAGTGCTTTTCTCTTCACTGAGCTCAGTTTTTCTTTTGGGAAAATGGGTATGAGGATGTGCTCTCCTCACCGAGGGAAAGAAGTTCTGGATTGTGCTCCAAAGCCCTAGAGAGGTCACTGATCCTACTCCAGAAGTTCCAGGAGGGAAATAGATGGGGCTATCCTTGGAAGAATCAGGTGCCATGGTGACAGAAGCCTTGACAACTGGGATTAGGGAGTAAGCTGGGCCCAGAGGTGCTTTCAGACAGACTCCTGAGGGAATGGATGGAGTGAAGGAGGGAGAGAGGTAGGACTCATCAGCCCTCCTCAGCTGTCAAAAGATCCCCATCCTTTTGCAGGGCAAAACCGCAGTTCTTCATGGCTCATGCTTGAGGGAGCTCCCCACAAATGCTGGCATGTTCCTCCACTTCTCCTGATGAGAAATGAAACTGGCAGATAGGGCACTGGACCCAGGAAATGGGTGGTGAGCTCTCTGAGGAGGAAACCCACACTACAGACTGGGAGGAAGATGATGATGAAGAGGGAGAGGATGGATGAGGTGGGGAGGTCTCTCCACAAGTGGCAGCGTGCAGGGGTAGAATCTCAACAGTGAAGGAGCCTGAGAGGAAGAGAAAGAGGTAAGCAAAATGTGCCCACTCCCAGGCAGAATGCTACCCCAAACAGTCTGAGGGGAGTATCTGCTATCAAAATGCAGGAAATTTAATACCATTGAATATTTTACACCTGATAGACACTATCTAGTCACGTATCCAGCAAACATTTATTGAGGGTTTCCTATGTGCTGAGGAATACAGTAAACCAAGGCTTGCCTTATGGATTATAGTATACTGGTGAAGATAAATCATTAACACACATTATAGTGACACACAGCAGAAACTGAGAAATGTTAAACCTAAGGGAACCAGAGAATGCTGTAGGAATTCAGTTGGGAGAGATGACCGAAAATCATACAAGACTGGGCAAATAAGTACTATTTAAACAGAGACTTAAAAAATAAGTAGTATTTGCACAAGAAGGAAATTTTAGGTTCTGTCCAGTATTACTTTGTACTGTTTCCTGTTTCTCCTGAAGACAGGGCCCGTGCCTCTTCCTTCGCTTACCAAACACAACCTGAGCAGGTGCTCACTACAGATTTACCCTTAATTATAGTTGGCTAAAAGTACAGATATATACAGAGAAGAAAGGGGTCAGAGTCCAAATACAGATGTTTCTTTGAATGACAAAATTCCCAGATTTCCTTGTTCCCCTCAAGGGATACCTAAAGGCACGATAACAAACCTGTGTACCTAATTCAGGATGCTTACCAGTGCAAATGGGACATTGTCCACTCTCCTGGACACAAATGCTTTGAGTTTGAGGTTGACGCTGTTGTTTCTGTCCATTGCTTTGGGTTTGAGGTTGACGTTTTTGTGTTGTCCCCCTTCTATTTGGTCGATAGCTGGATTTAGATAGGATTCTGTGAGAAAGAACAGTAAAAGATCATTTATTAGCAAGAGGTGATACTACCAGTCATAAAGTCTGAAGGAATCTAGAATTGGGGCAGAAAAAAATGCAAAATAGTTGATGTGGAGCCTGAAGGCCTAGGTTGGAGTGCTGGCATCCCCACTTAATGTACCAGGCTCGAGGAAGGTCATTTAACCTTTGAATATCTGAGAAGAGAGTTTCTATTAATGCTCTAAGATTCTTTTTCTTTCTTTTTTTTTTTAATTGAGATATAATTCACACACCATAAAATTCACCCCTTTTAAGTATATATTATTCAGTGGTATTTTGTATATTCATAAAGTTCTATAATAATCACCACTAATTCCAGAATACTTCATCCCAGAGAGAAACCTCATACAGTTACTCCCTATTCGTCCCTCTTTCCAGCCCTTGACAACCACTAATCTATTTTCTGTCTCTATAGGTTTGCATGCTCTGAACTTTTCTGTGAATGAAAATCATTGATTATGTGATATTTTGAAACTGACTTCTTTCACTAAGTGTGTTTTTAAGGTTCATCTATGCTGTAGTATATATCAATACTTAAATCCTTTTTATGGTATATACCGTATTTTGGTAAACTACTCATTGGTTATTCTGGTGCTATCAGACAGAATGCTGAATATTACAATATAATGAAGATCACCAGATATACTGTCAGATATAGTGCCAGAAAAATAGCTCTCAGGTTAGAAGGCACTCAAAATGCTACTGGGGAAGAGCTGCCTCTTCAAAGTTGAGTTGACTGTGATGATGTGAATGGAGTAAAGCTTTCAGGACCTTTGTTTGCTGATGGGGCACAACTCAAAATGAGGAGAAACAGTGGCAAACAACTATTAATAATCAGAACGTGGAATGTACGAAGTATGAATCTAGGAAAATTGGAAATTGTCAAAAACAAAATGGAGTGCATAAGCATTGATATTCTAAGCATTAGTGAACTGAAATGGACTGGTATTGGCCATTTTGAATCTGACAATCACATGGTTTACTATGCTGAGAATGACAAATTGAAGACAAATGATTTGGCATTGCATTCATCATCAAAAAGAACATTTCATGATATATCTTGAAGTACAATGCTGGTTGTGATATAATATCCACATGCCTACAAAGAAGAACAGTTAATACATTATTTAAATTTATACACCAACTACTAAATTCATTGATGATGAAATTTAATAATTCTACCAACTTCTTCAGTCTATAATTGATCAAATATGCAATCAAGATGTATTGATCATTACTGGTGATTGGAATGCAAATGTTGGGAGCAAAGAGGAAGGATCAGTAGTTGGAAAATATGGCCTTGATGATAGAAACGATGCTGGAGATTGCCTGACAGAATTTTGCAAGACCAAGCCCTTCTTCATTGTAAATCCATTTTTAAGCAACAAAATTTTTAAGATGACTATACACATGGACCTCACCATATGGAATACACAGAAATGAAACTGACTATACCTGTGGAAAGAGATGGTAGAAAAGCTCCATATCATCAGCCAAAACAAGGCCAAGGGCAAATTCAGGCTGAAGCTGAAGAAAATTAAGTCCATGAGAGCCAAAATATAACCTTGAACATATCCTACCTGAATTTAGAGAGCATCTCAGGAACAGATTTGATGAATCAGACACTAATTACCAAAGACCAGCTGATTTGTGAGATAACATCAAGAACATCATACAGGAAGAAAGTAAAAGATCATTAAGAAGACCAGAAAAAAGGAAGAGACCAAAATGGATGTCAGACGAGACCTTAAAACTTGCTCTCCAGCATAGAGATGCTAAAGCAAATGGAAGAAACAAGGAGGCAAAAGAGTTAAAAAGAAAACTTCAAAGGGCAGCTAGAGAAGACAGTCAAATATAATAATGAAATGTGCAAAGACCTGGCATTAGAAAACCAAAAGGGAAGAAAACGCTCAGCATTTCTCAAGCTGAAAGAGCTGAAGAAAAAATGCACGCGTTGACTTGAAATATTGACGGATTCTATGGGTGAAATATAAATGACGCAGAAAGCATTAAAAGAAGATGGAAAGAATACAGAGTCACTGTACCAGAAAGAAATGGTCGATGTTCAACCATTTCAAGAGGTATCATACGACCATGAGCCAATGATATTGAAGGAAGAAATCCAAACTGCACTGAAGACATGGGCAAAGAACAAGGTTATGGCAATTGATGGAATACACATTGAAACCTTGCAACAAACTGATGCTGCACTTGAGGCACTCACTCATTCACACCAAGAAATTTGGAAGGCAGCAACCTGGCCAACTGATTGGAAGAGATTCATATTTGTGCTCACTCCAAAGAGAGGTGACCCAACGGAATGCGGAAATCACTGGACAATATAATTAATATTGCATGCAACTAAAATTTTGCTAAAGATAATACAAAAACGGATGCAACCATACACTGACAGACAACTTCCAGAGGTTCAAACCGGATTCAGAAGAGGATGTGGAAGGAGGAATATCAGTGCTGACATCAGAATGTATTTTGCCTGAAAGCAGAGAATACCAGAAAGATGTTTACCTGTGCTTTATTGACTACACAAAGGCTTTCAATTGTGTGGATCACGACAAGCTACAGACAACATTGCGGAGAATAAGTTTTCCAGAACACTCAACTGTGCTCATGAGGAAACTGTACATAGATCAAGAGGCAGTTGTTTGAATAGAACAAGGTAACACTGAATGGTTTAAAATTAGGAAATCTGTGTTGTGTTCTTTCACCATACTTATTCAGTCTTTATGCTGAACAAATGATCCAAGATGCTGGATTATATGGAGAACATGGCACCGAGATTGGAGGAAGATTCATTAACAACCTGTAATATGCAGATGATGCAACCTTGCTTGCTGAAAGTGAAGAGGACTTCAAATATTGATGAAGATCCAACACCACAGCCTTTGTTATACATTGCACCTCAGTGTAAAGAAAACAAAAAATATCACCACTGGACCAATAAATAACATCAAGATAAATGGAGAAAAGATTGATGTTGTCAAAGACTTCATTTTGCTCAGAGCAACCATCAACACTCATGGAAGCAGGAGTCAAGAAATCAAACAACATATTGCATTAGGCAAATCTGCGGCATAAGACTCCTTTAAAGTGTTTAAGAGCAAATCTGTTAGACTGAGGATAAAGGTTTGCCTGACACAGCCATGGTATTTTCAATAGCTTCATATTCATGTGAAAGTTGGACAATGAATAAGGAAGACCATGGAAGAACTGATGCAGTTGAGCTGTGATGTTGTAGAAGAATATTAAAAGTACCATATGTTGCCAGAAGAACAAAAAAATCTATGTTGGAAGAAGTACAGCCAGAATGCTCCTTAGAAGCCAGGATGTCTAGATTTGTCTCTTATGCATTTTAGCAGGAGGGACCAGTCTCTGGAGAAGGATATCATGCTTGGTGAAGTGGAGGGTCAGCAGAAAAGAAGAAGACCCCCAAAACAGGATGAATTGGCATAGTTGCAGCAGCAATGGGCTCAAGTGTAGCAACAATTGTGAGGTTGGCCCAGGACTGGGAAGTGTTTCATTCTGTTGTGCATAGGGTTACTATGAATTGGTACCAACTCGACATGTGGCAAGTGTCTGAGAATACAAAAATACACAATCATCAGTCTAATATAAATATGATACCGCAATATCACAGAAAAAACATACAATTTCAACTTATATGAAGCAACAAGACAGAGTGCCTCAGACAAGTGACCAAAACACAGTCAGAAAGTAAAATACCAGAAATAGTATTAGAACTACCCAATAAGGAATTTAAAAGAATGCTAATAAGGCAATTTCAACAATTTGAAAAAATGATCAAGAAAATTGCAGATGAAATCAAGGGAAACATGGACTAAACTTTAGAAGCATTCATGAAATAAACTGCAAAGAAATGATAACTAAAGGGGTGGGGGGTTCATAAAAAAACAGCGATCAGAAAGCCAGAATATTGACACTAAGACTTAAACAAACAAAAAATCAGAAGAAAGCCTAAGATATATGTGGGACACTGTCAAGAGAAATAACTTATGTATGATTAGATTTCTAGAACAGGAAGAAACAAACAACAAAAAAAATATAGAATATTGTCCAGGAGTTACTGAAATAAACTACCCTAACACAATGAGCGACAAGAAGATAGCCATTCAAGAAGTGGAATGAACTCCAAACAGAACAGAGCCCATAAGAAAAACACCAAGACATATTACAATCAAACTTCTCAAAACCAAAGACAAAAAAAGCACCCAGAGAACAGCTCAGGAAAAATGAAAAGTTACCTATAAAAGAGAACTAATAAGGCTAAGCTCTGAACTGACCTAGACCCTGCGGGGCTAGGGCTGAGAATGAAGCAGCCAGCAGGTGTCAAGTGCAAGGAGGTACATGAACTCCCAAACTTACAGCTAGTACCCATTTGACGTAGCTTGGATGGCTAGCTGACCAGAACTCAACCAGATGAAGATAAAGATTCTTGTTACTGTGAGCAAGTATAAATTGCTACAATATCATGCACTAGACTTTTGCTTATGAATGCAGTGACTTAAAACTCCAACCAGAATAGAAGGATTCTTCACCCCAAGGAACAACCTCATTTCCTCAGTGTACTGGGTTGATAGGGATGAGAAATTTAGACAGTAGCTATCAAAAATGGGGAGTTATAAAGGCATGAAATGGCTGGCTTACCAGCTTTCATGATTGTGCTTAGCCTCAGAATGAGGGGGTAAGGTAGAATCTCCAGTTAATCGTTTCCCTCTTTTCCAGATGGATCTGGTGAAAGGGAGTAGGGGATGACAGTGATAGGATTTTATGAGTCAATTGTGAGTAACTTATCAGGATTAATTGTGATTGTCACAACTATAATTGTAGAAGGTGTGTAACTAAAGTGGGAAAGTGGTTAATCTTTCATTTCAGGAAGAGATGATCTCAGGACTGTCAAGAAGGAAGAGCATGAGTGGAGAGTGAGATTCTTACCTAGTAAAGCAGCGACAGCAGAGACAGTGAGAGAGGCGTGGAGAGACAGAGCGTGGGCTCATGGACGGAGAAAGGCTGTGTGCCTGAGGGCAGAAGATTGGCTGGCAGAATGTGCCCTTTGGACATTTAAATTAATAGATATTTTCTGTTTTGTAAGTGTACCTCAAATATTTTCGCTTTGTTCATTTGTGAAATATAAGATGCAAATAGGGAGCCACAGGGAGGAAGTAGGTAACTTGTTGCAGGGAAGTGACTGTAATCATTGAGATGAAACAAAGTGTATAATTTGCTGAAAGTAAAGCTGTTGATCTTGTCTGTAAACCTTCACCCAATGCACAATAAAAAGTTAAAAAAAAAAAAAAAAAGACTAAACTCTGATTTCTCAGCAGAAACCATGTAGGCAAGAAGGGAATGGAATGACATATATAAAATTTTGAATGAAAAAAATTGCCAACCAAGAGTCCTATATCCATCAAAATCCATCAAATCTGATGGCAAAATTAGGCCTTTTTCAGATAAACAGAAATTAAAATAACTTGTAAAAACCAGACTAAATTTACAAAAAATACTAAAAGGTTTTCTTTGGACAGAGAATCAACAATAGACAACAGCTTGAGACTAACATACACGACAATATCACCTAGACTGAATCCAGATATTCAAAGAAAAACAGACCTACAAGACTGAAAATAGAGAACCAGAGATACAGTTGTAATAACAACAAAAATAAAGTAAAAAGAGGGAATAATGTAATTACAGAACTTCCAAATGAAGATATCAAGTAGATTGAAAAAATAATAAATCTGACTGTAACCTTAAAAACTAGACCAAGCCCTACTCCTAACCCCAGCCCAACCCTTATACCGAACACTAACCCTAGTCCCTAACTGTAACTCTAATAATAAACAAAATCAAAGACCTTGCCCTAGATTCTAATCCTAACTTCTTACTCCTACCTCTCCCCTTTACCCCCCGCAAAATGCTGCCTATGACATAGTTTCCCATTCAGAATAAGCAATAAAAAGGGTGTTAATTTTCATTATTACTGCTGCCATCCCCTTGCGGACATTTTTCCAGTGTTCTTCAGAGTATCAGAACTTTGCTCAATACTAAATAAGGAATGGTGATGAGGAGGAAAGGAGAGAGGCAAGCTTCATTTCAAGGTAAATGAAAAGTACTACATAGCAAACACAACAGTTAAGTGCCACCTAGTGTGTAAACTCATTTTCTTTAATATCTAGTTCCTATAACACAGTTGTGATCAGGATGCAATATCTAAACCAGGTTTCATTAAAGACCCAGAATGGCATAAAGGCAAATGAACATAGGATAATTTGGAATTAGGTAACAGTTCATGAAACGGGGTGGTGTGGTGCTGTAGGGTAAGCACTGGACTGCTAATCGCAGGGTTGGCAGTTCAAGCCCACTAGCTGCTTTCAGAAATCCTACACAGGGTTTTTTTGAGTTAGAACTGACTTGACCATCTTGACCATGTGGTACAAATCATTCATCTTCAGATTCTGGTTTACTATAGGGCTGTCTCCTTGCTTAACCCCGCCTCCCCCCAACAACATGTGAAAGAGAGTATCTTTACTCTCTAGGTCAAGAGTGGGGAACGTCCGGCTCTCAAGCCTTGGTCTGGCTCCAAGGCAACCGTAGTTCCAGCCATCACATTAGGGGTGAGTTAATTAAATGTCTGACCAAATTTAGCAGGATAAATTTTAAGGTGATAATTTTGTATGGCCTGAGGATGATGTTATAAATTTTGGCAGAAAAACTGTTCCCCTAGACTGATCTAGGTCCAGACCAAGAATAAGAGTACTTTCTGACCTAACTGAAGCAAGAGTTGGGGTAGGACAGTGGCAGTTTATTCAAACACAAAGTTCAGAAGGGTTAGGAAAGGAGGAAGGGAAATAGGAAACCCAGGGAGGAAGTAGGGTAAATGTGACATTGAGAGGTTGCAATCAGTGAGATGAAACATGTTGTATATAAATTGTTGAATGGAAAACCAATCATCTACTCTGTAAACCTTCATGTAACTCACAATAAAAACTTAAAAAAACGAAAAAGACAGAGGTAGGAGAGCAATATGGCTTGGGAAGGTAATTTGAGCCGTTTTGGTTGGCTACTTACTTTTGTTTGTGTATTTTCTGTCTCTTCCTCCTGCTGGAGCCATTCTCTGAATTTTGCTCCTTGGGTCTGGTTTCTGTTAAAAACGTTCATCAAATGTAGCTTATTAACCAAAAAACTCTTCAGGCACTGTGACTTCTGCCAGGAATACACATGTCCTCTTTCCCTGGTTAGTTGTAGGTGAAATGCTAATTCCTCTGAGGTACTGTTCCTGGATTTTCTAATCTAAATCTGGTCATTCTAGATGCTTTTCCTTCAAAGCATTTATCAGAGTTTTAAGTTTTAGGTTTCTTTGTGTGATATGTACACACATTTCTGTTAGGGTAGGGACATTGTTATTTTATTCACTGTGGTATCTAGCACAAAGGCTGCCACAAAAGAGATGTTCAATATCTGTCAAATGAGTGATAAAACGCAGCAACAACTATTTGTCTAGTTATTCAGAATTTACAAAACATTTTGTAAAGCATTTAATGTTTTTCAAAGTGCTTTCATAGCTCCACTGTCCAACTCTCAAAAGGATTAGTTCTTTTCCATTCTCCTTCTCTTAAAATAGCAAAGAAAATCTTTCCCTTGGTGGTAGGCAGCTTCTGAAATAAGCCCCACTGATTTCTGCTTCCTGGTAAAAACCCCTGCTCCTAGTGTTGCCTGCATCTAGTCACATGACTCCATTCACTCACTGCCTTGCCATCGAGTTGTTGCCTGATAGTGACCCTATATCGGGTTTCTCTAAGGGCTAGAATATGGCAAAAGATGAGGCGTTCTGTTCCCATAAAGATTTATAGCCTCAGAAATCCAGTACAAGGCTGCTATGAGTCAGAACCGACTTGTCAGCACCCCACCACCACCCTATCTCTAGAGTGTAATATACTCATTATATCAATAACTTCTTTAGTTCTTTTAGCTGACAGATAAACCATTTCCCCCCTTTCTTAAATTTTTCCTAGTGAAACAATAAACTTGTCTGTGTTCTTGACTTTTTAGTGTGAACTTTGTTTTCTCCTTCTTGGTATAGGGAATAGTGAAGAGAATAGGAGTTTTTAGGCTCAAATCTTGGCTCTGCTTATTAGCTGTGTGACTCAAGAATATTTTAATTCCCTGAATCTCCGATTCTTCTGTCAAATGAAATTATCTATTGCATAAATTTGTTGTGCACATTAAATAAGATAAAGCTAGCAAAAGTCCCTAGTAAAGATTTATACAGAGTTGTTGTTGCTGTTTTTATGTGCCGTGGAGTCGGTTCCGACTCATAGTGACCCTGTACAGGGTTTCTGAGGCTGTAAATCTTTACAGAAGCAGAAAGCCTCATCTTTCTCTGGCAGAACAGCTGGTAGTTTCGAATTGCTGACCTTGCGGTTCGCAGCCTGATTCGTAACCAGAGCTCCTTTTATACAGAGTAGGAGCTCCAAATGTTCTGATACTCTATCTTCCTTTGTAATAAAATCACACTACACTCTTACTTTGTTTTGCCAATATGCACCATACACATACACCACCCTGATTTACTAATCCTTTTGAGATGATCATAGACCATTAGTACTATAAGACACACCAGACACTACTTAGTTTAATAAGTCTTTCACTTTGAAGCTGAGGGAAATGAAGCCCAAAGAAAAAGATTTCTGATTTCTAAACTTACACTTTCTCAACTTCTATACAATATTTGGTTTTTCTTCTGGAAATAAGATACTGATAATTCTGCTTGTTCCCATATGAAGTCCCATTTGTGAGCAATCCCTTTACAGTAGTGGTGGTGAGAGCATAAATGTATAACTATTTTGCTTGGTTAAGGGTAAATATAATCAAGAGATGCTTAAAAGCATCCTATACACACCATCTCCCCAACAACCTGTCCTTGTTTCCTGAATATGTCTTAACTATTTCAAACTGGAATGTTAATGGTTGCCTAGCCCCACTTAGAGCCTGGTCCCTGTTTGTATACCTTCTGATAAGAAGTGATCATCTGGACAAACAGGCAATGGGAGAGTTAATCATGTTCTCCCTGTTGATGTGTATACTGGGACACCATGACCACCCTGTGCTTCCGTATATGAGAATGACCGATTTATAGACCACTTGTATGCTGTAACAGTTAGCATTGTTGAAACTTATTCTAAATATTGCTTGTAACAAGAGTCAGCTGAACACCACTTAAACCAGCCTATTGGTGTGAGGCGTTGTAAAACAATAAAGGCTTTTATCTTCCTTTCTCTGGAGTGGTTATTAACTGGACTCAACTACTCCAGGGCATTGGACCCAAGCTTTGGGGTAATAGTGGATACAGAGAGGAGGGAGGCTACTAGGGAGAATATGGAGCCAAGGGTGGGTTGTAGGCCTCACCCAAGTGATCTTGATGACTGCCACCTGGTTCTGTGTGGGTGTTCCTTGGCTCTTCCATATTAGCAGGGGGCATCCTGCGGGCAGCTGAAAGTACCATTTGGGCTGACCGCCCCAGAGTCCCCGGCTGGAGCTGTTTCAGAATATTCTTGAGCTCTGAAATTTTCTTGGGGCTCCTGCAGGGAAACAGAGAATGCTTGCCTTAACTCAGAACCGAGGCCTCACTTTGCTCATACTTAGATTTCAGGTCAATGAAATCTAACAACGATAAGAAGCCAGTTTGATATACAGGCATACCTGAGTGATACTGCCAGTTAGGGTTCATACTACAATACAGCGAATATCAAAATACAGCTATTCACACAAATGTTTTGGTTTCCCACTGCATATAAAAGCTAACCTGACACTATATTTTAATCTTAAATTAAGTGTGCAACAACAGTTTGAAAAAGGTTAAAATAATAGGAGAATGATAAAGAGAGATGAAGTTAATACACACTTTTTGCAAAAATGGTGGTGATAGACTTGCTCTTCACAGAGTTGCCACAAACTTTGAATTTGTTTGTAAAAATGTAGTATCTCCAAAGCCCAAAAAAGTAAACTACAATAAAATGAGGTATGCCTGTACAGATACGGCTGGGTTTAGAGTATCCATGGGCACAGTATACGTGGATTCAATCAAATTGGGATTGAAAATATTGAGAGGTGGAAAGAGCAGAGGAAGCAATTATATGATCAAAGCAATCTCTCAAAGGCTAAGAGGGAGTGTGAAATGTTATTTACATAATATTAGGTAATCTAAAGATGAATGAAAGTAAACAAGAAGATGTGCATAGGTTATATGCAAATGCAATACCATCTTATATAAAAGCTTGAGTAGCCTTTGATTTTGGTATTGGGGGATGGGGTGGTCCTGGAACCAATTTCCCTGGGATACCAAGGGATGTCTGTATGAGATTCACTGGGTTTATGTGCCTGAAAGACTTGGTAGCATTTTTCTTTCAGGAAAAGGAACTGTGAAATGAAATGTCTAGGAGAACACTACTCTGGCAGCTACATACCTCTGGGGATCTGGAAAGAATGTCCTCCGGATGGAAGAATTAGCCAGCCAGGGACTAGGACTAGACTCCTGAGCATCAGGAGATCCCTGAGAAGAAAATGGAGAAATATGAAATTTAAATTCACCACTAGAGAACACTGCCATCTAGTGCCAAGGCCTACTCCCCAAACTGCGGAACCTGACACTGAACAAATGCAGTCTGATGTGTAATAACTCCTACAGTGCATGTTTGCTTTTCTGAGTACTTTCTCAAATTCTCTTCCAGGTCGGAGATCTGAGCTTCTGTGATTTGTAGTTCCCCAATGGTCAGGGCTTGGTCATGTTTCTGAGAGATCCCAGGGTGGTTGCTGTTGTTAGGTGCCATCCAGTCAGTTATGACTCAGTCACCCTATGCAAAAAACCCCCAAAACACTGCCCTGTCTTGTGTTATCCCTAACTGTTGTCATGTTTGAGCCCATTGTTGCTACCACTGGGTCAATCTATCTCGTTGGAGGCCTTCCTGTATTTTGCTGACCCTTCATTACCAAACACAATGTCCTTCTCCAGGGATTGATCCCTTTTGACAACATGTCCAAGATATGACAGACAATTCTTTAATATCCTTGTTTCAGATTTGTTTGTTCTTCTGGCAGTCCATGGTACTTTCAATATTTTTCTTCAATACCATAATTCAAATGCATAGATTATTCTATAGTCTTCCTTATTCAATGTCCAAATTTCACATGCATATGCAAAGACTGAAAATAACATGATTTGGGTCAGGTGCACTTTAGTCCTCAAACAGATATATTTGTTCTTGAACACTTTAAAGAAGTCTTGTGCAGATTTGCCTAATGCTATATGTCGTTTGATTTCTTGACTGCTGCTTCCATGCATGTTGATGGTCGCTCTGAGCAAAATGAAGTCTTTGACAACTTCAATCTTATCTCCGTTTATCATGATGTTAATTATTGGTCCAGTTGGGCGGAGTTTTGTTTTCTTTACATTGTGGTCAATTCATTCTGAAGGCTGTGGTTTTGATTTTCATCAGCAAGTATTTTTAGTACTACTTTTCGCTTTCAGCAAGCAGGGTTGTGTCATCTGCAGATTGCAGGTTGTTAATGAGTCTTCCTCTAATCTTGATGCCACATTCTTTTTCATAGAATCTAGTTTTTTGGATTACTTGCTAAGCCTACAGATTGAATAAGTACAGTGAAAGGATACCTGCGCATGCCTTGCCCGATTTTAAACCATTCAGTATTTCTTTGTTCTGTTCTAACAACTGCCTCTTTTTTTTCATTTTTTAAGGTTTTTATTGTGGATGAGTGAAAGTTTGCAGGGCAGATCATCAGTTTTACATTCAACAAATCATACACCTTGTTTAATTACAATGATTACAAAACCTTCTATGTACCATTAGTTAACTGTATTTCTCTCTATTCACTTTAACTTAAAAACAAAACAAAACAAAAACCACTCAAAACACTCAGGCATATATAATAATTGACACCTCCAAAGGGCACATTCTGCAAGTCTGCCTCCTGGCCATCAGCTCTTAGTCTCTCTTCTCCCATGAATCTAGAGTCTTCAGACACTCCCTCTTAATGACCCCATCTCTGCCTCGATCTCTGGCGTCACTGCTTCTCTGGATAAGGTCCCGCATTCTGCTTGTGCTCTTCTCCCTTGATAGGCCTAGGGTCCTGTTTCTGGACTGTAAGATTAGCCACTTCCTTGTTTTTGTTACAAAACTTCTACCTTTACAATTGTGATAGGTGTAATTAGTCATGACAACAATTATTCACTATTGAATCATAAGAATCTTATCCCCATCTCTTTTCACCAGACCCATTTAGACAAGATGAAAACTATTCAGTGGGGACTCTTCCCCCCACCCCCCATACTCTTAAACTAAACTCCCTCTTGAAACCTTGTAAGCCAGTCACTTCATGCCTTTATTGCCCCCTCATTTTACGTAGCCAGTGTCTAAGTTGCCCGTCCCTATCTACCCTGTGTACAGAGGGGATAGCATTGATATTTGATGTGAAGACTCCTTTCCTCTCTGTTGGTATTTAGAGTTACTACCTCCATGAGTATAGGTTAGGTTCATCAAATTGTAGCAATTTACCCTTGTTTCCTTTATAAAAAAAAATTTTTTTTTTTGGTAATCTTCCTCTAGTTGAGTTCTTATTATCAAGCTATTGAGGCTAAGTCAAATGGGTACTGTTGGCTAGTTTGGGAGTTCTTGTGCCCTCATTTCATATCAGCTGGATGCTTCACTCTCAATTCTTGCCCTCTGTGGCTATGTCCTTGTCCATGGGCTCAAATGTCCCCAGGTCTTACCAGACTTTGGACTAACCAGCCCTTCTTCTCTCTCTCATCTCTAGTCTATTGGAATCAATGGACTGTGGTTGAACTCAGTTGCTCTAGCTGTTCCAGGCTGGTCTGCTTGTCCTTGCTAGTGGGAATGTCCCACCTTAGAAAGTTCTGGATGGGACTCAGGATTCCACCTATGGTCCTATACTCTGCAAAGGCTTTGTAAGAAGCCTATTTCACTGGGCAAGTTCTAGAACCCTTTTTAGGTATTCCAATCAGTTATAGGCTGAAGACGGGTTTACATGTTTTCTGTAATCATATCTCCCAACATTCCTTTCTATCCCACTCAAGTGTCTGCTTCACAATAGTAGACAAGGGAAACCAATATTCATAAGAGAGTCAAGCATTTTAGTATTATTTCCCCTCTTCAAACTATGCCTAGATCCCTGTATCACAGAGCCCTGTTGTTCCAGGGTTGAGCATCCATCACTATTTACCTCTGTCCCATTTAGGCCATGCAAACCTATCTCAGTATTCATCTGTCTTTCTTGTTCTTCTGCCTTCTCCCCCTTCTTGTATTGCCCTCCCCAACACCTGAACTAAACCCCCCACCCCAACACCACTGTTGTGGTTACCTTATATTCCATTAACTCTTCCCTCCATTTAAGACAGTCTATTTTATCCAGTAATCTACCTGACCTTCTCACTACCTGGATCTCTGTTCCTCTGTGTTTATCTTTTTTCACATTATAATTGTTTTGATCATAGACTGTCCTCTCAGATCCTCTGTTCTTATAATTTTATTCTGTTCTTGACTCATCCATTTGTCGAATGAGTTCAGGGTGATGCTGCCACATACGTCATTCTCTGGTGATTTATTTAGAAAGATTACAGACAGTGAAAACAGAATGACGCTCTACTTTGAATCACAGTCACCATTCCCAGGGTTAAAAGCACCTATATTTTGTTTTCACTATAGTGTATCACCGCGGGAGAAAGATGAGGCTTTCTACTCCCGTAAAGATTTACACCCTCGGAAACCCTATACAGGGTCGCTATGGGTCGGAACCGACTCGATGGCACTTAACAACAACATAGTGTATCAATTAGACTGATACATTAGAAAAAAAGCCTACAACATTTTGTTGTTGTTGTGAAGTGCCATCGAGTTGGTTCCGACCCATAGTGACCCAGTATAGGGTTTCCGAGGAGCAGCTGGTGAGCTTGAACCACCAACCTTACAGTTCAAACGGCTTTACAACATTTTAGACATTTTAAATTGTAAAACTGAGTGCCACCTGCTCAGTTTCTGTGTGCCATCCCTGTCTTGTAAAACGTTCCTGGATCTCGTTCCCCTGAGGTTTTAATGAGGTACCTGTGTATGTGTTTTGTTTTGCTGTTGATACTGTTCAATACCTTTTTGATATCATGACTCTGGAGTTGCTGACTTCTTTCCTCCTGGATACTATCTGTTCCCTGAGGTGCAGATTAATGAAATGGCCAAAATTGCAAAGACAGTTGTTATTAGGTGCCCTCGAGTCAGTTCCTAGTCAATGAGCCTATGCATTAATTGAACAAAACACTGCCTGATCCTGCACCAGTCTCAGAATTGTTATGTTTGAGCCCATTGTTACAGCCACTGTGCCAATCTCTCTCCCTGTGGGGCTTCCTTTCTCTCATTGGCCCTCTACTTTACCAATCATGATGCCCTTCTCCAGAGATTAGTTGCTCCTGATAACACGCCCAAGGTACGACATGGATAAAAACTATGGTGAATGTATGTCATGGTTTGCCAGGGACAGATCTACTTTATGTCTAGTGTCCTAATGTAATTACTAATATCACTTTCTTTTGTTCTCAAAGTGTGTTGGTTTGGGTGACAAAGCATCATATTTTTATGCAGATAATGTGTGTGTTATACAATTTTTGTAAATGCCTCACTCCCTCTTGCACATTAGTTTTTTACGTGTATTAGGTATGTGTTATATGGCTATGTTATATATGAAAAAATACAGTACGTGGTAGGCCTACTGATGAACGTCACGAAAGCTTATTTACATAATGAATATTTATGAGGAGGTTTCAAAAAGTTTTTGGGAAAAATGAAATCAAAAGATATTGGAATTAGTCCATGAAACTTTTGAAGCCTCATCTGTTTTCGGTGTCAGGGATATACCATTGAACAAGTCAGAGCAGGTTCCTAATCTCATGGAGCTTACATTGTAGTGACTAGCCACGATCACAAAGATCTAACTCCATTTATATCAGTTCCTAGCACTGACATATCAGAACATGGTAGAACACACTGAATTGTCTCCATTGGTTCTTTTGCATTTCTCAGTCTTTCCTGGGATGGGAGAGCAAACCTGAGACCAAGTTCCACTTTGTCTCTATCTCTCTTCTAAGGCTGTACTACAGAAGCATTGATTGCGGCTCACTGCTCTGACTCCATTTTTTCTTCCCAGTGCCCAGTCTCCTCTTTTTCTCAGTAATCTCAATAGCTTGAAACTCCTGAGAATTGAAATTCCTTAGTTGTCAAATATATTTTAAACTTCTAAAAATGTATTGTGTACAGGAAGCAATGTGGGGTAATATCAAGAGATCTGAGTTCTTGTTTCTTGCTGAATACACAAAATTTCCCCATCTGAGATATAAAATAAAATGGCTGGGGTTAGATGATTTCTGTTTTGTTGCTGTTTAAAAAAATCTCTACAACTCTATGACTTTCCATTGTGATATATCATTCACATTTATTCTGTGAGTGAATTGTGGTAGAGGATATAAGCTTGGAAAAATATATGAAGACAATAAAGGCCACAAGAATCACAGGGAGGAAATGGGATAACATGCTATGACTGATGTTACGTGAAGGAGATTGCAATCACAGAAATGAAATGAAGAGTATGATTTGTTGAATGTAAAACTGATGATCTACTCTGTAAATCTTCACTCAATTCACAGTCAAAAGTTAAAAAAACACATGGAGACAGCAATAATAAGAAAGCAGGAGAGAAGGAGTCAGAACAGACTTAGAAGGAAAGTATAACTAGAAAAGTGCTTGAGAAAATGTCAATTACAGTGACATAAACTCAAGGCAAGAAACCCCACAGAGAATAAAAGACCATTCGCACACATCTCTTAGGAGGATATGCACATTGTATAAGAAGGGAAAAGGAGCCCTGTTGGTGCTGTACAATAAGCACTGGACTACTAACCTCAAAGCTGGCATTTCAAATCCACCAGCTGCTGCATGGGAGAAAGATGAGGCTTTCTGCTTTGGTAAAGATATGTTGTTGTTAAGTGCCATCGAGTTGGTTCTGACTCATAGCGACCCTGAACAGGGTTTCCGAGGCTGTAAATCTTTACGGGAGCAGATAGCCTCATCTTTCTCCCGCGGAACTGCTGGTAGTTTCGAACTGCTTACCTTGTGGTTCACAGCCCAATTCGTAACCATTACGCTACCAGAGCTCCTTTTGGTAAAGACATACAGCCTTAAAATCTCTATACAGGGCTGCTGAGTCAGAACAAACTAGATGGCAGTTGATGGTACAGGGAGGGAGAAGAGGGGAACAAGTGAAATTGCAGAGCATACATCTAATGTATAAAAGGCTTTGCTGAGCAGGTCAGGTAAAGCGCAAAAAGGACAGAAAGATTATAGATTATAAATGAGCCCTGAGATTTCTAGGAGCTGAAAGGAAAAGTCTGATAAAAGCTGCAGCCATCAAAAACCTAGAAGTATGAGGTTAAGTTTGTAACCAAGAAGAATAAATAGTCCAACAACTCTGTGAACACTATATTTGAGGCTTACTCACTTGCACCTTCTACATATGAGAGTGGAAAGGAGAGGAGTTCACGATAAGAGAGGGTAGTAAGTCTATCTGTGTATATGTGGTATATGTGTCTATCCCTTAATTAGGCAACAACTTCCTAACCAGAAACCTGAAAGGGATAGGAGACCACTAAGTCCTTGTTCTATCATCATACATACCTGGTTTGTTCCAGAGCTCAGAGGGCCTGAGGGGCCTGACATGGAGTCATCTAACAAGTCCAGAGAAGAACGAACCCGCAGGAAGGCCAGGCCAAAGGTTTGGTGACATGTGAAGGGCTGGGAGCAGGTGAGGCGAAGTCGATCCCATGACTCACCTGAGGCTGGAGCCAGAAAATCATCTAAGAGAGAAAGACCACAGGGGAAAGAAAATATATAAATGGGAAGAAAGAGTAAAGAAAGTCAGCACTGAGGTAAAGAAAGAAAAGAAGACAGTAAATGCCAATAAAAGAAGAAAGGAGCTCACTGGTAAAGGACCACCTCAAGCCTTGATGCTCAGGGGTTAGCAGAGACATTCAGGGCCCTCTCAGACTCAATGCCTTGTCTTTCCACCATCACTGCTGCTTGCCACATCAGTACATGCTCATTGTGCACCTCCTCAGAGACCTCATCAATATCTTATTTTAATAGGAAGTATTTGGATGTTAGGGTCTAGATGATGACTTACCCAATGGATTCACTGAGATATATCGGCCCTTCCCTGACCATTTGACCTCAACCTTTCTCATACCATATGCACTCACAGTATCTTAATACCAACATTACAAACCATTCACACACTCAATTCTAGGTGTTCAGTACACATCTCTCTACCTTTTGAGCCCCTGCAGTATTACTCTTCCTCCACCATACTACAAACACCTCAACTTATACACAGATAAACCCCTACTTCAAAACTCACTGCTGTTGAGTTGATTCTGACTCACAGCAACCCTATAAAGACAGAGTGGTGCCCTGGTGTGGTGCTGTGGGTTAATGCATTGGATTGCAAGGTCGGTTTGAACTGCAAGGTCAGTGGTTCAAGCTTACCATCAGCTCCTTGGAAACCCTATACAGAGTCACTATGAGTTGAAACTGACTCGATAGTACTCAACAACAACAACAAGGACAGAGTAGAACTGCTCTATAGGGTTCCTGAGACTGTAAATCTTGACGGGAGCAGCAGCCTCATTTTTTTCCAGTAGAGTGGCTGGTGGATTTGAACTGATGACCATTCAGCTAGCAGTCCAATGCATAATTCACAGTGTCACCAAGGCTCTTTAAACCTTTACTAGACTAAGTTTCCAGAGGCCAAGAATTAGATCTTATGCTTTGTCAACAGTGTCAACTGAGCTCAGAGATTGACACACAGCTGAACTCAGGAAACACTACATACTACGTATCTATAACTATCACATAGCTTTCCATTGCATGTATAAACATTTGCCCTGTCTATACCCATGTTGACACAGATGTTGTTGCTGTTAAGTACCATGGAGTCAGTTCCGACTCATAGTGACCCTGTACAGGGTTTCCGAGGCTATAAATCTTCACGGGAACAGAAAGCCTCATCTTTCTCCTGTGAAACAGCTGGTACTTTCGAACTGCCGACCTTGAAGTTAGCAGTCCAATTCGTAACCACTACGTCGGAAACCCTGTACAGGGTCGCTATGGGTCGGACCCGACTCGATGGCACTTAACAACAACAACAACACGTTGATACATGAACAAAAATACACTAATTACAAATATGGGTTCTTTGTTGGGTTCCACTGAATTCTATGTTATGTATAAATAAAATCACAGCTCATAAATATACCTAGGTGTGTGTATCCTCACCATGCAGAACTCACACACAAATATACCACATAGTTGTTTGTCCACCCATTATTTCCCCTACTTCACTGACAGCTGTCACTAAGCCCCTGCATAGGCCCCCTCCCACAATAGAGCACTTGCAGCTCTCTATAGTTCAGCTCTCTCTTCTCTCTCACTCACACACACACATTCTCCCTCTCTTTTCTTTCTGTTTTCGCTCTCTTTACCATCTTTAAACATGCGGACCCCTGAGCGATTCTTTCCTTGCTTTGAATCAGCTAGAGACATTAGCATGGTTGCAGGGAGAAGGGTGACGAAAGGTCTGTCCAGGGACCAAGAAGAACGACCCACATCAATCTGTAGGAAAGCACAGCCACAGTTACCTGGGGACAAAAAAAAGTTGAAAGAAGGTTACAGGTGATGGGGTGACCAAGGGCCCCTCTGACCGCAGATAAGGGAGTTGAGTGGGAAAAGGGCATTCTAGAGCTGGCTGGAAATCCAGAAAGAGTAAGCAACCTGTGAATTCCACAGGAAACCAGAAGCTGAAGTGAAATAAGACCTCAGCCTACTGGGTTCCCCTCAACAGAAACCTTCCTCTTGCCTCTCACTCTCTTGACCTTTGACCCTGGAAGGCAGGACTGAATGCTGTCTCTATTAAATGTTTGCTATGGAATCTGACATCTCTCTGAACAGAGCTGGGACAAATAGTCTTTGCCAATCCTCTCATCCAGAGAATTCTAGGGTCAAACTTTTCAGACTAAAACCCCCATATCTTTCAGCAAATCTTTCTGTATTAAAACTGCATAGTTCATCCATCCAGCTTCTTCTTGAATATTAGTATTTAGAGGTGGATTTAGTTCCTCAGAAACCCTATACAGGGTCGTTATGGGTTGGAACCGACTTAATGGCACTTAACAACAACAACATAGATTCTATTGGAGTCCTGGTGTGGTGCTGTGGATTAACGTGCTAGACTGCAAGGCCAGTTTAAACTGCAAGGCTGGTGGTTCAAGCTCACCAGCTGCTCCTTGGAAACCTTATACAGGGTCACTATGGGTCAGAACCGACTCAACAGTACTGAACAACAACAACATAGATTCTATTTGTTGGCATTTATAATAATATTCTATGGCTTCATCCAGACCTCTAAGATCAAAGCAAGGCAGTTAGGTTCAATAATTCATGGAGCACCATTCACATTGTATTCCATAAACACCACAAACCCACCCCAAGGCCTGGGGGCATATTTCCCCTCCCAGGTAGAGTTTAGTCTATGAAGGCTGCTCAGCTAGATTTAACTTAGACATTCTAGTTGAGGGGTGGGGGAAGGGGGAATTATTTGTGTCCTCCCTCAGAGATTTCCAGGCCTCAGAGAACTCACTTACCCACATCGATGTAGCCAATGGGTACTGCTCTCTCCAACTGTAGTTCCACTTTTAGTTGCCTACTTTTATCCTGAGGACAGCTGAGCCAAGGTCCCCTGTGACTGTCTGGGTTCAGTAGGTTCTCCACAGGATACTTCGGATCCTGTCAGAGAGGAGAAAATCAGGAACATTACTGAGTTTAAAGGAAAAGAGGATGTCCATGAAAGAGGGATCCTTACTCTCAAACCTTTCCAGGCTTCCAAACATGGCCAATAAGACACTAGTCAGGAGGCCATAGAAATACGAGGGTCTTCCTCTGTTTCACAGATCTTCCCCTTAACAAAACATGATGTTTTTCTCCATGGATTGCTCCTCCTAACAACACGTCCAAAGTTTAAGAGATGAGTTGTACCTCAGTCCTCAAAGTGGCATCTTTTTAAAGAGTTTTTTTTATGTGAACATCAGTCTCCACAATTCTGAGACTAGAAGAGTAAGATGGTGCCCGATTACTACTACCAACTGCCTTGAAAGGGATCACATTAGAGGGTCTTGGACAGAGTGGTAGAAAATATGGAACAAAACTCAAAATTAAAAAAACAACACTGGGTTTACTGATCAGAAAGAGAATGGAGGAACCTGAGACTAGCCTCGACCACCCTTTAGGTCTGGAAAGAAACTCACCCTCGTGGCTCACTTGTCAGCCAAGCAGTAGATAGGTTTATAAGGGGAGGGATAGGGATGGACAACAATACTAGTAATGTATGCTCACCACAGACTGATCAATCATTTAAAATCAAAAGAGCAACATTTCCCTAAGGACAAAGTTGAGAAGGGATGGGAAAGTGGGTGGAATGCAAATAGGAGGAAGCAGGTAGGAAGCAGGATAACTTTTGTTTCATGGAGGGAATTGTAATCATTGAGCTGAAACAGAGTATGTAATTTGTTGAATATAAGACTGATGACCTGGTTTGTAGCCTTCACTCAATTCACAATAAATAGTTAAAAGAGGTATTCTGCAGAAGATTTGCCTAATGCAATACATGGTTTGAATTTCGTAACTACAGTTTCCATGAGTGTTGATTGTGGACCCAAGAAAAAGAAGTCTTTGACAACTTCAGTCTTTTCTCCATTTATCATGCTGTTATTTATTGGTCCAGTTGTGAGGATTTTTGTTTTCTTTACATTGAGGTGCAATCCATACTGAAGGCAATCAGTAAGTATCTCAAGTCCTCTTTGCTTCCTGTAAACAAGGTTGTGTCATCTGCATATTGTAGGCGGTTAATGAGTCTTCCTCCAATCCTGATGCAATGTTCTTCTTCATATAATTCAGCTTCTTGGATTATTTGCTTAGCATACAGATTCAATAAGCCTGGTGAAAGGATACAACCCTGAAGCACACCTTTTCTGATTTGGAATCATTCGGTATCCCCCTTGTTCTGTTCTCACAACTACCTCTTGGTTACACACAAAACAAACTTTAAACAAATAAAAGCAAAATTCTGTTTAAAGCACAGATGGAGGAAGGACTAGAGACATATTTGTACCCTTTACCTTACAACTTGTACAACTGTATTCCCACAAAGAATAATTTGAAAGGCACTACATTAGTAGATGGAGTCTTGGTATGGCACTGCAGAGTAAGCACTGGGCTGCTAACTACAAGGTCGGCGGTTCAAAACCCACCAGTTGCTCACTGGAAACCCTATACAGGGTCACTATGAGTCAGAACTCAATAGCACAGAACAACAAACAACAGTATTAGTAGAAACCAACATTCTCAAGTGTTTTATGAGAATAAGAATATAAGAAGAAAACTGTGTAGACTATGAAGTAAAGGAAAAGGGTAATTTTTAATTTTATCTCACCTAGAAAATAGTTTCATGTGCTGTTATTAACTAGGGCAGTACAACTCCTTCTAAAGGTCCTCCTGAAATGTGTGAGGGTGTTTTTGACTGCCATAAAGACTAGAAAGTGATACTGCCATTAGGAGCAGGGGCCAGGGATGCTAAATGTCCCACAGTGCACATGATATTTTTACAAAATGCCACTGGTACTCCTTTAAAAGGTTATGGTATTAGGAAGAAAGGAGAGGGGACAATGAGTAAATGGATAAAGCAATGACTGCAGAGGAAATGGCGACAGTCCCTAAGAATTACTATATTAGACCAGCACTACGTCCTAGTATCAGAGCTTTGGCCTTATTGGGATATTTTAGAGATGATGACATTGGTGTCTTCATAGGTCAGGAATTACCTCAAGTGTCCTGGACTGCTCTCAATGACAAAGTAACCAAACTACCTTTCTGGGGTCTATGGTGCAGACTAGTACACTTCGGACTTGCGCATTTGCTTGCTCTAAACTATGGATTAGAGAGCTCCTGAATGTGCTTTTGAGGCTATTCAGGATCCTGAATGTGCTTCTTTACCTTCAATCCCTGAGACCACTTCTATGTCTACTGCATTGCTCTGTTGACAACACATGAGTTGTGTTTTTCCCATTAGACTTTGGATTCTCAAAGAAGGGACAAATCTCCTTTTTGAAAACTCCTTTCTAGCTACCAAGAAAAAATCCTGCTAATATACCTGAGAAGAAAATGACACCACATGGCTGATCTTCACAGGTGCCATGGTGGCCCTGGTAGGTGTTTTAAGTCCAAGGCAAAAATGCTTTCTCCCAAGATTTCTTCTCAGTCTCCAGAAGAGAAAGTGTATGTTCCTCCTGAAGAAGAGAACAAAAGAAAAATAAACTGCTTATGGTGTATTCTCTTACTAGTAACAAGTGTTATTTACAGCCGTCAGTCACTGATGACTACCTGGGACAGGTGGTGGGCAGGGAACAGATGTGAACCAGCTGATGGGACTCCAACAAATGTACAACAACTGGAATACAACCATTGGGCAACAGAGCTGCAAGTATAAAATATTAATGTTCATTTGGAGTCCTGGTGTGGTGCTGCGGGTTAATGTGCTAGATTGCAAAGTTGGTTTGAACTGAAGGTTGCCAGTTCAAGCTCACCAGCCGCTCCTTGGAAATCCTGTACAGGGTCGCTGTGGGTCGGAACTGACTTCACGGTACTTAAAAACAACAATGTTCATTTATAAGTAGGTGAGTTCCTATAGGTAGTCCCAAGGCACCAATTTTACCTTCAGTCATTCACCTTCTTATTCCTAGAGCCTAGCACATAGCAAGGATGTTTAACAAGCGTTTAACTAAATAAATGACACAAGTCTCTTCTGTCTCCTTTTTTTCCATATAATTGTTGTTGTTAAGTGCTGTTGAATTGGTTTGACACAGTGAAGGTACCCTCTATAGGGTTTCTGAGGCTTTTAAATTTTCACGAGAGCAAAAAGCCTCATCTCTCCTCCTGTGAAGTAGATAGCAGGCTCAAACCATGGACTCCAGTGTTTATCATATGTGAATCTTCTTCAATTACCTTTTCCTTACATACTCCTTTACTAGAAATCTTCAATGGCTTGTGGATGAATGCAAATTCTTTGCTACATAGTAAATACTTAAAAAGTATTAATTCACCTTGGTCTCTCAAAGTAGCTACAGTGTAGCTTTCTAAGTTTCTTGCCTCATTTCCTACTATTCCTTTTATCACTGGATGTAGTTTACCACTTTGTCTATTTAATTTTAAAAGTTCCTACGTTGTTGTTGATGTTAAGTGAAGTTGAATCAGTTCTGACTCCTAGCGACCCTATATAGGGTTTCCGAGGAGAGGCTGGTAGGTTTGAGCTACCAAGTTGTGGTTCAAAACATCCTTGTAATCCAGTGTTTATCCTACAGCACCGTACCAGGACTCTAAAAGTTCACATGTGTAACTGTATTTTGGTTAAGCTTTTTGAAAAAGATTTTATTGAGAATTGAGTGATTGCTTAGATGGGAGAACATCAGCTTTACATTCATCCTATTGTATTCCGTTTCATTGCAATGATTTGGTTAAGCTTTTAAAGGAAAATATTAAAACTATTTAAAAACACAAAGAATATGATGAACTCATCATACTAGTTTCAACAAGTCCTTGTCTTAGAAGTTATCTAAACGTATTTCAATGGGATACCTTACCATGTATATTCTCTGTCCAGTTTGCTCATGTTTGTTATCTGGCCCCTGAAGATATGAGTTCCTGACTGTGATATATTCCCAATCATAATGGCCATCTTCTGGCAAATATGACAAACACATTAAATAAAGGGCCATGCATTGCTAAAACAATTTTAAAAAGAGCAAATAGGCAGGTACTGGGAGACCTGTTGTAGTGCTGCAGGTTAATCAGCTAGACTGCAAGGTGAGCGGTTCAAGCTCACCAGCAGCTCCTTGGCAACCCTATACAAGGTCACTATGAATCGGAACTGACTTAATGGCACTTAACAACAACACTAGGCAGGTATTAACTACTTTAAAAACATTAGTTTTATTAATTGAAATGTACTGTACAGAAACAGGCAAATAAGAGTTTAGAAATAGATCCACATAAATGGGAACTTAAAACCAGATTGTCTGATTATTTATGATAGAGCAGCACCATGATTCTGTTAGAAAAAAGAATTAAGTGGTATTCAGAAAATTAGCTCACTAAGTGAAGAAAAATAAAAAGGAGATCCCTGCTGTTAGGTGCTGTTGAGTCAGTTCTGATTCATAGGGACCCTTTGTATAACAGAATGAAACCCTGCCTGGGTGGCCAGTCCTGCGGCATTCTCACATTACTGTTAAGTTTGAGCCACTTGTAGTCATGTGTCAATCCAGCTTGCTGACAGCCTTCCCTTTTTGCTGACCCTTTTACTTTACCTGGTGAGAACACGTCTAAGTATGTGAGACAGTCTTACCACTCTATCTTCCTCGGAGCATTTTGGTTTTATTTCTTTCAAGACAGACATATTTTTAAAAATGATATCCAAATAGATCAAAGACAAGCATGTGAAAAACAAAACTTTGAGAGCATAAACAAGTTTAAAATAGTAATAACTGACTGAAAGGAGTTATCTGTAACATTAAGAACTTAGATGCTATTCAGAAGATTAAAGAAAATACTAATCAATAAAAAAAGGACAACCAGTCTTCCTTAGAGAGTAATTTGGCAGTGTTTAATAAATAGAACCACCACTTGTTTGTCACTTTGTCGTACAGATTGTGGAACGGGCCATCTATTGCTCAAATGCAAATTCAAACTGTAGCTGAAGAAAATGAAAACAAGTCCACGAGAGCCAAAATATGACCTTGAATATATCCTACCTGAATTTAAACATCTGAAGAACAGATTTGATACATTAAACATTAATGACCGAAGATCAGAAGAATTGTGGGATGACATCAAGAATATCATACAGGAAGAAGGCAAAAAGTCACTAAGAAGAAGAAGAAAAAAAAAAAAGTCATTAAGAAGACAAGAAAGAAGGAAAAGATCAAAATGGATGTCAGAAGAGACACTGAAACTTGCTCTCCAGCTATGAGATGTGAAAGCAAATGGAAGAAATGAGGAAGTATAAGAGATAAACAGAAAATTTCAAGAGTCAGCCCAAGAAGATAAAAGTCAAATATTACAATGAATTGTGCAAAGATCTGGAGTCAGAAAACCCAAAAGGAAGAACACGCTCAGCATTTCTCAAGTTGGGGGAACTGAAGAAAATTCAAGCCCCGACTTTCGTTATTGAAGGATTCTCTGGGCAAATTATTGAATGATGCAGAAAGCATCAAAAGAAGATGGAAGGAATACACAGTCACTATACTAAAAGGAAATGGTTAATATTCAACCATTTCAAGAGGTAGCATATAATCAAGAGCCATTGATACTGAAGGAAGAAGTCCAAGGTACAGTGAAGGAATTGGCAAAGAACAAGGCACCAGGAATTGATGGAATAAAAATTGAAATCTTTCAAGAAAGTGAGGCGGCACTAGAGGCACTCACTCATCTATGCCAGGAAATTTGGAAGACAACTATGTGGCTGACTAATTGGAAGAGATGCATATTTGTGCCCATTCCAAAGAGAGGTGACCCAATGGAATGCGGAAATCATTGGACAATCTCTTTGATATTCCATGCGAGTAAAGTTTTACTAAAGGTAATACAGAAATGGCTGCAAGCACACATTGACAGAGAACTTCCAGAGGTTCAAGCTGGAATCAGAAGAGGCCGTGGAATGAGGGATATCATTGCTGATATCCGATGGATCTTGGCTGAAAGCAGAGAATGGATCTTGGCTGAAAGCAGAAAGATGTTTACTTGTGCTTTATTGACTATGCAAAGGCTTTCCATCGTGTGGATCATGACAAGCTATAGAAAACTTTGTGAAGTATGAGTATTCTGAACACTTAATTGTGCTCATGAGGAATCTGTACATGGACCAAGAGGCAGTTGTTTGACCAGGCATGGGAACACCAAATGGTTAAAAATTAAGAAAGGTGTGCGACAGGGTTGTATTCTTTCACCATACTTATTCAACCTGTATGTTGAGCAAATGATCTGAGAAGCTGGGTTATATGAAGAAAAACTTGGCATCAGGATTGGAAGAAGACTCATTAACAACCTGCTTGCTGAAAGTGAAGAGGACTTAAAATATTTACTGATGAAGATCAAAGAGCACAGCCTTTAGTATGGATTGCATCTCAATGTAAAGAAAACAAAAATCCTCACTACTGGACCAATAAACAGCATTCTTATCAAGGGAGAAAAGATTGACATTGTCAAGGACTTCATTCTTCTTGGATAACTATCAACACTCATGGAAGCAGCAGTCAAGAAATCAAACGACGTATTGCATTTGGCAAATCTGCTGCACAAGATCTTTTTAAAGTGTTGAAGAGCAAAGATGTCAGCTTGAGGACTAAGGTGTGCCTGACCCAAGCCATGGTATTTTCGATAACCTCATATGCATGCGAAAGGTGGACAGTAAATAAGGGAGACCATAGAAGAATTGATGCTTTTGAGTTACAGTGTTGGAGGAGACTATTGAAAGTGCTGTGGGCTGCTAAAAGAATCAACAGATCTGTGTTGGAATAAGTGCAGCCAGAGTGCTCCTTGGAGGCCAGGATGGCCAAACTTTGTCTCTCATACTTCAGATTTATTGTCAGGAGGGACCAGTAACTGGAGAAGGATATCATGTTGTCAGAGAAAAAGAGGAAGGCCCCCAGTGAGATGCATTGGCAAAGTGGTAGTAGCATCAATGGGTTCAAGCGTGGCAACAATTGTGAGGTTGGCCCAGGGCCAGGCAATGTTTTGTTCTGTTATGCATAGGGTCGCTATGAATCGGTATCAATTTGATGGCACCTAACAACAACAACAAACAGAAAATATATATACTCTGATGTAGCAATTCCACTTCTAGGTAAATATCCTAGAGCAGCACTGTCCAATAGATACAATGTGAACTACACTTATATAATGTACTAAACCTTTTGAAATCTGGTGTGTATTTTACATTTTCAATTCTAAGTAGTCATATTTTAAGAGTGTAATAGCTTCATGTGGTTGTCATTGTTAGGTGCCATCGAGTCGGTACCGACTCACAGTGACCCTAGGCACAACAGAACGAAAGACTGCCTGGTCCTGGGCCAACATCACAATTGTTGCCATGCTTGAGCCCACTGATGCTGCCTCTTGGCCAATCCATCTCATTGGGGGCCTTCCTCTTTTTATCTGACTCTCTACCTTACCAAACATGATATCTTATCCAGTGACTGGTCCCTCCTGACAATATGTTCCAATTATGAGAGACGAAGTTTGGCCATCCTGGCCTCCAAGGAGCACTCTGGCTGTATTTCTTCCAACACAGATCTGTTGGTTCTTTTGGCAGCCCACAGAACTTTCAATATTCTCCTCCAACACCATAACTCAAAAGCATCAATTCTTCTACGGTCTTCATTATTCACTGTCCAGCTTTCACATGCATATGAGGTTATTGAAAATACCATGGCTTGGGTCAGGCACACCTTAGTCCTCAAGCTGACATCTTTGCTCTTCAACACTTTAAAAAGGTCTTGTGCAGCAGATTTGCCAAATGCAATACATCGTTTGATTTCTTGACTGCTACTTTCATGAGTGTTGATAGTTGATTCAAGAAGAATGAAGTCCTTAACAATTTAAATCTTTTCTCTGTTGATGTGGTTAGTAGCTAATATGTTTAAACAACACAGCTCTAGAAATTCAAATGTATACAAAAAGTACAATGTTTCTAAAAGCAAATGCCCATCAATTGAAGAATGAATAGAAATATTTTACATATTACACAATGGAATACTATATAACAGTAAAAACGAATATATTAGAAGTTGTTGTTGTTGTTAAGTGCTGCTGAATTGGTTCCTACTCATAGTGACCCTGTATAGGACTTAGGAGCGGCTGGTGAGTGAGAATGGATGATCTTGTGGTTCAGTACATTATCCTGCAGCACTGGTAAATATATATAAATACAGAAGGGTCTCAAAAATAATATTGAGTAAAAGAATTAAATTAAACGACAAAAAATAGCACTTGTGTTCATTTATCCAAAATGAAACAATACTACATATTGCTTATGAATACAAACATAATTTTTTAAAAAAATGTAAGGATATACAGCTAATTCATTATAGTTTTTTTGGGGATGGTAATTGGATGATGGGCCTGGAAGCAGAAGGTACAGGTAAGTTTAACTTTTATTTGTAATATATTATCTTCTTAAAAAACCAAAGCAAATAGATCATAATGCCAATAGACAACTTGGGGTTATGAATACAGTGTTTATAATATTGTCTGTATTAAAGTTTACATAATTAAACTGATTACTACTTTCAGCGATGCTTGTAGATGCTGTAAATAATACACTATATTCACAAGAACTTCCTGTTGACCTCAAAATAGACGTGACTGGCAATCAGGGACTTGATAGGCCTGACACATCATCTTATCCTATTTACTAAGGGGCAGGGGCTACAGGCTTGCAAGTGGTCGAGTCCTAATGCACAGATAACAGTGTTGGAAATCAGACAGGAAGATGGGGTGGTGAGCGGCAGGCCGCAGTAGGTGGTCCTGTTGTGCCGCTGTAGGATGAGCCCTGGACAGTTAACTGTAAGGCGTGGGTTCAAATGCACCATCTGCTGCTCTTCGTAAACACTAAATGGGGTCGCTGAGTCGGAACCGACTCGATGGCATGCAACAACAGGAAACAGTGCATAAATAAGGCATCCAGAGAGGGGTAAGAATGAAAGCTGGGGGCGTAGGATGTGGAGTAGGAAAAAGCACTGACATCTGTGAAGTGAAACCTGAGGGGTGAGAGTTTAAAAAGTGTGGGGGGCGTGAAGGACCCGCAAAGCTTTCAGCTTTGAAAGCTTAAGCCCCTTCGCGACCTCTTCGGAACAGACTGCTCTGTCCACTTCTTGATGGTCACCCCACTTCCAAGTTAGCGATTACACTCTCCATTAACCAACCCCAATGCCCCCTCACCCGGAACAATGAATCTCGAAGAGCCACTGCAGCTTCAGACCGTGCTCCACAACCGAATTCTCCCGCCTATTTCAGCCCCTCTGACCTCTGTCTTCTGACCTTGTAAGTTTCTTTTCCGCCTCCCAAAGCAGGAGAATTCGTTCGAAGTCTTCAAGAAGCTGCAAATTCTGAAAAACTACTCCCGTCTATGCAGCAAGGGAGGTCCTACAGCTAGTAAAAAACATTTTGGGTACTTATATGTATTTTCATTAATTAACCATCAAGAGACAGGAATTTAAACTTCCGGGTTAGATTCAATGCTTCCTGGGAAATGTAGGTTTTAGCCTTCACGCCTAGCTCCAGGGAGACCCGAGTGAGGGAGCGTCTCGAAAGTTGTCTATTTTAGTGATCCTCCCCATTTGGCTTTTAAAAAGAGAACTCTTGAAATATTTGCACGGAAAATAAAACTATCTAATTTTCTTATTTTTCAATATCTTTCCCCTTTCGAAGGCTAGAAAGGCATGGGAACGGTCTCTTCTTGACCCTAAAGTCAGTAGCAAGTAGATAGTCTCTTAGTTTCTGACAGGTCCCCGCCAGTCTTGATGCCCCGCCTCCTTTACAGGAACTCACACCATCCATTGGCTAGGAGTGCTTGAGCGGCGGAAGCAGCTGGCTCGGCGGGGACTAAGGGGAGGGGACGAGTCCTAAAGATGGCGGCAGTGGTAGAGGTGGAGGTTGGAGGAGGTGTTGCTGGGGAACGGGAGCTGGATGAGGTAAGGAGTGTTGAAAGACCAGTCGAGGAAAGACTCAGCCTGAAACTGAAGGGAGGGGAGCTGCGATGTTGGGAGAGAGGGTCCTAGGAGAGACCCGGACCCTGAGAGAGAAGCAGCTGACATGGGGGTGGGTGCGCGGAGAGGGAAATTAGAACGACCCCAGACTAGGGGCCCCCCTATGCGGTCATGGGGGTAGAAGACTTGCAAGAGTGGCGATAGAGGACTCGGGGGAGAGCCTGTAAGTGTGGGTGTGTTAAGACTGGAGATTATTACCTGGGGGTCCTATAGGATACCGGGCTGAGAGGTAGCTGCAGAGTTGGAGGGGCGGGGAGTTTATTCAAGGGAAAGCCTGGCTTTCCCTGGGTGGGGGCCTTGTAGAGGCTTGGTATGGGGCCATGGAAAGGGAAGAGTGCTAATCTACTAGCATTATACCTTTGCAGTGTTTTTAGGAGAGGGTAGACATATGTTAATTTAGAGGATGGGAAGGCAATACACGGGTTAGCAGAGGAAAAATGAAGGCAGAATAAGACACAGGAAGGAGAGTGCAAGAGTTATAAAGTGAATAGAGGTAAATACTGTTACCAGATGTTACATGGAGAGGGGATTACAATCTTTGTAATGAAAAGGGGTGTGATTTGTTGAATGTGATTTTATATATATACGTATATATACATACACACACACAGACATATATACTTTGAAAACCTTTACTCAATTCACAATAAAAGGTAGGACCTTTTTAATAACAAATACTTACATGCTAGGGTTTTGTATAATGAGTGTTCAAAGTTTCAGTCAATGAATGAAAAGCCGAATCTCTGAATGAATGGTTATATGCTGAAACTGATACATTCACTCATTTCACAAACATTAAATATTATCTTTTCACCTGAGCTAGGTCTTCTTAAAGAACTCACAGTCTAGTAGTGTGAGATACATAAGATTGATCATTGCCTCACATGTATAATGGTAGCACTTCTCAGAGAGAGACCAGTTTTGTTTGGGCTAGGAAAGGCTTCCCAGAGGAAGGTTAAATGGTTTCCTATTTATCTGTCATCCACCTCAAGACCTGTGACCTTCTTGAGAGTGTATGTACCCTTACCCTAGCTATTAGATATTCAGTGAATAACTTATTGAATTAGGAGTGTCCTTCAAGGAATCAGTAGAAGGAAGGAGACATTCAAGGAGGGTAAAGGTTCTGAGACCTAGGTGTGCTTATGATCTTGCACATTATGGTATAGGGACAGAGACAGCACAGAGGAAAAGGAGAAAGAAGATTGTAATGAAAACAGTGAGACCTGAGTAGTCAGAATTTTAGTGGCCCCTGGGTGTGTGATGGAGTTGAAACTCAGATAAAGGAAGTAAAAGTGGGCTTGGAAATGGAAGACTTGTTTGCTGGTGGGATGAATTTGAGAAGTTGGTGTACCTGGTTTGGATTGTTACGGGGAAATGCTGAGCCTAAGGAAATGCCAGGTGGTCAGAGCAGGGTTACTAGTCGTTTCTAGGAATCGTGGTGTGGCATTGTGGGTTAATGTGCCAGACTGCAAAGCTGTTTGAACTACAAGGTCAGTGGTTCAAGCTCACCAGTTGCTCCTTGGAAACCCTATGAGTCGGAACTGATTCGACCGCACTTAACAACAACAACAACTCCTAGCGTAGTGGTTATGAGTCGAACTGCCAACCTGAAAGTCAGCAGTTCGAAACTACCAGCGGTTTCGCGGGAGAAAGATGAGGTGTTCTGCTCCTGTAAAGATTTACAGCCTCGGAAAGCCAGTGCAGGGTCACTAATGAGTCGAAACCGACTCCGTGATACTTAACAACAACAACTCCTAGGTGTGGCATTTTAAAGAAGTTTTAGACCCTGACCCCTAATCACTAGATTAAGGATCCCATTTGGTTAAGGAGGGTGATTACAGAAGTGACTTTCAAGGCTCTAAGCCTCTGTGATTCTGGTTGGCTGTGGTTAAATGAGATATTATTTGAATGCATCTTGGAAAGGATAAGTGCTGTGTTGAAGTTACATATGGTTTGTTAGTTATGGGCTCCCTTTGGAGGGAGTCTGATTTCAGTTACGCTTACCAGGTTTCATTGAGGTAAAGTGCAAAAGTTTTGGCAGAGAAGAGAAGTACTTAAATTTATGATGAAAGACATTTTTGCTACTTAGTTTTTCTTTTCTCTTGTTTTAAGGATTTAAGAGCTTTTGTTAAGTGCTGTCAAGTTGGTTCTGACTCATAGTGACCCTTTATAGAGTTTCCAAGGAGCAGCTGATGGGTTTAAACTGCCAACCTTGTGGTTAGCAGTCTAGTACCTATCCTGTAGCACCACATGAGGTCCAAGTGTGGCACTATAGAATAAGTACTGCAAGGTCAGTGGTTCAAACCCACTCTGCTCCTCGGAAACCCTATATGGGGGTTGCTATGAGTTGGAACTGACTTGATGGCACTTAATAACAACAACAACAATAGTATAATACACTCTTCAAAGTCATCCCTAGAAGTCAATTTAGTGTGTATCCGCAAGCATTTACTCCAGAAATCTTGCTTTTTTTCATTCACTGGAAATTATTTGTGGCCTGGTCCTATCCATTTCTTTGTGTGGTTAAGAAAATGACTTTCTGAGAAGCAGCAACAGTCATCCCTTTAAGCTCTAGTCTAGTTAACATACCATAGTTTGTGGTTTAATTTCTATAATGCCTTAAATATTCTAAAGAGACAGTGAAATCCATCATTTGACATGTAATTATTAGGGTTTACTGTGCTGGTGTGGCGCTTTGGGCTAATGCACTGGACTGCAAAGGCTATTTGAACCACATCATTAGCAGTTCAATCTCACCAGCTGCTCCTTGGAAATTCTACACAGCATTTAACAATAATAGCTGTGTTTCAAAGGCGTCCTCATGGCACACTGGTTAAGTGATCAGCTATGAACCAGAGGTTGGAGGTTTGAACTTATTTTCGACTCCTCAGGAGGAAGATGTGGCAGTATGCCTCGGTAAAGATTTATATACTTGGAAACCCTCTGGGGCAGTTATTCTACTCTCTCCGTTAGGGTTGAGTGGAGAGCAGTGGGTACTGTGTGTTGAAGGAGTCATTAATGGAGCAATGGCTAAGAATTCAGCTTGCTAACTGAAAGGTCAGAGCATATTGCCACATCTGTTCTCCCTCCAGCTGCTCATCGGGTGGGAGAACAGATATGGTGTTATGCTTCTGTAAAGATTATAGTCTAGGAAACTCTGTGGGGCAATTTTACTCTATTATATAGGGTTGCTATGAGTTCGAATTGATTCCAAGGCACACAACAAACCAATACTGTGTGTCATGTACTGGGGGTTCAAAGATGAGTAAAGTAGGATGTTTACTCATAAATTTCCAGTCTAGCAGAGAGACATGTAAATAATAAGATAATGTGTTATTATCTTATTATTTACAATATAAGATTATAAGATAATTACAAATGTTGCAGGCCTTCGCAGAAGCACCGGAGTCAGCTAGGGGGAGTCAGTGAAGTCTTTATGATAGAAATGGTTTTGAACTGAAAATATAAAAGTTGGGTTTACAAAAATAGCCATGATTTGTATGTGGCAACAGAGTTGGGTCCCCGTAGGTCTACGGTGGATCTAGATTATAAAAAGGTAATGGGTAGCCTGGTTAAAATGGAGTTGGTACTCTTTTCCACTTCTTTGGAAAGAATGTACACACTGTAAGTTAATTTCTTGAGGATATTGAATCTGTGTTTTCCAACATCAGGTGTCATTACCATGATATATAGTCTGAAATAACAGTTCTTTCATATTCCTGTTTGTTTTCCTCTTCTTTTGTCTGGCTTCATTATTATTTTCCTTGTAGGTTGGGAGATAATTTGGCTTTGCTAACTGTTTTTCTCCATTTTTCAAAACAATAGAGAAGTAGATAGAAGAGAGGACTTAGAAAATGACCTTTCAGTAGAAAATACCACTGTTATCAAGCCCTTACCATAAACCACCCCGTGCTTAAAGCTCTTTTCCTTTATAATCTCTTTGTTTCTCATAGCAACCCTACGAGTTAGGTGGTGTTAACCACATTTTATAAATGAGACTGAAGCTAGAGAGGTTAGGTAACGGTGCTATGATTCCATAGTTTGTCAGTGCAGAAGTGCAGATTCTAGGTTTAGGTAACTTCAAAGCCCTTGCTATACTGGGCACCTTGGTTCCATTTCTTACTCTGCAATTTGTGCTTTAGGTAAGTAATTAAAACTGAATAGCCTTAATTATCTCATATGTAAAAATTGACACAGTACATTTGATAAGTGCCTATGATTAAAAAGGAGCATTGCTTTTCACCTTTGTGAGGTAAATTGTATTAGTAATCTCAATTTTTGGTTGAGGAAGCTGAGCTCAAAGGCTTTGAAGCATATCCAGAGCCCTGCAACTACTAATTGGTACGGCTGTGATTTAAAGCTAGGTTTCCAGATTTGAGAGTGTTTTTCTTCTGTCTAAGGACCTAGACTGAAGACTTATCTTGCCAAAGTGAATCACCCCTTTCTTTATGTAGCAGAAGTCCCAATTCCAAAGCATGAAACAGCATCTTATTTCTGAAAGGGTTAAAATTGGGGTTAATCAAAGGAAAATTGGTTTTTGTATGTAGATTCTTTAATTGACTGATAATTCTCTTAACCCAGTGGTTAAGGGAAATGAAACTAGGGAGATGAGAGATGGGCTTAGCCAGTTCAGTCCAGGTATTACAACAGACCTGTGATGGTGGTGGTGGTTACGTGCCGTGGAGTCGGTTCCGACCCATAGCAACCCTGTACAAGGTTTCCGAAGCTGTAAATCTTTACGGGAGCAGAAAGCCTCATCTTTCTCCCACGGAACAGCTAGTAGTTTCGAACTGCTGACCTTAAGGTTTGCATCCTGATTCGTAACCACTACGCTACCGGAGTTCCCTAAAACAGACTATAATAACTGGCAAAGTTCAGGTATGTCTCTCAACTTGCCAAATCCTAGGGGGCTTGAGTAAGTTAGTAGGATAAAAACGTAGCAGTGGTAGTAGCTTAGCTAAAATGGAGTTGGCACATTTTTCCACTTCTTTGGAAAGAACGTACACACTGTGAGTTAATTTCTTGAGGATTGAACCTATGTTTTCCAGTGTTAGATTTCATTAGCATGATGGTGTTGCAGTTAGTGTCATTGAGTCGATTTTGACCCATAGTGGCCCTGTATAGGGTTTCCAAGGAGTGACATGGGTTTGAACCGCTGACTTTGTGGTTCGAAGTACAGTGCTTATCCTATAGCACCACACCAGGACTTCATTAGCATGATTATTGTCGTTAAGTGCTGTCGAGTCGGTTTGGACTCATAGTGACCCTGTGTAGGGTTTCTGAACCACAGACCTTGCAGATCAAACCTACTTTTCATTTCAGCACATTAACCCTCAGCGCCACACCAACTTAGTGAGAAATAGAAGCCATTAGTTACCAGCATGGTTACCAGCTTAGAGGCCCAGATGCAGACCTACTTCTGGAGCTAATGAGTTCTTCCTTGAAAGGGTAGCTGGCCAGCCTCTGAGAGTGATAATAGGCATCTCTTTTGGCATGAAAAGCTGGCTTGGGACCTAAAGTATAAAAAACTTAAGTACCCAATCAGGGCTGGCCTGCCTGCCTGCCCAACTCTGTAAGTGCTATTGAGTTATGGATGGTCTACTTCCAGAGCCTGCTTACCTGCCAAAATGATATGAGTTGTTTCTAGTTCAATCCTGAAACTAACTTGAGATACTGTTACTTTAAGCAAGTAATTCACCTTCTGGGTCCTGTTTTACTCCTGCAAAAAGAGAAGATTGAACTAGGTTAATGATTTTTAAACTTTTAATCATGAAACCCTTTATTCAAGCCAAAAAACAACCCTTTATTCACTCTGAAGCTTTGTGGTTCTTGAAGGGTTTCAGCAGAACCCCTAGGGTTTCTCAAATCGTACTTTGTAAACCAAAGAGCTATTTCTTACTGCCTGCTGATTGAGTACCCTTATTTTATGCTCCTCCATCCTCCTTGTACTTCCTTTCTCCCAGCCCTCCTAAGCATTATTGTAATTGTTCTTTTGTCTGTCTTCACCACTGACTGCAAGCTTCTTGAGAGGAGAGCCCAAATATGTTTTGCTCATTGTTATATTCTCTTCATTCAACTTGATTCCTGGCATTCAGTAGGCACTCAGTAAGTATGATTGTTGCCATTAAGTGCCATTGAGTTGGTTCTGACTCATATCGACCCTGCGTAGGGTTTCTGAGGAGTGACTGGTGAGTTTGAACCACCAATGTAAAGGTTCAAACCGACCTTGCAGTCCAGTTCTTATCCTGCAGTGCCACACCAGAACTCAAGCAAGTGCAAAGGGGCTTTAAAAAGTGTATGGAAACATTCCATTTTCTTTCAATTCCATTTTTCCATGAACTTTATGAAGCCCTCTTGCATTTGCTGATTATTGTTTTTGAGTAGAAGTAGACAACTCCCATTTAGATTTAGTAAATGTGATATGTCAGGTCCTCTGCTTAATAGTACATGCATGCTTTTTAAAAAAAGTTTTTGTTGTGAATTGAGTGAAAGTTTACAGGGCAGATCATCAGTTTTATAGTCAATAAATCAAGTATTTTGTTTCATTACAATGATTATAATCCCCACCTTGTATCATCAGTTAACAGTATTTCTCTTTATTCATTTTAGTTCTCTCTTTTTTTTTTTAATTAAACACTCGGGCATATGTAATAATTTAAACCACCAAAGGGCACATTCTGCAAGCCTGCTCCTGGCTGCCAGGTCTCAGTCCCTCTCTTTCCATGAATCTAGAGTCTACTCAGCTGCTCCCTCTTTCTGTGTCTCTATCTCTGCCTCCATCTCAGGTGTCATTTCTTCTCTGGATAAGGTACCTCACTCTGCTTGTGCTCTTCTCCCTTGATGATCTTAGGGTCCATTGCTTCTGGACTGTCAGATTACCTGTTACTCCATTTTTGTTACAAAACATCTACCTTTACGTGACAGTCGCAATTAGTCATGATAACAATTACTCACTATTGAATCGTAAGAATCTTATCCTCATCTCTTTACCAGACCCATCTAGACAAGATGAAAACTATTCAATGGGGACTCTTTCTCCACCCGACCCCCCACACTGTTAAACTAAATTCCCTTTTGAAACCTTGTAAGCCTTTTTGCCCCATTTTAGGTAGACAATGTCTTAAGTTACCCAACTCTATCTACCCTACCTACGTGGCACGAGGGATATCATTGCTGATGTCTGATGGATCTTGGCTGAAAGCAGAGAATATCAGAAAGATGTTTACCTGTGCTTTATTGACTATGCAGAGGCTTTCGATTGTGTGGATTATGACAAGCTATGGACAACATTGTGAAGTGTGAGTATTCCGGAATACTTAATTGTGCTCATGAGGAATCTATCTGGACCAAGAAGCAATTGTTTGAACAGAACATGTGAACACTGAATGGTTTAAAATTAAGAAAGGTGTGTGACAAGGTTGTATTCTTTCACCATACTTATTCAACCTGTATGCTGAGCAAATAATCTGAGAAGCTGGGTTCTATGAAGGAAAATGTGGCATCAGGATTGGAGGAAGACTCATTAAAAACCTGCAATATTCAGATGATACAACCTTGCTTGCTGAAAGTGAGGAGGACTTAAAACATTTACTGATGAAGATCAAAGAGCACAGCCTTCAGTATGGATTACATGTCAATGTAAAGCAAACAAAATTCCTCACCACTGGACCAATAAAAAACATTCTTAACAACGGAGAAAAGATTGAAGTTGTCAAGGACTTCATTCTTCTTGGATCAACTATCAACACTCATGGAAGCAGCAGTCAAGAAATCAAACAATGTATTGAAGAGCAAAGATGTCAGCTTGAGGACTAAGGTGCACCTGACCCAAGCATGTTATTTTCAATAACCTTATATGCATGCGAAAGCTGGATGGTGAATAAGGAAGACCGTAGAAGAATTGATGCTTTTGAGTTATGGTGTTGGAGGAGAATATTGAAAGTGCCATTCATGGGCTGTCAAAAGAACCAATAGATCTGTTTTGGCAGAAGTACAGCCAGAGTGTTCCTTGGAGGCCAAGATTGCCAAACTTTGTCTCTCATACTCGGACATATTGTCAGGAGGGACCAGTCGCTGGAGAAGGATATCTATCATGTTTGGTAAGATGGAGGGTCAGAGAAAAAGAGGAAGACCCCCAGCAAGATGGATTGGCTAAGTAGCAGCATCGATGGATTCAAGCGTAGCAACAGTAGTGAGGTTGGCCCAGAATCGGGCAGTGTTTCGTTCTGCTGTTTATAAGGTCGCTATGGGTTGGTACCGACTCAATGGCGCCTAACAACAACAGCAACATCTACCCTGTTTACAGAGGGGATAGCATTGATACTTGATGTGAAGACTTCTTCCCTCTCTATTCGTATTTTGAGCTACTACCTCGGTGAATATAGGGCAAATTCATAAAATTATAGCAATTAACCCTTGTTTCCTTTATCAAAAATTGTTTTCTTTTTTATCTTCCTCTAGTCGAGTTCTGATTATCAAGCCATCGAGGCTAGTATCTGCAAGTTTGGGTATTGTTTTTTAAAATGTTTTATTGTGACTTATGTGATAGTTTACATGGGAGAACATTAGTTTTACATTCATCCTGTCCTATATTGTTTCATTGTCATGGTTACAATCCCCTCCATGCATCAAAAACCAACCAGAGGGTATACACTACAAGCCTGCCGCCGGTCTTCAGCACACAGCCCCTCTCCCTCTCTGGGTCTAAAGTCACCAGCCGTTCCATCTCTCCACGTCATAGTTTCTATCTCCATCTCTGGCATTACTGCTTCTCTGGGTAGGGTCCTGCTCTCCGCTCTTTTCCCTTGATCAAGGTCCCAGGGACCTCTGCTCCTGGACTGTAAAGCCAATCACTCCCCTCTTTCTGCTACAAAATGTCTACCTTTACATTTCCAACCCTCACAATCAGTCCTGATAACAATTATTCACTATTGTATCACAAGAGACCTATCCACATCTCCTTTTATCAGCCCCATCTAGATAGATTGGATACTACTCAATGGAGATTCTACCTTTTTCCATGCCTTCTGGATCTAGGCTCCCTCTTGAAAGCTTGTAAGCCAGTCACTTCTTGCCTTTGTAGCCCCCCCCCCCCATTCCCCCATTTTGGGTAGCCAATGTCCAAGTTGCCCATCCCTGTCTACTACTCTATGTATGGAGGGGGTGGGAATGATCCACGCTGTAAAGATTTGTTTCTTCCTTTGAGCTACTGCATCCAAAGGTATAGGTCAAATTCATCAAATTGTATCAGATTACTCTTTTTACCCTCTTCTTTCTTCTTCTAATTGAGCTCTGATCCTCTAGTCATTGAAGCCAGGTCAATTGGGTATTATCTGCAAGTGTGGGTGTTCTTATGCATATGCCCTCTCTTAGCAGCTGGATGCTTCATTCTCCACTCTGGTCCTCTGTGACTATGTCATTGACTCTGGACCCAAGAGTCCCCACGTCTTGTCACACTGCTGGCCAACCAGGTTTCCACCCGGCTTCACAGGAGTCTTTTGAATGTTGTAGGGCTTAGTTTGCAGCTTCATTGCTGTTTTTCCCTCACTTCCCCTTGTCTGTGATGAACGTGGTCTCCAATCAGAGTGTGTTTTCCCATTGAGTTTTAGTCTTGGAAGGGGGTTTTCCCTGAGGGGAACTGACTACTTGCCTTGATGTCTCCTGGGCGAGCAACTTGCTTGTTCTTATAGTAGTCAGTTGGACTGCCTATAATGTTTTGTGTATTTTTCCTGTCAGTCTTTCTTTCAAGAAGTATCTTCTGTTCTTCTAGCTGCTCCAGGCTGGTCTACTTGTCCTTTCAAGTGGAAATTTCCCACCTCAGAAGATTCTGGATGGCGTTCAGGGTTCCACTTATGGTCTTATGTAATGCAGAGGCTCCACAGGA
>NW_006408658.1:6564860-6576863 GCF_000296735.1 Chrysochloris asiatica
ATTGAAGTTGTCAAGGACTTCATTCTTCTTGGATCAACTATCAACACTCATGGAAGCAGCAGTCAAGAAATCAAACGACGTATTGAATTAGGCAAATCTGCTGTACAAGACTTTTTAAAAGTGTTTTTAAAGTGTTGAAGAGCAAGGATGTCAGCTTGAGGCCTTAAGGTGCACCTGACCCAAGCCATGGTATTTCAATAATCTCATATTGAACAACTGGATAATGAATAAGGAAGAATGTAGAAGAATTGATGCTTTTGAGTTAGGGTGTTGGAGAATATTGAAAGTGCCATGAGCTGCCGAAAGAACCAATAGATCAGTTTTGGAAGAAGTGCAGCCAGAGTGCTCCTTGGAAGCCAAGATGGCCAAACTTCATCTCTCATACTTCAGTCATATTTTCAGGAGACCAGTTGCTGGAGAAGGACATCATGTTTGGTAAGGTGGAGGGTCAGAGAAAAAGAGGAAGACCCCATACAAGATGGATTGGCCAAGTGGCATCATCAGTGGACTCAAGCGTGGCAACAGTAGTGAGGTTGGCCCAGGATCGGGCAGTGTTTCATTCTGCTGTGCATAAAGTCGATAACACCTAACAACAACAACGGTGACTCCTTAGAAGAAGGACTTAGTGATCTGCTTCTGTAAACATTACAGCCAAGAAAACCCATGGACATGTTTGCTCTGTCACATGAGGTCGCTATGAGCTGAAAATCAACTTGATGGCACCTAACAATAGCAGCCAATTTTTTAATAGATCCTTAGAAGACTAGATTGAGAAGGATTCTGAGGTCAGGGCTCAGCAAGAAAGCATGCCAAGGGTGAGTGTCAAAGATGAAATAATATAAATCACTTATTCTGCCAAAGGAACTCTGGTAGCGAAGTGGTTATGTGTCGGCCTGCTAACCTCAAGGTCAGCAATTTGAAACTACTAGCTGTTTTACGGGAGAAAGATGAGGCATTCTGGTCCCATAAAAATTTACAGCTTTAGAAACCCTATACAGGATAGCTGTGAGTAGGAACCAACTCAAAAGCACTTAACACCTCTGTGCTATACTGTATTTCCACTATGTTAGATATGGGATTTCAGGCAAGTCATTCATAGAGGTGATTTGCCTATATGTTATGCAAGTTCACAGTACTTTTATTTATGTCTGTCCCACCAGACTCTCTTCACCTTGAAAGATCCATTTATCTTTATATCCCTGGTGCCCTGCATAGCATAGGACTCCATAAATGTGTGAATGTGTGAACTCAATGAAGAACATGACCTGTGGTTCTCAGTTTTTTATCTGTGAAACAATAGCCTTGGACTGGAGGAGTTTTTTTCTTTTAATTGTGAATTTGGGTGAAAATTTGCAGAGCAAATTCATTTTTCATTGAACAATTAATACATATTTTGTTTTGTAATATTAGTTGCAATCACCTCAGTGTATAAGAGCACTCTTTCTGCTCTCTCTCTGGAATCCTCATTTCCGTTTGGTCTTTCCTGCCTTCTGAGCTTTGTTTTAAGCAAATGCCACCTCTTTAGTCACATATGGTTGTTTGTGAAATAGGTGACTTTTGCGGTGTCTTTCAGCTTTGAAAGTCCTAGATCTTAATGTTTTGCATTGTCTTGTGTTTTCAACAGCCCTTAGTAAATCCTAGTGAATGGATGAAGGTATAATGAGTTACTCTTGCCATTGTTATGTGCTGTTTAGTTGGTTCTGACTCATAGTAAAGGGTTTCCAAGGAGCGGCTGGTGAGTTTGAACTGCTGACCTTATGGTTCAAGCCAACCTTGCAGTAACAATGCATTATCCTGCAGCACCACACCAGGACTCCACATAATTACTCTTCATAACATGTTAATAATATCGGGGTGGTAAAAGAAAAAAATAGTGAAGGGGAAGGATAGACAAAAAGTGTCTAACATACAACCTTCAATTCTGTAACCTTTGGCTTTGGAGTGCAGGCAGTTTCATACAGGTAGAAATGTTTTCCCCTATGATTTCCCATTCCAACACCCCTCCTCCCCCAGCCCCAGCTCAACCATATTATTTTTTGATTAGCTTTATGGTTGAATAACTCATCTACTTCCAAAAGGAATTTGGGAGTTTCGTTAGTAAAGGAGGAGCTCAGGTGCTGTGGTGGTTAAACCCACAACCTGCTTCAAGGGAGAAAGATGTGGTAGTCCGCTTCTGTAAAGATTTATATCTTTGGAAACTGTAAGGCAGTTCTTCTGTGTCCTATTAGGTCGCTGTGAATCAGAATCTACTAGACAGCAGTGGGTTTGATTGTTATGTAAAATGGAAGTAGGAGAGAAAAAGAAAGGATGAAGAGGAGCAGTGTATTCATTCTTTGAGGACAGGAACTATTTTTCTCATCTTTGTATATTACTTAGTGCTTGCCAGATAGTAAACATAAATACATTCATTGAATTAGTGAGTACTTGTAGATACAGATTCAAATCACAAAGGTTGACTGACATGCTTACAGTCTATTTTGGCAATCATGCCCTTGTGGCTGCCATATTGCTTCTAATCTGATTTATAGGCAAAAAATCTGAAGATCCATTTTTGGCTCCCATAGAACTCTGTATAGATGTATACATGTCTTTCAGCATTTAACCATGTTGTATTGTTTATATCCATTATTTGGCAGCCAGTTCCTTGAGGGGACTCAAAAACTAAAACCAAACCCACTAATATCAAGTCAATTCCAAATGATAGTTACCCTGTGGAGCTTGTTTGGGGTTTCAGAGACCATAAATCTTTACGGGAGCATCAGGTGAGTTTGAATCACCGATTTTGCAGTTAGTAACCTCATGTTTATCCTACTGAACTACTGGAACTTCTTCCTTGAGGGCACAGACCCATATAATTTTTCTTCTCTGTGTTTCTAACACTTAATGTCACATGGTAGCTAGCACAGAGTAGGTATTCACATGTTTGTTGTTGTTAAGTGCCTTGGAGTCAGTTCTTACTCATAGGGATCCTATATAGGGTTTCCCAGGCTTAGTGAACTTGAATCTTAGTCTAGTCTTTCCAGCCATGTTTAACAGCCTCAGTTCGTGTCTACCCAGTCTGTTTAAATGAGCCCTGGAGGTGCTGTGAGTTAAGCATTGGATTGTTCATCAGAAGGTTGGCAGTACAAAACCACCAGCTACTCTATAGGACAAAGATAACGCTGTCTGCTCCCTTAAAATTCATAGTCGCCGAAACAAATCAACTCAGTGGCAGTGGGAATGACAGGAATTAGTTTAGTGTTTTGTTTTAATGAAGAGAAAGGAGCCTTAGTGAAGCAGTGGTTAAGCATTTGGCTGCTAACAAGAAGGCTGGCAATTTGGACCTACTCACCACTCCATAGGGAAAAGATGTGACAGTCTGCTGCCATAAAGATTTATAGCTTTGGAAATCCTATGTGGTAGCTGTACTGTGTCCTGTAGGGTCACTCTGAATTGGAATCTACTTAGTGGCAGCTGGTTTGATTTTGTTTTGTTTTTGTTGGTTTAATAAAGGGGAGCTTCATATTCCATGGTTATCCTCTTTCCTCTTTAACTACTTCTGTTGCTGTATACTTCATATTGGACTAGAATCTCATTTCTGCAGCTTCCGCTTTTATACTTAGTTGTACCTTTCCCCAGATTTTGCTTTTTTTGTATCCATAACGTTTAGAGTATGGCTGTTGTTGTTGTTAGGTGCCATTGAGTCAGTGCCGATTCACAACGACCCTATGCACAGCAGAATGAAACACTGCCCGATCCTAGGCCAACCTCACTACTGTTGCCACGCTTGAGTCCATCGATGCTGCCACTTAGCCAATCCATCTCTTTGGGGATCTCCCTCTTTTTCTCTGACCCTCCACCTTACCAAACATGATACCCTTCTCCAGCGACTTGTCCCTCCTGACAATATGTCTGAAGTATGAGATGAAGTTTGTTCATCCTAGCCTTGAAGGAGGACCTGTTTGTTCTTTTGGCAGCCCATGGCACTTTCAGTATTCTCCTCCAACACCATAACTCAAAACCATAAATTTTTCTATGGTCTTCCCCATTCACTGTCCAGCTTTCACATACATATGAAGTTATTGAAAATACCATGGCTTTGGTCAGGTGCACCTTAGTCCTCAAGCTGACATCTTTGCTCTTCAACATTTTAAAAAGGTCTTGTGCAGCAGATTTGCCTAATGCAATATGTCATTGATTTCTTGACCGCTGCTTCCATGAGTGTTGATAGTTGATCCAAGAAGAATGAACTTCAATCTTTTTTCCGCTGATAAGAATGTTGTTTATGGGTCCAGTTGTGAGGATTTTTCTTTTGTTTACATTGAGATGCAATCCATGCCAAAGGCTGTGCTCTTTGGTCTTCATCAGTAAATGTTTTAAGTCCTCTTCACTTACGGCAAGCAAGGTTGTATCATCTGCATATCGCAGATTTTTAATGAGTCTTCCTCCAATCCTGATGCCCTGTTTTTCTTCATAGAACCCAGCTTCTCATATTATTTGCTCAGCATACAGGTTGAATAAGTATGGTGAAAGAATACAACCTTGTTGCATACCTTTCTTAATTTTAAACCATTCAGTGTTCCCATGTTCTGTTCGAACAACTTCCTCTTGGTCCAGATACAGATTCCTCTTGAGCACAAATAAGTGTTCTGGAATACTCATACTTAGCAATGTTGTCCATAGCTTGTCATGATATATGATATCGAAAGCCTTTGCATAGTCAATAAAACACATGTAAACATCTTTCTGATATTCTCTGCTTTTAGCCAAGATCCATTGGACATCAGCAATGATATCCCTCGTTCCACGCCCTCTTCTGAATCTGGCTCGAACCTCTGGAAGTTCTCTGTCAATGTATGCTTGCAGCCGTTTTTGTATTACCTTTAGTAAAAATCTGGATATGTTCTTTTTGGAGTGTGATTATGTGGGTTAATGCGCTAGACTGCGAGGTCAGTTTGAGCTGCAAGGTCAGCAGTTCGAGTTCACCAACCACTCCTCAGAAACCCTATACAGTGTTGCTGTGAGTTAGAACCGACTCCACTGCACTTAACAACAACAATCACCTTTGGAGTAGCTTGTATTGCCAGAGCATGCCTCTGGGAGTGTAGGTCCAGTCTACCTGGGCTATTTGATCTAAAAGCTTACTCCAAAGTGGGCTTGGGGAGGGTGAGGAGGACAAAACCAAGCCATTACTGTATAGCTGATTCGTGATTCATGGTAGCCCCAGGTGTTACGGTTCTATATGGTTTTATTGGCTGTAATCCTTTTGGAAGCAATTCACCAGGTTAGGTTCCTAAGCAAGCACAAAGAATGAAGGTACGGTAAATGCTACAATGTAGGTGGACCTCAAAGACATTTTGAGTGAAAAGCCAGTTACAAAAGACCACATGTTGTATGAGTTCATTTATATGAAAGATCTAGAAAAGGCAAATCTGTAGAGGCAGAAAGTAGATTATTGGTTGTCTAAATCTTGGGGTAGGAATGGAAAGTCAAAGTAAATTAGCATGAGATTTCTTTTTGGAATGATAGAAGTAATTTAAAATAGGGTGGTTGCACCACTTTGTAAATACACTAATAAACATTGATTTATGCACATAAAATGGGTGATACAACTCAACAAAGTTTAAAAAAAAAGAACCATAACCTAAAGATGGTCAGAGTCTAGTGGTGGAGACAAACCCAGAAGGAAGTAGAAAAAAGTAATAAATGTGGCCTTGGTGTGTGCAGATTTCTGTGAAAGAACAGAGGAAGAAGGGATTTACTGTGCCTGAAGCAGTACACTAGCTTATAAACTCCTTGAGGGTAAAAGCTGTGATTTATATATTCTTGCATCCCAAGTGTAACCCATAAACCCACTGCCAGTGAGTTGATTTCGACTCATACAGACCCTATAGGATAAAGTAGAACTGTTCCATAGGATTTCTGAAGCAGACAGTCTCATCTTTCTCCCTTGGAGTAACTAGTGGGTTTCAACTGCCATCTTTAGGTTAGCTACCCAACGCTTAAAGGAGCTCTGGTAGCATAGTGGTTACGGATCGGGCTGCGAACCTTAAGGTCAGCAATTTGAAACTACCAGCTGTTCTGTGGGAGAAAGATGAGACTTTCTTCTCCCATAAAGATTTACAGCCTCGGAAACCCTGTTCAGGGTTGCTTTGAGTTGGTTCCGACTCCACGGCCCATAACCACCACCACCACCACCACCACCACCACCACCACCCAATGCTTAGCCCGCTGTGCCACTGGGGCTCTACTTGGCATATAGCACATGATCACTAACAGTAGTTGAGTGGATACATGAATGAACAAAGACAGTATACAAAGGAGGTAATATTCTAGCTGCATCTTGAAGAGTGAATAGAAGTGAGTTAGTGAAGGTAAGAAATGAGTTCTTAAAAAAAAAAAAAAGAAAAGAAATGAATTCTAGTGAGAGAAGACAGCAGCAGATACAACACTGAAGGATGAAAGGGAAGTAGCTGTTCAGTGTGACTGGAGTGTAAGCCATTTGGTGGAAAGTCGTGTGATAGATAACTAGCTAGGCCAGATTATGAAGTACCTTAAGTCCAGGAAATTTGGACTTTAACCTAAAGGCAATTAAGAGTTGTCAAACTTTGTTACAGTAGAGGGTGTAATGCAGTATGATGCATGTAGAATAAGGATTGCTGTGGCTGCTCTTCTGCTATGAATCAGTTCTCACAAGATGAGAGTCAGGGATATCAATTTGGATATCACAATTGCCATTGCAATAGTCCAGGAAAGAATAAAGGCTAAACTCTGAACTAAAGCAATGTTGTTGTTGTGTGCTGTGAGAAATTCAAGGTAGATTTCATAGGTGAATAGATATGGTCAACACATGAACAGGCCAGATTGTTAAAGCTTTAGGAATTCATAGAAGAGGTAGTTTTGCAAAGTGTTCTGGAGGAGATGACATCTAGGTTGAGTCTTTAATGATATATAGGGAGCTAGAATGCATATAGGAATCTGTGAGAAAATAGCACCAGATGGGGAAGCACTAGTTAGGGAGGAGCCCAGGCTGGGAAATATGAATTGGATGGTATAAAACTAACCAAAGTAGCAGACTTTAGGTGTCCCTAAATTAGACAGTGTTGAGTGGGGATGGGTATATGGGAGCACGGTGGGTGGGCTATTATTAAAAAGTATTGCCTCTCTATTTAAAACGTATTTGAATAGTGTTATTTCTAAAGGTTTCCAACTCAGCTGGCCTGGAGAGTGTGCTAGGGAGGCAGCAGCTGTACCGGTCATCCCAGCCAACATCTTGTTGTTAGGTGCCATTGAATCAGTTTGACTCATAGTGACCCTGTGCACAACAGAGTGAAACACTGCTCAGTCTTCATATTTGTAATATCTGAGCTCATTATTGCTGTCACTCTGTCAGTCTATCTTATTGGGGGGAGTCTTCCTCTTTTCACTTACCCTCCATTTTTTCATGTTAAGTCTTCCCTTCCAAAGCAGGATATATTCCTCCATTTCTGCAGGTCTTTTTTGTTTTTTTGTAATAGTGTTTTTTTAAATTTTTTTTATTGTTGTTGTTTTAATGCATTTTAATAGCAAGCTTACAGGACCAGCACAGAAGACAGACAACATTAAAAACATGTACTTGCATGTAGGGCAACTCAGTTAGAAAAGTATAGTGAATGGATAGAATCTACTGTATGATAAAAATGCTACAAATAGACTACTACAAGAACAAGCAAGTTGCTCACCCAGGAGACATCAAGGCAAGTGGTCGGGTCCCCTCAGGGCAAACTCCCTTCCAAGACTAAGACTCAAGGGGAATACACAAGAAGATGCACACTCTGACTGGTGACCACGTTGGTCACCGATAAGGGGAAGTGAGGGAAAAACAGCAATGAAGCTGTGAGCTAAGTCCTACAGCGTTCAGTACACTCCTGTGAACCTGGGTGGACAGCAGTACAGCAAAACCTGGGGACTCTTGGGCCCAGAGTCAGTGACATAGCCACAGAGAACTAGAGTGGAGAGTGACAAGTCCAGCTGATAAGAAGAGAGGGCATATGCATAAGAACACCCACACTTGCAGATAATACCCAGTTGACCTGGCTTCAATGGCTGGATCATCAGAACTCAACTAGAAGAAGAAAGAAGAGGAAAAAAAGAGTAATCTGATACAATTTGATGAACTTGACCTACACCTATGGATGCAATAGCTCAAAAGAGGGAACAAATCTTTACAGCAAGGATCATTCCCACCCCCACATACACAGGGTAGACAGGGATGGGCAACTTAGACATTGGCTACCCAAAATGGGGGGGGTCTACAAAGGCAAGAAGTGACTGGCTTACAAGCTTTCAAGAGGGAGCCTAGATCCAGAGGGCATGGAGGAAGGTAGAATCTCCACTGAGTAGTATCCAGTCTGTCTGGGTGGGGCTGATGAAAGGAGATGGGGCTAGGACTCTTGAGATACAGTACTGAATAATTGCTATCAGGACTGTGAGGGTTGGAAATGTAAAGGTAGATGTTTTTGTAGCAAAAGGAGGGGAGTGATTGACTTTTCAGTCCAGGAGTGGAGGGCCCTGGGACCATCAAGGGAGAAGAGTAGAGTCACAGAGAAACAGTGACGCCAGAGATGATGACTCTGGACCCAGAGAGGGAGAGGGGCTGTGTGCTGATGACCGAGGGGCAGACTTGCGGGGTATATCTTTTGGTTGTTTGATGATGCATGGAGGGGATTGTAACCATGGCAATGAAACGATAAAAGATAGGATAAATGTAAATCTAATGTTCTCCCATGTAAACTATCACATAATTCACAATAAAACATTAAAAAAAAATGCTAAAACCACCATTTAGTTGCCAGCAATAAGAAATTTACTTGTTCTAAGAAAATCCAGGTGCTGCCATTGTCCAGAAAATTTTAACAGGTTTATTTATAATTGTTATAAAGTTGAACTACTGAAACTTGTTCACTGAAACATTTTGACTTCCATTAATGTTTTATGTCCTCACAATTTATCTTAAAATTCACAGAAATGAAAATGAAAAAAACTATCAATTTTTTTCATACTGATTTCTGTCCCCTATTTTCCCACTCGCAATTATATACTTAGGTACCTTTTGACCTCATGGGGGGAAAAAAATCTAATGTTCAAAACTACCAATAACAGGAAGGAGAGAATTTTTTTTTTTTAAATGAAATGTTTCCCATTATAGTGGATTCTTAAGCCCGTTCTCCACTTATGCGATGTGCTAGCTGGATGTCTTTTGGCATAATTGTTACATGTTTGGCATGGATAGCACACAGGTTGGTGTCTTCAAAAAGGCCAACCTGATGGGCCTTACTTGCCTCCTGAAAAGCACCAGTAGCTGCACTCTGGAAGCGCAGATCTGTTTTGAAGTCCTGAGCTATTTCTTGCACCTGATGCTGGAAGGGAAATTTAGGATTAAGAAGTTTGGTAGACTTCTAATAACGTCTAATTTCACGAAGTGCCACAGTACCAGGCCTGTAAAGATGAGGTTTCTTCACCCCACCAGTAGAGGGTGCATTCTTATGAGCGGCTTTTGTAGCCAGTTGCTTCCTGGGTGCTTTCCCACTGGTTGATTTGCAGGCAGTCTGCTTTGTACGAGCGGTGGTATGGAGACATCGTTTAACCCCCCTTCTCCTTCATCTGGATCTTGGTGAGCTAGAGGCGGCGCTGGCGTTAGAGAGCCTTTTATAATAGTGTTTTGTAATTTTCTTTGTGTTGGTGGAGTTCCTGTCAGTCTCAGTGTTCATGGTACTCAATCTGGAAGTTTGTGAAGGCCCTTGATGGAGCTGGTTTCAGTGCCTGTTAGGACCACAGGGCAGCTGGGATCAGGATGATTGGTTAAATAATAGTCTGGTGGCTCTTTGGGTCCAATAGGTCTGGAACCGACCCCACTTGAATCTTAAGTAGCACACCAGAGCAGCACACCTGCCCTCTCCCCCACCTCCCCCCCATGGCTCTCAACCACGTGACTCTTAGTAGTGGCTGTGCTGGGGATAGATGAGGTGGGAAGTGGCTCCACCTATGATCACCAGGGGAGCATGGGAAAAAAGAAGGAATGGCACCTTGCCCATCACTTGTGTGAATCTGCTCTGTAAGGCTACCTTCTGTTGCCAAAAATTCAAAATAGCTGCACTGCGTCTGGCCTGCCATTCATCAGTCTCCTCTCACTGTCCCTGCTAAGCTTTTCCTTCCAGGAAGCACTCAATCCACTTTGATAACTTTTCCTCTGAAGTTCATTTTCCAGAATATTCTTTTGTGTCTGTTTAATTTGGTCTCTTGTATCTTTGTTGTAGAGGACCTGTGTAGTATGTCTGCCTAGTCTAACGTCTTGCCAGAAGTATTCTCTGAATTCCATTTTGGTCTTTTCTTTTTTCCTGTCTTTTAATGATCTTTTGTTTTCTTCATGAATGATATTCTTGATGTCATCCCACAACTCTTCTGGTCTTTGGTAATTAATATCTAATGCATCAGATCTGTTCTTGAGATGGTCTCTAAATTCAAACGGGATATATATAAGCTCATATTTTGCCTTATTCTTCAGCTTCAGTCCAAACTTGCCTACAAGTAATTGATGCTCTGTTCCCGTGACCTTTTTTCTTCCAATAGATGTAGCCAGTTTGATTTCTGTGTACTCCACCCAGTAAGTTCCATGTGTATAGTCTCCTATACTCGTTCCCAACTTAGCTGGCTTGGAGAATATGTTGGAGAGGAATGGGGATGGAAGGAGGCAGCAACTGTCACAGTATTTATTTTCTTTCACTTTATTCCCAGAGTGTTCTAGCTCAGGCCTTATAGCTTGGCTAACCATTACTGAAAGATGTAGTTTCATTTTGTTTTATTAACTTGGAATTCTTGGCAAAAGACTATGGAGTTGGATAAGAATATGAATGAGAGAAGAATGGGTAACTGCAAATGTGGATAGCGTGTGAACCCTTGGATTTCACTTGTTAATCTAATCACCCAGAAGCCCATGGTGCAGAGGCAGCCAGCCCAGTTGTGCTGTGTTCATACCAGGTTTAGGAACTAGCTAATCTCTTCTTTCTTTGGATTTATATAACATTTGGTTTATATGTTTATGGTTGTCCTTATCATATTATGCTGTGTCTAATATTAGCCTGTCATCATACATCTCCTGGACTGTGAGTACTGCAAGGGCAAAGGTTGTTGTTTTTAAGTGCTGTTGAGTTGGTTCTGACTCATTTTAGAGTTTCTGAACCTGTAAATCTTTGTGAGAACCCAATGGCTCATCTTTCTTTTACAGATCAGCTGGTAGGCTTGAACTGCCAACTTCATTGTTTGCAGTCCAGTTTGCACATGTAGGATATGTTTGCATATCTGCTCCTAAGGGTAAAGGTTAGGCTTATTTACCTCTAATAGTTATATTAAAGAGTAAAGTCCTTTAGCTGTATGGTTATTCAATCTCTGACTTGGAAGGGTGAACAGAAATCTGTGAAATGCTGTGTTGTCCAGTGAAAGGGTTGGGAAATCATGTTTCAGAGCTTAGAGCCCTTTGCCATTAGCTGAAACTTCAAGCCAAGATAGGAGGCTGCAGAGCTCTGAGATACAGGGATTGAGTCATGGTTGGAATGGGGGGGGGGGGATATCATGTTAAGATGCTTGACTGTTGTTTTTTTTTGTTGTTGTTTGTTTGTTTTAAATATTGGTTTCCCTTGCATTATAATATAGAGTAGACACTGGAGAGAGAAAGAAAGGAATAGTCAGAAACACCACACTAGAAGGCTTGTAAGTCCGTCCTCTGCATATGACTGATTGGAATACCTAAAATGGGGCTACAGCGTACCCAGTGAACGAGGCTTCTTGCGGAGCCTTTGCAATACATAAAACTATAGGAAACCGGAACCACATCCAGATCTCCAGAGATGAGAAATCTCCACTTGAAAGGATGAGCAGACCAGCCTGGAGTGGCTAGAAGAATAAAAGATACCTCTTGAAAGAAAGCCCTGCAGGAAAAATGGAGGCAGATGGACTGTTACTACAAGAACAAACAAATCGCTTCCCTAG
>NW_006408658.1:6577739-6585851 GCF_000296735.1 Chrysochloris asiatica
GGAGGCCTCTGGGACCATCAACGGAGAAGAGCCGAGAGCGGGACCCTACCCAGAGAAACAGAGATGCCTGAGATAGAGACAGAGATGATGACGTGGAGTGATGAAGCGACTGGGGACCTTGGACCCAGAGAGGGAAAGGGACTGTGGGCCGAAAACTAGGGGGAGGAGGGGGAAATGTAGGGGGCGGATTTCTGGGATATACCTTTTGGGTGGTTGATGATGCATGAAGGGGATTGGAGCCATGGCAGTGAGATGATATAAGATGGAATGAATGTAAAACTAAAGTTCTCCCATGTAAACTATCATATAATTTACAATAAAACATTTAAAAAAAAAAAAGGAGGCTGTCTGCTGGCACTGATGGATGTTTCTGATGTGTACGTATTATAGTCACTTTAAATTCTCGTTGATTAAATTTGGTATATCCTGTTTTATCACATCTCATCACAGCAAGGTGACTTGCTTTTTCTTCTGTGGTAACTAAGGAAACTGGCAGTTTTGAAGTCCAAAGTACTTTGGCTGACTCCAAAGTATTACAGTTACATTTGGTATGAATTATCACATTTTAGATTCAAAGAACCTTGGCAGTCATCTAAGCCAACCCCTTTAGTTTTCAAATGAGGAAACTTGACACAGAGAAAGAAGTTTTCTATTCAGTGACATATAGCAAGTTATTAGCTTGTCAGATTAGGACCTACAACTGTTTGTCTCTATACTAAGAGGGGTAGTTGTTACACTGAAGACTTCTTGGGGAGAAAAGTGGGAATAGGATAAAACTCAATGGCATATCATGTAGGCTAAGTTTTGCTCTCCATCCTACCCAGTTTGTTCTCTTGGTGCTGGGAACGTTTTGAGGAAATCAAATGTCTACCTGTAGCAACAAAATAATCTCCTTCTTCCCTTTATTCTGTTTTATCTTCATTACACTTCTACCAAAAATGATTTCATAATATATTTTCTCATGTTTAATATTTGTATTCTGCATTAGGAGATAAGTTTTATAAGGAAAGAGACTTCGTTTCATATCTGTCTTGTAACTGAATGAACGAATGAGCAAATGAATGAACAAATATTTATCTACTGCCTTCAAGATGCCAGGCACATGGCTTCCCAGACATTGACATTTGTAGGTCATTGGCATGTGTGCTTTTTGTTTGGGTTTGGTCATTATTGACTGTAACTAAACATTTCTTAAACACAAATTACACATTATTGTCAAATGAGTATACTTTACTGATTTAAGCACAGCATGAGATTTAGTGTGAACCAAAGCCTTATTCTGCTTAATCACATAGGCCCATTAGAGGAGAGAATCTCAGAAGCACCAGAACAATATGACTTCTGAACAGCCGGGGAGGGGGAGAGAACAGGACCCAGAACTGACTTATTCATTAGGCACAATAGGCATGATGCCTGGGACTTCTAAGAATGCATTCATTGGGACTTCCGGCAAGATGGTGGACTAGGCAGACACATTACACAGACCCTCTACAACAAAGATACGAGAGAAAAATAGGTGTAGATGAAAATTCTGGCACCCTGAACTCCAGAAGAAAGGTTAGAGAGATGGATGGAGTGCTTACTGGGAGTAGAAGCCAAACAGGGACAGTGAGAGAGGGAGACCTACTGGTGAATGAATGACCAGACACAACTCCACCATCTAGTGAGCAGCTCTGGCAGCAGAGGGAGGTCTGGTAGAACAGATTTGCATGGGGACGGAAAAGTTGAAATTTTTTCTTTTTCCCTATGCTTCCCTGGTGACCAGACATGTGGCCAGCTGCTCTGCTCTGATGTGCTGCTTTGGTGTCTGGATTCAGGTAGACTCAGCTCTAGACCTACAAAACCTGTAGAGCCACCAGACCAGCACTTTAACCATTCATGCTGCCACCAGCTTCACTGTGGTCCTAACTGAAACCAGCTTGAGAGGGGTAGTTATTACACTGAAACCAGCTCCATAAAGGGCCCCCATGAACCTGCTTCTGGATTGAGTGCCCTGAACATAGATAACACTGAGGCCCATAGGAACTCCATCTAGGACCAGGAACTCTGCTGTCACATCCCTTCCACAGCATTCTTGTGGGCTCCTTGAATTGCAGGAGTCCCCCAGAGATCTTTTCTCTCGGTGGCCAGCAGGTGCACTGTTTGTTTTTACAAATACAACAACTTCACAATGCCCCAGAGATAGTAGACAATTTTAGCTCACATTAATTCGAAGAAACCAGAGACAATGGCTCAAACAAATTACCAAGAGGCAGAGCCAGAAGACAATTTGAGGAAGAAAAGGTAATAGGACTAACTGAAAATGAATTTAAAAGAATGATAATTAAAGTACTTTCAAAGGATCCTTAGAAAGATCGAGGAAAGCAAGGAAAACACATTAAAAACTTCAGAAGAATTCAGGAAAATGCTACAAGAACACACAGACAAAATAAGTGCAAATTATACCTGCAATTAGAAATCTTTAAGATTAATATCCTAAGATCTCAGAAATGGATAATATGAGGGCGAGTCAAAAATTATCTGCACTTAGGCTGTAGATTTTATTTTAATCAACTTTTAGAAACGACAAATGTATCATGTTTCGACATACTCTCCTTGCTTTGCAAAATACTTTGTCCATTTGCCAACAAGCCTCCATATTCCCTTATTAAAAATGTTTTAGACTGAGCTGTGAGCCACGAATGCACCACTGTCTTCACTTCTTTATCAGTGGTGAATCTTCATCCTCGAAGGGCTGTTTTCAGGGAACCAAACAAGTGAAAGTCTGTTGTAGCAAGATCAGGACTACAAGGAGGATGCCATAACACCTTAAAACAAAAATTTTGCAGAGTATTAACAGTGTGGGCACAGGTATGGGCATGCGCATTGTCACACAAGATCATAATGCTCTTGGATAGTAGTCCTCTGTGTTTTATCCAAAGTTTAGGCTTCAGCTCTTCAGTGAGTGTAATGAGATTGTGGATTGTTAAATGTTTTTCCTGATAGTGTTCTAGTACTGGCCCTTGAGAATCCTAGAAAACTGTAGGCATCAATTTTCCAGCTGATGTTTGACTTTGAACTTTTTCTTGGTCGGCAATTGAGGATGTTTCTATTCCATACTCTGCTATTGACTCTCAGGATCGTAGTAATGAATCCATGTCTCATCACCAGCAACAATTTTTTTTTTTTCTTTAAGGTTTTTATTGTGGATTGAGTGAAAGTTTACAGGGCATATCATCAGTTTTACATTCAACAAATCATATACCTTGTTTCATTACATTGATTATAATCCTCTCCAATGTATCAACAAATCATATACCTTGTTTCATTACATTGATTATAATCCTCTCCATGTACCATCAGTTAACAGTATTTCTCTCTATCCACTTTAGCTTTCTAAAAAACAAACCAAAAAAACAACACTCAGGCATATATAATTTACATCCCCAGAGGGCACAGTCTGCAAGTCTGCTTCCCGGCCACCAGCTCTTAGTCCCTCTCTTCCCATAAATCTAGAGTCCTCAGCTGCTCCCCCTCTCCGTAACCCCATCTCTGCCTCTGTCTCTGGCATCTGCTTCTCTGGATAAGGTCTCACATTCTGCTTTGTGCTCTTCTCCCTTGATGGTCCAAGGGACCTCTGTGGACTATAAGATTAACCACTCCCCTGTTTTTGTTACAAAACTTCTGACTTTACAGTTGTGACAGTCACAATTAGTCATGGTAACAGTTATTCACTATTGAATCATAAGAATCTTATCCCCATCTCTTTTCACCAGACCCATGTAGACAAGATGAAATCTATTCAGTGGGGACACTTTCTTTCCCCCCATACTCTTAAACTCCCTCTTGAAACCTTGTAAGCCAGTCACTTCATGCCTTTATCGCCCCCTCATTTTAGGTAGCCAATGTCTAAGTTACCCGCCCCTATCTACCCTGTGCACAGAGGGGATAGCATTGATACTTGATGTGAAGACTCCTTTCCTCTCTGTTGGTATTTAGAGTTACTACCTCCATTAGTATAGGTCAGGTTCATCAAATTGTAACAATTTACCCTTGTTTCCTTTATCAAAAAAAGAAAATTATTATTATTTTTTGTAATCTTCCATTAGTCGAGTTCTGATTGTAGAGCCATCAAGTCTAGGTCAAATAGGACCAGCAGTGATTTTAAAAGAAACTTTTACCTTCCTTTGAGTATCCGTCCAAATTTTGTTTGCAGATGTCTAAACACTTCTGTTTATACTCTTTTGTGAGTTGTTTCAGTACACATCTTGTACATACTTTTTGAAACCCAGTTCTGTCATGGATTATTTCGTAGGTAGCACTATGGCTGATTTTCAAAGATTTGCCACATTATCCAGTGTCACTCATTTGTCTGACAGAATCATTTCATGTGCATGTTCAATGCTGTCATCAGTTGTGCATGTGATTGGGTGTTTTTCTATGACCAGAGTGCAGATAATTTTTGACTCACACTCATATGTTGCAAGGATTAAGGGAGTAGATGTGAAGCAGTGGACACCGAATTAGTGAGCTTTAAGATAAAGCTCTTAATACTAGTATGCTAGAAGAACAATCAGAAAAAGAATTAAAAAATCTGAAGCAAGGCTAAGAGTTTTTGTGGGACACCATGAAGAGGAACAACTTACAAGTGATCACAATTCCAGAACTGGAAGAGAAAAACAATTTAAAATTGTTGAAGAGTTGTTGGAAGAAAATTTCCCAACATCATGAAAGACGAGAAGAGAAGCATACAAGAAGCTGAACGAACTTCCAATAGGATAGATCCCAAAAGAAAATTACCAAGACGTATCATAATCAAACTTTCCAAAATCAAAGGTAAGGAAAGAATCCTGAGTGCAGCTTGGGAAAAATGAAGTTATCTACAAAGGAGAACCAAAAAGATTAAGCACTGATTTCTCAGCAGAAACCATACAGGCAAGAAGACAACGGAATGACATATACAAAACTGTTAAAAGAAAAAATTTCCAGTCAAGAATCCTATACCCAACAAAGCTGTCCCTCAAATCTGTTGGCAACATTAGGACATTTCCTGAAACAGAAATTAAAGGAATTTGTAATGACCAAACCAACTTTACAAACAATGTTAAAGGATGTTCTTTGTACTGAGAACCAACAACAGTAGACAACAACCTGAGATTACCATACATGACAGCACCACCCAGAACTTAATCCAGATATGTTGCTGCTGTTAAGTGCTGCTGAGTTGTTTCTGACTTATAGCGATCCTGTTTAGGGTTTCTGAGGAGTTGCTGGTGAATTTGAACCATCAGTCTTGGGGTTCAAACCGACCTCGTGGTTCATTGCTTATCTTACAGTGCCACAGAACCAGAAATATCAATGTATGTTATGAAGTCAAAGCAAAAAGAGGGAATAGTGTAGAAACAGAACTTCCAAGATGAAGTCAAGAAGATTTCAAGATAAAACAGGGAAAAAAATGAATAAATTACAAGGTAACTTCAAAGAAAAATAATACAACTGCAAATCAAAATTTAAAAAAGAGGAAAATCAGAAAGATTTGATAAACGTTAACATAGCTGAAATGAATATGACAAGAAAACCCACAAAATGAATTCAACATGTGGAATGAAGAATACAGCAGCACCCCAAAAATTACACGGAAAATGACTACAATCAATTCATACCTATTGAAATTGCATTGAGTGTAAAGGGATTAAATATACCAGTAAAGAGACATAAAGAGCAGAATGGATAAGAAAACAGAATTCTTCAATATGCTGTCTAGAAGAGACATATCAAAAAGATGGAGACAGCCCAAATGCCTGTCAACAGAAGAATGATTAAACAAACTTTGATATATACACTTAATGGAATGCTACAAAATGTTGAAAAATGATGATGAATCTGGGAAACACCTCACAATATGCTTGAACCTGAAGGACATTATGCTGAGTGAAGTTAATCACAAAAGGACAAACATTGTATGAGCCCAATGTTGTGAAAAGTTACAAAAGTGTTGCCTTAGTAAAAGAAACAATCCAGAATGGTTACTGGGGGAGGGTGTAGAAGGGAAAATTATTCATGGGTTAGAGTAAGGATGGGGGATGTCCTTCCTGCAGGCCATGTGGTGGTGGTGGTGTGCCATGGAATCGGTTCTGACTCATAGTGACCCTGAAAGACCCTCAAAATCTTCTGGTCTGGTCCTGCCAAGGCAATGGCAATGCAACACTCTAAATTTAATAAATCTAAGAGATTTTTTCATAGCAACATAAATTTTTATTAAGCGAATCATAATAATAACCTAAGTTTTGAGGAACAAGCAAGGAACGTCCATTATAGGATAGATAGGACACATAGGAGAACATGAAGGAACAGACACTTAGGCCTATTGTCTGTTGCCTGCGGCTGGTCTGCCTGTATTGTGGTTATTCAGAGAACAGTCAGTGCCAGGCAGGCTGAAAGTGCACACATTGTGAAAGTGTTAATACACTGTGGCGAAACTATGGTGATCTGATGATGATGAGATTCGATGTTGATGACCTTGCTTCTGATGGTTGACTTCCATGTTGTTGACTTCTTTGTCAACACAGATAACTCCAATACAATCTTTATCCACACGTCCATGAAGAGCAATCTTCACAAAAACTGAATCTCGTATGAAGATTAAAGAAATTCCAGTACATGAAGAGACTTCGAGGGTCGATGTTAAGAACATTGGATATACTCCAAATCCAAGATGCAGGATTAGAACAGCGATCAAAGCAAAATAATTGCATCGCTGGCAACACACACACTGGATGATTATTGAAACTTTAAGTTATGTGACATCATATAAATGGCGACTACAAAGAAAAGAAAAGTTGATGCAGAGTGCCGATCTTTACAAGAGAAATGGACAAATGATTATTTTTTGTTTAAGTGAAAGGCAAGTCTGTGTGCCTAGTTTTTGGTGATGCGTTAGCAGTTATGAAAAAAGCAAATCTGGAGCATAATTAATGGTAAACTCAGTGAATTGGGAGGCCACATGTGTTGGATAAAATCAATGCTCTTCAGTGGAGTTTGGGATCACAAGCCACTTTTACTAGGCGTTATTCATAGTTATGTAGTGAGCGTGCTATTTGCAAAGGAGCTGATTCCTCATGTAGAGGGAGGGTTTAAAGTTTATGGTGGCTGCTGCTGAGTTGTTAGCACCTAGGTAAAACTGTTTCAGAGTGTTAGTTTGTCTCCGAGAACCGTCTCAAATCGGATTACTGATTTAGCACAGATACTGAAAAAACATAGACGGATTCAGCAAGAGATTACCAATTTTTCTCTTTGACTTGTGACAAGACAACAGACATAACAAATACTGCCAATTGGCTGTTTTCCATTTCTGGGCTAACTGCAGAGTTTGCCATTTGAGAGACACTGCTGTCACTGGAAGCCATGTATGGCACTTATAAGAGAGTTTGAGAGGTTTTTTTTTTTTATGTTTTATTGTGAACTATTTGATAGTTTACATGGGAGAACATTAGTTTTACATTCATTCTATCGTATATCGTTTCATTGCCATGGTACAATCCCCTCCATGCCTCATCAACCAACCAAAGGGTATACACTACAAGACTGCAACCCCGTCGTCAGCACACAGCCCCTCTCCCTCTCTGGATCTAAGGTCCCCAGCTGCTCCATTTCTCTACGTCATCATTTCTGTCTCTGTCTTTGGCGTCACTGCTTCTCTGGGTAGGGTCCCACTCTCCATTCTTCTCCATTGATGGTCCCAGGGACCTCCCCTCCTTGCTATAAAATGTCTACCTGTACACTTCCAACCCTCACAATCAGTCCTGATAACAATTATTCACTATTGTATCACAAGAGACCTATCTGCATTTCATTTCATCAGCCCTGCCCAGACAGATTGGATACTACTCACTGGAGATTCTACCTTTCTCCACGCCCTCTGGATCTAGGTTCCCTCTTGAAAGCTTGTAAGCCAGTCACTTCTTGCCTTTGTAAACCCCTCCCCACCTCCCCCACTTCTGGGTAGCCAATGTCCAAGTTGCCCATCCCTGTCTGCTCTGTGTATGGAGGGGGTGGGAATGATCCTTGCTGTAAAGATTTGTTCCCTCTTTTGAGCTACTGCATCCATAGGTGTAGGTCAAGTTCATCAAATTG
>NW_006408658.1:6587852-6589273 GCF_000296735.1 Chrysochloris asiatica
ACTAGGGGTCTGTGCATAAAAATAATAAAACAACTCTTTGTGGCTCTGCCATCCAAAGAGAGAAAGAAAGAAAGAAAGAAAAAGAAAAAGAAAAGAAAGTATTTCATTGTTGCTGTGCAAAGACAATGAATTCTTCATGCACAGGTTTCCTCATGTCTCATTTATTTATATTAATTCCTCAATTAATATGTCTCAATTTATTTATTTTAATTCCTTAATTAATTATGGCCCTGGCCATTCTACCTTTACAATTGTGACAGTTGCAATTTGTCATGATAACAATTATTCACTACTGAATCTTAGGAATCTTATCCCCATCTCTTTTCACCAGACCCATCTAGACAAGATGATAACTATTCAGTGGGGACTCTTTCTTTTCCCCCGTACTCTTAAACTAAACTCCCTCTTGAAACCTTGTAAGCTAGTCCCTTCGTGCCTTTATTGCCCCCTCATTTTAGGTAGCCAATGTCTAAGTTGCCCATCCCTATCTACCCTGTGTACAGAGCGGATACCATTGATACTTGATGTGAAGACTCTTTCCCTCTCTGTCGGTATTTAGAGTAACTACCGCTCTGAGTTATAGGTCAGGTTCATCACACTGAATCAATTTACCCTTGTTTCCTTTATCCAAAAAAAAAATAAAAAATCATTATTATTATTATTATTATTATTTGAATCTTCCTCTAGCCGAGTTCTGATTATCGAGCCATTGAGGGCAAGGTCAAAAGGGTACTGTATGAAAGTTTGGGTGTTCTTGTGCATCTCTCCTCACTTCATATCAGCTGGATGCTTCACTCTCAGCTCTAGCCCTCTGTGGCTAAGTCCTTGTCCATGGGCCCAAGTGTCCTCAGATCTCACCACACTTTGGACCAACCAGCCCTTCCTCTTCTCTCTCTCATCTCCAGGTCAACGGGATTCAATGGGGTTGAACTCAGCCCATTTCTTCATTGATGCCTTTCTGCCTCTTGCACTCACCAGTAGACCAATGTGGTTGCCAGCAGGCTTACATGCTTGTTTGTGTATTCCCTTTGAGTTTCAGTCTTAGAGGGGAGTTTGTCCTGAAGGCACTTGATTGCTAGCCTTGATGTCTTCCTGGCAAACAGGTTGCTTATTCTTGTAGTAGCCAGTCATGCTGACATTTTTGTTTTGAGTTTTTCCTGATGATCTTTCTTTGAAGGTGTATCTTCTGTCACTGTAGCTGTTCCAGTCTGCTTGTCCTTTCTAGTGGGAATGTCCCACTTTATAAGGTTCTGGATGGGACTCAGGATTCCACCTAAGTTCCTATAATCTGTAAAGGCTTTGCACGAGGCCTGTTTCACTGGGCAAGTTGTAGAACCCCTTTTAGGTATTCCAATCAGTTATAGGCTAAAGACGGGCTTACAAGTTTTCTCTAATCATGTTTCCCAACATTCCTTTCTATC
>NW_006408658.1:6589373-6598149 GCF_000296735.1 Chrysochloris asiatica
AATGATCCTTGCTGTAAAGATTTGTTCCCTCTTTTGAGCTACTGCATCCATAGGTGTAGGTCAAGTTCATCAAATTGTATCAGATTACTCTTCTTCTATCTTCTAGTTGAGCTCTGATCATCCAGTCATTGAAGCCAGGTCAAGTGGGTATTATCTGCACGTGTGGGTGTTCTTGTGCATATGCCCTCTCTTCTTATCAGCTGTACGCTTCATTCTCTACTCTAGTCCTTTGTCACTGAGAGAGTTTGAGAGTTTTGAAAGTCTTGTTTTATCATTGAAAAAACATGAGCTAACATTTGAAAAGTTAAGTGGCCTTACTACAGATGGAGCTTCCAGCCATGGTTGGCTCTCACAAAGTGTTACAACATTTGTCAATAAAGAACTGAATCATCTCAATCTTGATCTAAGTGATTTAATTATATTCCACTGCATCATACACCAAGAAACTCTCTGTGCACAGTCGTTGTGGCTCAACAATGTGATGTCAGCAGTAGTACCATGCATAAATTTTGTCAAAAGCTGAGGGTTTAATATCTCCCAGTTTATATGGTGATCTTGTTTATCACTGTGAAGTGCCATGGCTGAGTCATGGGAACATGTTCATGAGGTTTTTCCAAATTGCAGGTTGTAGTCAAGCAGTTCATGGAGATGAAGCGAAAACCTGTCAGGGAACTCAATGATAGCAAGTGGCTGTGTGAGCTAGCATTCATGGTGAACATTACCAAGTACTTCTCAGAGCTGAACATCAAGCTGCAGGCCCCAACCAGCTTCTCAGCTCCCTGCTTTCAAATATGAATTTATTTGAAGTTAAATTAAGGCTGTGGAAGGTGCCACTCAAAAGGAATTAACACAGTGCATTTCTTTACCCTGGAAGGAAAAAAACCCTTCTACAACACTTGAATTTTCTGGTAAATGTCTGAAACTAATCGAGACATATATCAAAGATTCAAGGATGTGAAAAGTAAATAAATGGAATTGAACATCTTTGCTATACCATTTAATGTGGAACCAGCTGATGTGCCTGATAACCTATAACACGAAATTATTTTGTTGCACAGTGATGAGCTGAAAGCGAGGCACAGTCACTTCCCACGGCTTACTGCTACAAGCAGTTCTTTTCAAAATTTACCGTCTAAAAGATTTGGCTGCGCTCCAGTTTGACCAACACAAACTTGGAAAAGCAGTTGTGAGTAGCAACATCATGGATACCAGCTAATGTCACACGCCTTACCAAAGAGAAGCATTGTTGCTGTTGTTAAAGCCGTGGAGTCAGTTCTGACTAATTGCGACTCTGCTTAGGGTTTCCGAGCCATCACATTAGGGGTGAGTTAATTAAATGTTTGAGGAGTGCAGGTATGGCCCTGCGGATTAATGCGCTGGCCTGCAAGGTTAGTTTGAGCTGCAAGGTCGGTGGTTCAAGCTTACCAGCTGCTTATTGGAAACCCTATACAGGGTCGCTGTGAGTCAGAACTCAATCAGCGGTACTTCACAACAACAGTTAAGTGTTTGACCAAATATAGCAGACAATTTTTTTTTTAATGTTTTATTGTGAATTATATGATAGTTTACATGGGAGACCATTAGTTTTACATTCATCTTATTGTATATCATTTCATTGCTATGGTTACAATCCCCTCCGTGCATCATCAACCAACCAAGCCTGCTCCCTGGTCATCAGCTCACAGCCCCTCTCCCTCTCTGTCTAAAGTCCCCAACTGCTCCATCTCTCCACGTCATCGTCTCTGCCTCCATCTCAGGCATCACTGCTTCTCTGGGTAGGGTCCTGCTCTCTGTTCTTCTCCCTTGATGGTCCCAGGGACCTCCGCTCCTAGGCTGAAAAGCTAATCACTCCCCTCCTTGCTACAAAACGCCTACCTTTACATTTCCAACCCTCACAATCAGTCTTGATAACAAATATTCACTATTGTATCACAAGAGACCCATCCGCATTTCATTTCATCAGCCCCACCTAGTCAGATTGTACAGTACTCAGTGGAGATTCTACTTTCCTCCAGGCCCTCTGAATCTAGGTTCCCTCTTGAAAGCTTGTAAGCCAGTCACTTCTTGCATTTGTAGCCTCCCCATTTTGGGTAGCCAATGTATCAGACTAATTTTTAAGTTGACAATTTTGTATGGCCCACAAATGCTGTAATAAATAGCCAATGGCCCTTGGCAGAAAAAAGGTTCCCCTGGGCTAGAGGATGTTGATTTTAGGTGCTATTGAGTTGACACCAACTTATAGTGACCCTGTGCGCAACAGAACAAAACACCGCCTGGTCCTGGGCCAACCTCACAATCACTGCTACTCCCGAGCCCATTGCTGCTTCCACAATGCCAATCCGCCTTATTGGAAGTCTTCCTATTTTCCTCTGATTCTCACCTTTACCAAGCATGATAGTCTTCTCCAGGGATTGGACCCTCCTGACATGTCTGAAGTATGAGAGACCAAGTCTGGTCATCCTGGCTTCCAAGGGCTAGGTTATAGATACGTGTTAACATGGGTGAAAGGGCAGGCAATAAAAAACAAGAGGGAGATTAGCAGAGGAAAGCTGAAGGTAGCAGAAGACACAGAGAGGACTGCAAGAGTTAAAGTGAACAGAGGTCAGTCTGTTAACTGTCGGTCCATAGAGGGGATTGCAGCTATGTAGTAAAGCAAAGTGTATGGTTTGTTGAATGTAAAACTGACTATCTGTTCACAAAAACAAAAGTGCCTGGGGCCTAAAGTCATAATGTGGCCTTGGTGTTAAAGGCCCTAAGCCCTCACTCAGGTTTTTCCCCTGAGGTTTTTGACCTTCTAACAACTCATCACTACTATCTTCAGTGGATCCTTTCTTTCATTTGTGCCTTCTGTAAAATTAAAATGATTGTGCTCCCTGAGCTGAGTAAATTCATGCATGTAAAACCGCCTAGTTATGCACAATGGTGACTTCCCTGGTTAACTGGTGACTGGAAGTGGGGGAAATGTAGCAGTGAAGACACAGGCTGAATCTGGCCATGTTCCAGAGACACCCGATGACCTTGAGATGAGAGAGAGAAGAGGAAGGGCTGACTGGTTTGAAGTTCAGGGAGACAAGTGAACTCTTGAGCCTAGGGACACTGGCCTAGCTACTGTGGGCTAGGGTTATGAGTGAAACAGCTAGCTGGTCTGAAGTGGGGGGAGGCGCGTGAAAACTCCCAGATTTGCAGATAGTACCCATTTGACCTAGCTTGGATTACTTGCTGACCAGAACTCGATCTGATGAAGATAAAGAAACTTGATACAGGGAGCAAGTGTAAATTGCTACAACTTGATGAATTGGACCTTTGCTTATGGATGAAGTTGCCCAAAATTCCAGCTGAAAGGAAAGGTTTCTTAATATGAAGAATCCAGTTTACCTCCTCAGTACATGGGGTTGATAGTGACAGGAAACATAGACTTTGGCTGTCAAAATTGGTGGGTTATAAGGGCATGAAGTGGCTGGCTTACTAGCTTTGATGAGGGTGCTTAGGGTCCCCACTGAATAGTTTTCCTCTTGTCCAGATGGGTCTGGTGATGATGGAGATAGGATTTTATGATTCAATTATGAATTAATTGTTACCAGAACTAATGGCAATTGTCACAACTGTAAATGTAGAAGAGGTGTAACTAAAAGTGGGAAAGAGTTAATCTATCATTTCAGAAACAGAGGACCCTAGGACCATCAAGAGGGAAGAGCATGAGAGGAGCAAGGGATCCTAACCAGAAAAGCAGCAACAACAGAGATGGTGACAGAGCCGATGGCATAGAGATAGAGAATCAGAGGACTGTGGACTGAGAAAGGCAGTGTGCCCGAGGGGCTGACTTGCAAATGTGCCTTTTAGACATTTAAGTGATTATATATTTTTTTAATGTGGTATGAGTGGAGGCTTGGTGTGGCGCTGTAGGTTAATGCGCCAGACTGCAAAGCTGTTTGAGCTGCATAGTCAGCGGTTCACGCTCACCAGCTGCTCCTTGGAAACCTTATACAGGGTCGCTATGGGTCAGAATTGACTTGACGGTGCTTAACAACAGCAACAAATGTGTACAACAAAAATAGAGGTAATACTGTTACCTGATGGTACATGGAGGGGATTGTAATCATTATAATTTGTTGAATGTAAAACTGATGAGCTGCCCGCCCTGTAAACCTTCACTCAATTCACAGTAAAGCTTTAAAAAAAAAAAAGTTTATTATAGGTAACTTGAGGGGCCATGAGCTTATGAAAATGTGGGAGGAACAACTCAGAAAATAAGGGGTTTGAATGTTTGCACAATTCAAAGAATGTAATCATTGTAATTGAATTTTACACATAAAAATAGTTGAATTTATGCATGTTTTGCTGTTTATACTCACAACAGCAAAATAAATACAATTTGAAGGAAAACAAAAACAGCCTAATTTGTTTTTTTCTTTCTGTCTGTCTGTCTATCTATCTATCTATCTGTCTGTCTGTCTATCTGTATATCCATCCATCCATCCATCCATATTCTCAAGGGCAGGGTAAAAGTCTGGTTCATTCTTGTACCTTAGTGACTAACTTAAGACTTACACTTGTAGAACAGAAGTACCTTAAATGGAAATTAAATAGATGACTAAATGAATCAAACTTTTCAATTAACTTTAGAGTTTTTTTGTTTGGGAAGGGCCCAGGGAGGAGTTGTATGAAGGAGCTTCAAAATGATCATGGAAAAACTCCATTATCTTTTTTTTTTTTTTTTTTTTTAAGTTTTTATTGTGAATTGACAGAAAATTTACAGGGCAGATCATCAGTTCTACATTCAACAAATCATATACTTTGTTTCATTACAATGATTAAGAATTTCAATTCCATATTTCGACAAACTTTCTAAAATCCCCTTGTTTTATAGATAGATTGACAACTGTCTTTTAGTCTTTTCTCAGATTTCCCAACAGCAAAATCTATAGAGCTGTGTGGACGTTCAGAAAGATTTGGAAAATAAGAGTGGCATACCTACTTGGAACTCCGTAAGATAAGTACTAGACTACAAATTGCAAGGTTGATAGTTCAAATCCACATGCTGTTCTATAAAGATTTACAGTCTTGGAAACCCTATACAAGGTTGCTATGAGAGGCAATCATGTCAGTGATTAAACTAATTTGGAGAGTTAAGAACCAATATGAAAGAATCAGATGCATGTGGGGAAAGAACAGTCTTTTCAGTGGTTCTAGGGAAAAAGCGCACATGAAAGACAGCCACACACACAAAAACTCACCATGATAAATGTACACAGGGACAATTGCTAACCCGAACTTTAATCCTGACCCTAACTTTTATGTGTTTTTTTCCTCTGTGAGTCGTTTTCTTTTTTTAAAAAATAGGATTCTTTTGATTCAATAGTGAGTAATTATTATCATGACTAATTGTGATTGTTGCAATTTTAAAGGTAAAAGATGGGTAACAAAAAAGAGGAGTAGTTAATCTTACATTCATGGAACAGAGGACTGTGGGACCATCAAGAGAAAAGAGCATGAACAAAACGATCCTAACCAGAGAAGTAGTGACACCAGAGACGGAGGCAGAGGTGTTGGCATGGAAAGATAGAGCACTGAGGACTGTAGACTCATGGAAAGAGAAAGGTTGTGTGCTGGCGGGCAGAAGGCTGGCTTGCAAAATATGTCATTTCGTTGTTTAAATGATTATATATTACTGCGTGTTTTGTGTACATCAAAAAAGAAAAAAAAACTAACAATTTTTTATTGTGAATTGAGTGAAAGTTCACAGAGCAGATCATCAGTTTTACATTTAACAATTCATACATTTTACTACATTACAATAATTACAATTCCCTTCATGTATCAACAGTTAACATATTTACCTCTATTTCCTTTAACTCTTCACTCCTCACTTCTTCTGCTATTTTCATCTTTACTTTGCCAATCTCCCTCTTGTTGTATATTGCCTGCCTGCCCTTCACCCATGTTAGCATGTGTCTACCCTCTAGCCCAAGGAGCTCTGGTAGCGTAGTGGTTACGAATTGGACTGTGAACTGCAAGGTCAGCAGTTTGAAAGTACCAGCTGTTCTGCGGGAGAAAGATGAGGCTTTCTGCTCCCATAAAGATTTACAGCCTCAGAAACCCTGTACAAGGTCACTATGAGTCAGAACCTACTCCACGGCACATAACAACAACAACAACAACAACCCTCTAGCCCATGAATAATCCCCCCACTTCACTGCCACCCAGTAACCATCATAGAATTCTTCGTGTAGCAAGAAAATGTTTTATTAATTTTTTACATCCATGATCTCATAAAATATTTGCCTTTTTGTGATTGACTAATTTCATTCATTGTAAAGTCCTCCGGCTTCATCCCTGTTGTGAGGTGTTTTGCAGTTTCATTGTTGTGTAATATTCCATTGTGTGTATACCAAAGTTTATTTAACCATTCTTCCTTTGATGGGCATTTAGGCTGTCTTCCATCTTTTGAATAGTTCTGCAATGAATATGGATTTGCATAGATCTAGTGGTGTTACAACTCTTATTTTCTTGAGGATATAGACCAACTAGAGGAATTGCTGAGTCATATAGAATTTCTATTTTCAACTTTTTGAGAAAGTGCCGCTTTCCACAGTGGTTGCACCATTTTACAGTCCCATCAACAGTGTAGAAGGGTCCTAGTCTCTCCACACCTTCATCAGCATTTGTTTCCTGTATTTTTGAACTTTGCTATTAATGCTGGAGTAAGATGATATTTCATTATTGTTTTGATTTATATGTCTCTAATGGCTAGTGATTGTGAGCATTTCTTCATATTCTTTTTGTCTGTCTGAATGTCTTCTTTGGAAGTGTCTATTCATTGTCTTCTGTCCATTTAATTGGGTTATTTGTTGTCTTGTTGAGGTGTTGAAGTGTTCTATACATTTTGGAGAGTAGTACTTTTTCTGATGTGTCAGTGCCAAATATTTTTTTTCCATTGCATGGGTTCTCTTTTTACTTTTTGGTGAAATCCTTTGATACACTTGTATAATTTTCAGGAAGACAAACTAATCTATTTTGTTTTCTATTTGTGTGTTTTCAGTTATGTTTGATAGTGTATTTATGCCCCTAAGTTTGTTCTTATTTTGTCATTGATGATCTTAATAGTTTTAAACTTTACATTTAGGTCTTTAATCCACATTGAGCTCATTTTTGTAATCCACGCTGAGTTCATGGTGTGAGATATAGATTTGGTTTAATTTTACTGCAAATGGAATTCTAATTTTGCCAGTACCATTGGTTGAACAGATTATCTCTTTCCAACCTAATTTCTTTTGGCCTTTTATCGAAGGATGAATTTACTTCTGGGTTCTCAGTTCTGTTCTATTGATCTATACAGCTTTCTTTGTACCAGTACCAGGCTGTTTTGACTACTGTGGCTGTGTGTGTAGTAGGTATTGAGATGGGAAAGTGAGAGGCCTCCTACTTTGTGCTTCTTTTTTTAAATAATTCTTTGCTTTTCTGGGTCTCTTTCTTTTCCATATAAAGTTAGTGATAATTTTTCCATCTCTTTAAATACAGAACAATGCTGGAATCTTGACTGGGTTAGCATTATATCTATAGATTGCTTTGGGTAGTGTTGACAGTTTCACAATTTTAAGTCTTTCTATCCACAAGCAGGGTATGTCCCTCCATTTCTGTAGGTTTTCTTATCAGAGCTGTCTATTATTGTAAAGGAATCCAACTGACTTTTTTTTTTTTTAAGGTTTTTATTGTGGATTGAGTGAAAGTTTACAGGGCATATCATCAGTTTTACATTCAACAAATCATAAACTTTGTTTCATTACAATGATTATAATCCCCTCCATGTACCATCAGTTAACAGTTATTTCTCTCTATCCACTTTAGCTTTTTTTAAAAACACACAAACAAAAGAAGCCACTCAGGCATATATAATAATTTACATCTCCAAAGGGCACTTTCTGCAAGTCTGCCTCCTGGCCACCAGCTCTTAGTCCCTCTCTTCTTAGTCCATGAATCTAGAGTCCTCAGCCACTCCACCTCTCCGGGTCCTCATCTCTGCCTCCATCTCTGGCGCTGCTGCTTCTCTGGATAAGGTCCTGCAGTTTGATTGTGAACTTCTCTCTTGATGGTCCTAGGGCCCTCTGTTTCTGGACTGTAAGATTAACCACTCCCCTGTTTTTGTTACAAAACTTCTACTGCCGGGAGCCAGCCCCAGCAAACTTATTCCAGGGTTTTTCCGAAAGTGGGTGCAGCGTCGGCTGAATACACAGAGTCATGGGCCATGATAAATTCAAAATCTTCTCATTACATGCTTTATTATTATTATTTCTATGGCTACTCTAATACTCTACTTCTCTCATTCTTTACTGTCATGCTCTTCTGCTCATCTCTTTTGTTTCCTTTCTCCCCTCCCCTGCTCCTGCTTTCATTCTCTCCTCTCCTGCTCCCCTCTTCTGCTCCCTTTACTAGCTTCCCCTCCCTCCATTCTTGTCTCATTCTATTTTCCTCTACTTACTCTTACCTCTCCTTCTTGGCTCTAATTCTTCTTCCACCCATTCTTCTACTTCTTCCTTCTCTTTATTCTTCTTCACCCCTTTCCTCTCCGTCCCTTCTTCTACACCCCTTCTTCACCTCCTTCTTCTTTGTTCTCTCTGTTCTATCTTACAACCCCCTTATAGACCCTTACAGAAAACATTGCGTTCATAGTAATCAATGACATCAAGGTACAATCTATCTTGGGGCACATTCCTTATGGTTTACAATTCTTAAATTTACAACAGGGATGAGAAGTTACAGCAAAAACATTATCTCAAGG
>NW_006408658.1:6600615-6611118 GCF_000296735.1 Chrysochloris asiatica
TTTGCTTGCCTTTGTATGTTATATTTCTCTTTTTCCTAGCTGCTTTCAAGGTCCTGTCTTTATCTTTGATTTTGGAGAGCTTGATTATTATGTGTTGGTGATTGTCTTTTAGGGTCTATCCATACTGGGGTTCGTTGAGCTTCTTGAATGCTTATCTTTTCACTTTTCATGATGTTAGGAACATCTTCAACTATCTCCTCTGTGGACTTGTGTGATTGTTCCTCTTTTGGAATGCCAGTAATTCTTATGTGATTCCTCTTCATGTAATCCAACATGAATCTTAGGCCTTCTTCTGATTTTTTTATCCTTTTTGTATTTGTTCTTCTATCTTAGTAGCGTTGAGAGATTTATCTTCTAGCTCACTAGTTCTAGCTTCTGTCTCTTGCATCTGGGTAAGAGAAGGTGGGAGAAGATACTGACAGGATTATATGATTCAGCTGTGAATAGTTACAAGCGTTAACTGTGATTGTAAAAACCTGGCACTCTAATGTGTATAAAATGAGCCATCTCAGAAACAGAAATTGAGGGAATCTCACTACCATCAGAGAGGAGGAGCCAGGAGTAGAGCATGTCCTTTGAATCTAGAGCTCATTGTGCATTGAACCTCCTCAACCTAGGGACAGAAAGCTATGAAACTGGAGGAGTAACAGAGGAGCAGCGGCACCATTACCAAGAGCCAGAGCACCAGACAGAGCGGAGAGCTTCCTAGCTCATGGAGCAGATAAAGCTGAGTGACTTTGGGCCAGCAGGCTTGCTTGTAGAGTAGGGTGCCTCCGGACACTTAAGTGGAAGAGCTAGGTTTGCTGACCCATAGAGCTAGAACTGAGTGCCTTTTAGGCTGAAGCTTATGGTAGAGTGATGTTTTGTATGGACATTTATCAGCAGCCATAGAAGAGCTTTGTAACATTTGCCAGGCAGAGAGAGGCCTGCCTATGGGTACTATTGAGGAGAGGCAGTCCTAACTAGTACAGCTGTACCCTGAGCGTTTCTGACTATGCATTGTAACTTGTTAACGTCCCTATAATCCTTATCACTGTGACTATGGGAATTTGCATTCTATGTGGCCATTGTAATGAATTATGGAACCAAACTGTGGAGAAGAATGTTCTGGGAGAAATGGTTAGTGTCATATTTTTTTGCAAGTATATAATTAAGAGAATTTGAACATATGTCTACATAAAAGCTTACATATGAATGTTCATAGCAGTATTATTTATAACTCAAAAATGGAAACAACCCAAACGTCTGTCAACTGATGAATAAATATAGTATGAACATTACTTAGCTAGTGTGGCACTATAAGATAAGCACTGTACTGCTACCTGCAAGATTTGTGTGTAGTTCAGACTCGCCAGTTGCTCCTCAGAAACACTATTCAAGGTTACTGTGTGTTGGAACCAATTCAACAACACCTAACAACAAACAACTAAAAGGAATGAAGTACGGGGACATGCTACAACATGGATGACTCTTGAAAGCATGGTAGGTGAAAGAAGGTAGTCATGTAAGACCAGATAATACGATCCATATGAAATATCCAAAATAGGCAAATGTATAGAGATAGAAGGAGTTCTGGTGTGGTGCTGTAGCATAATAAGTACTGGGCCACAAGGTTGGTTTGAACCGCAAGGTCTGCAGTTCAAACTCATGAGCTGCTCCTCGGAAACCCTATACAGGGACACTATGAGTTGGAACCAACTTGACGGCACTTAACAGCGTCAGCAACACATTTATTTAGTGGTGCTCAGTACATTCAAATTTGTGTAACCATGACCACTAAGTTTAGAACATTTTTATCCCCCTCTAACAAGTACAATTATGTACTCATTAGCAGTATCTCTCTTACCTCCCTCTACCTCTGTTGTTAATTACTGTTGAGTTGGTTCCTACTCATAGCGACCTGTATAGGGTTTCCGAGGAGCCGCTGGTGAGTTTAGACTTCCAACCTTGTGGTTCAAAGTGACTTTGAAGTCTGTTGTTGTTATGTGCCATGGAGTCGGTTCTGACTCAAATCTGCATAGGGTTTCCGAGGCTGTAAATCTTTACGGGAGCAGAAAGCCTCACCTTTTTCCTGCGGAACAGATGGTATTACAAGAAAAATCAGATGCGCCGTATACGTGACTCTTAGGACAAATTGTGAGTGTGAGTGCTGGGATGCAGTGAAAATGTTTCTCAAACTTTAATGGCATTTGAATTACCTGGGCATCTTGTTAAAATTCAGATTTTGATTCAGGAAGTCTGGAATAGTCAGATTCTGATACTGCTCATCTGTGGCCCTCACTTTGAAAGCAGAGCAGCAGAGGATGTCTTCAGTGAATGGGATTAGTCTAAGAAACCTTCCGGGAGCTTGGACGATTTGGCCAGCTTTTTGTGGGAAGGCAGGAATATAGATTGGTGGACAATGCACACAGATTAAGGAACCACAGATTATAAAATGTCTGTTAGGGACAAGAGGCATGTTTTCAAGGTAACGGTACAGGCCCTAAGTCTTTTGTACCTGAGAAAAAGCAGCAGCCAATCTCTGTGTATTTTCCATTCTCGTGGCATTTTCTTTTGCTCTCTGACGTACTTGGTTTAACTTCTTTGAATTCTGGGTTTATGTGGATTCACATAGCTCAGGGCATTGTGAGAATTCTGGAGGGGTTGATTGGCTGACACAAAAAACGTTGTGTGTGTGTTGAAGGAGTTGGATATGGGCCCATATCTTAGTACCCTTGCCCTCAGAGCTTACCCAGTTAACTACTTGGGCTCTGAACAGGGTGCCTTTAAAGTGGGTTAGTGCTTGACCCCAAATGAATAAATTTCGAATGAGGGAGCAGATAAATACTTTTTTCAGATGCTACAAGTTAATTATAGCTATAGTTTACAGTTTTCCTTTGGAGCCTGAAAACTAGTTTGGGTATAATTTAAATAACCTTTCAGTTCTGGAGTCATCTATTAAAGCGAGATCATCTCTTGCTTTTTTTTTTTTTTAAGTTTTTAATTGTGAATTGAGTTTACAGGGCAGATCATCAGTTTTACATTCAACAAATCATACACCTTGTTTCATTACAATGATTATAATCTCCTCCATGTATCATCAGCTAACAGTATTTCTCTCTATCTTAGCTTTTTTTTTAAACACTCAGGCATATGTAATAATTTAAAACACCATTCTGCAAGTCTGCCTCCTGACCGACAGCTCGCAGTCCCTGTAATTCCATGAATTTAGAGCCCTCAGCTGCTCTCTCTCTCCATGGCCTCATTTCTGCCTCCATCTCAGGTGTCGCTGGTTCTCTGGATAGGGTCGCATATTCCGCTTGTGCTTTTCTCCCTTGATGGTCCTAGGATCCTCTGTTTCTGGACTGTAAGATGAACTACTCCCCAGTTTTTGTTAAAAACTTCTAAAAGCCAGATCATTTCTTACTCTTAGCATTTGAACACACTTTGAAAGTCTAGTCTCAGCCTTTGCACTTCAGGTTCTGAGCCGCTTTCTCTGAGGCACTGAAAGCTTTACTGTCCTGTGCTTCACCAACATTCAGTTTCCCAGTGTTTCCTATGGTTTATAAAGAATGTCCATTTTCCCAGGAGGAAAGGCAATGAAATCACTTGGTTACATTATAAAGAAGTCAGAAGTTTTATTATATTTTCTAGCATCAGAAACTAAGGCATAGGCATGCTTAGTCCAGTATCTCACTGAGAGGAGCCCCTATGACTTGACTATCCCAGTTCTCTGGATCTTCCTAGCTGTACCCACATTGGGTTTATCATGCTTCCTTGGACATGAAGTTTTTTTTTTGTTTTGACATGTAGTTTTTAACATGATTTCTCTGATATCTATGTTGTTGTTAAGTGCCGTAGTAACCCATAGTAACCCTGTACAGGGTTTCCAAGGCTGTAAATCTTTACAGGAGCAAAAGTCTTATCTTTCTCCTTCGGAACAGCTGGTAGTATTGAACTGCTGACCTTGAGGTTAGTAGCCCAACTTGTAGCCACTACACTACCAGGGCTCCTTGATATCTATAGAATAGTCCTTTCCTAGATGCTTATTTATTTTTTCATGTGTTTGTTCTCTAAGCATCTTCAGGTGAAATACTGGTTTGTCAGCGTACTTGCTATTGGAGATAATTTTGTTTAGTTTATAAATGGTTTATACTGAAATCTGTACTCTTTTCCTTAGGAAGACCCAAAAGCAGTTTAAAGTGTGTTTTGGTTCTGAGGGAATTCCTAGATTTATGGAGTGGGAATAAGACAGACATAAGCGGGGCCAAGACTAGGACGAGGGAAACAAGGTGATAAGGCAAAACTTTAAGGAGACACACACTCTCAAGGTCAAATAAATACAGGGTTGGTACCAAGTGCGAAAGTGTCTATAAATTTTGTGCTTTACACCCATTGCTTCTCCGACTTAGTCCTGGTCCTGAATTTAAGAAGCTAGATCACTTGGAAAGCATGTCTAAGATAACATAAAGCTATGAGTAGAACAGTACTTTGCAAATTCATTGTCTATACGGATCACTTGAAGAGCTTAGTAAAAGGTAGGTTCTAATTCAGTAGATCTGGAGTGGTGCCTGAGCTTCTGCATTTCTGTAAGTCTTTGGGGCCACATTTTGAGTGTTGTGAAGTTCCATTGAGTTAGTCTGGACTGTTCCCTATGCACAAAAGAACCAAACATTGTCTTCTCAATTATTGTCATGTTTGAGCCCATTGTTGCAGCCACTGTGTCTGGGTCCATCTCATTGAGGGTTGTCTTGTTTTGCTGATCCTTTGCCAAGTATGATGTCCTTTTCCAGGGACATGTTCAAACATGATAATGTGTCTAGAGTATGTGAGATGAAGTCTCATCAACTTTGCTTCTAAGAAGCATTGTGGCTGCACTTCTTTCAAGGTGGATTTGTTTGTTCTTGTGGCAAACCCTGGTTCTTTCAATATTCTTTGTCATTTTGAGTAGCAAGGAGAAAATATCTGTTAGAGAAAAGTAGAGGGCTAAATTGACCAAATTAGGAGATCAAGGAAGACTTTTCTAGGGAAAGGTGAAATTGGAGCTGGGTTCTTAAAGGATAAGTTAGATTGTTGTTGTTAGGTGCTGTAGAGTCAGTTCCAACCCATAGTGACCCTGTATAGGGTTTCCAAGGAGCAGCTGGTGAACTTGAATCGCTGACTTTGCAGTTCAAACAGCTTTGCAGTCTGGCACACTAACCCACAGTGCCACATCAAGGAAGGGCATTGCCAGAAGAATGAGGCATATAAACAAAGACCCAGAAACAAGAATGAGTCTTGTGTGTTCTGGGACAGTGAATAGACTGATACGCTAAGACTTATAGGCCGAGGTTTTTATAGGTATAATGAAACCTGTTGCCCTTTAGAAACGTGGTCTTTAATTGTCTGCTCAGGTACTTCCTAGCTGTGCCTTTTCTACTTTATGAGTGCAGTTGCTCCCTCTCAGAGGTGAAGGCGGCCTTGGTCCTTCTAGGGAGATAAATGCCTAAGTCAAAAGACCTCCTTTAAATAGTGATGGATGTTCCTGGTAAATATTTGATTCGGTAGTAAAGTTCTGCCTATTTCATTTCAAATGTTGATTTAAAGTACTTTTCTGAATTTATGGTAGAAAAAGTAGAGTAGACATTGAACATTATAAAACACTGAAGAAATATTTGTTGATTCATTTGTGATACTGCACATCTTGTCCAGGAATCCTTCCCTAATATATATTTGGCTAGAAGCCACTTGTATATTCTCTCATAGCTGTCTTTATCATACAGTACAGACATTATCTGTTTCTATGTCTGTCTTTTTCACTAGGCTGTGAGTGTCTGGGGGTTAGGACTTTTTTACTCTTTCTCTCCCCATTGCTTACCACATCATATATAGCACATTTTCTGTCATAAGCATAAACCAACAAAAATGATTAGAAAAGGAGATCAGAGTGAAATGCATTGTTGAAGACTTCATAGAAATCATGACACTTGACTTCCCAGAATTCCTTGAAGATACATGTGAGCGCCTTCTGTTGGGTAGGGACAGTTCTAAGATAGTAATGGATTTTTTTGGTGGTGTCTTTTCTACAGGTTGATATGTCGGACCTGTCCCCAGAGGAGCAATGGAGGTAAGTGTGGCACTGTGGGCCCCTCAGGCTGGGAACTGCAGGTTAGCCCAGATACTAGATTTGTGTATCTATCCATTTGCTTCCTTGTCTTTGGGAGGGAGTGACTGGTAGGATAAGTCTTTTGGGGCTACCTAGTCCCTGGGTAGCCCCCTAGGTCCTAGGGAGGAAGTAGGTAATCTATGTTATTGTTAAGTGCCATTGAGTCTGTTCCAACTCATAACGACCCTGTAAGGGTTTACAAGGAGTGGCTGGTGAGTATAAACTGCCAACCTTGTGGTTCAAACTGACCTTGCAGTCCAGTGCTTTATCCCACAGCACCACACCAGAACTCTATAATGTATACCATACCATTTATCTGTGTCTAAGTATCATTTCTGCCATTTACTGGCTATATAATATTGGGAAAGATACTTAACTTCTCACTGCCTTAGTTTTTCCAATTGTAAAATTAGGATCATAATAGTACCTATCTCTTAGAGTTGTGAGGATTAATATATGAAACTTTTAGAACACTGAGTGGCATGTGGGTTCTCATGTTACCCGTTTTGACATTATCATCATTATCCATGATATACTTTATTGCCACAGTGAGTCAATAAATAAAATCTCAATATTATTTCTAAGCAGTAAAGGGGTTTCAGAGTGCATGTCCCCACATGTCACAAAGTGGTTAACAAATGAGCTGAAATTGTTTTCTAGTACTGTTGAGTTGGTTCCAACTCATAACAACCATATACAGGGTTTCCAAGAAGTGGTTGGTGGATTTGAATGGTCAGCTTTCTGGTTAAGAGTCTAGTGCTTATCCTACAATGCCACACCCAGACTACCCAAGTAAAATCTAATAGAAAAAAATGCTTCGTTTAAATTAAAACTATTAATCATATAAGAATTGTTGTTGTTGTTAAGTGCTATTGAGTCAGTTCCGACCCAGTTCCGAGGCTGTAAATCTTTACGGGAGCAGAAAGCCTTATCTTTCTCCTGTGGAACAGCTGGTAGTTTCGAACTGCTGACCTTGCGGTTCGCAGCCCAATTCGTAACCACTACACTACCAGAGCTCCTTCATATAAGAATGTTGTTGTTGTTAAGTGCCATCGAGTCGGGTCCGACCCATAGCGACCCTGTACAGGGTTTCCGAGGGTGTAAATCTTTACGGGAGTAGAAAGCCTCATCTTTCTCCCGCGGAGCGGCTGGTAGTTTCGAACCGCTGACCTTAAGGTTCGCAGCCCGATTCGTAACCACTACGCTACCAGATGGTAAAATAACCAATTCATATGATAAACTAAGTGATTTTAGGTGAATTTAAATAATGGCAACTAACATCAGTAACAAGCTCAGTATACACCAGTTGTATATCTCAGCTACCAAAGTGGTGCAAACAATGCAGAAGGTGTTTATAGAGATGTCTTATCTTCCTTAAGGGAGGTGACAGTACCATTGTGCTCTGCTTTGCTGAGCCACGTTAATTTTGTCCTAAACACAAAATGTTAATAGGATTTTAAAATTGGACCCATGTTTAGAAGAAGGCCACTAAAACAAATGATCCTCATATCGTGCTATACACATGATGTGAGGATTATTTATCCTGTGGTTGAAAGAACTAAAACTGTAGCATTGAGAAAGAAGAGTGGTTATATCCTTTTGTTGTTCCAGAGAATAGGATTTGGTTCAATGGATAGTAATTTTTATAAGACAGTAGATTTTTGTTTCATTAGAAACATCTTTTAATAATCAAGGTATCTTGAGAGGTAGTGAGTTTCTTGTCATTGGGATTTTATTCATAAGCAAATATGAATGCCTATATGGCACTTAACAACAACAACATAATATACCAGATACTGCTAGTTATAGGATAGACAACCTCAAGAGTCATTTGTTATCAATCAGTGGAAGTATTTCAACAAAGGACCACAAAAAGAATTTCTGCTTTGGTAGGAGCTAGATAATTTTTCTAAATTCTTTGACTTCATGTTTTACACATTTATTCAGTTATGTACTTTCGTGGTGTGGTGCTGTGGGTTAATGAGCCAGACTGCAAAGCTGTTTGAACTGCAATGTCAGCAGTTCAAGTTCACCAGCTGCTCCTTGGAAACCCTATACAGGGTTGCTATGAGTCGGAACTGATTTGACAGCACTTCACAACAACAACAATACTGTCTTAGGAGTCCTGGTGTGGCACTGTGGGTTAATGTGCCATACTGCAAAACCGTTTGAACTGCAAGGTCAACAGTACAAGCTCACCAACTGCTCCTTGGAAACCCTATACAGGGTCGCTATGGGTCAGAATCGACTCATCAGCACTTAACAACAACATACTGTCTTAAGGACTCCTGATGTGGTGCTATAGGCTAAACACTGAACTGTGAACCACAAGGTTAGCAGTTCAAATGCACCAGTCGCTCTTTGGAAACCTTATACAGGATTGCTGAGTCAGAACTGACTCTGACACTTAACAATAGAATACTGTCTGAGAATAAGAAACCTCTCTTGGTGTCTTTATAAGTTTACATAGCATATAGATTTTTAAACTGGTCTCCATCCTTTTCCCTAAAAATAAATGACAAATTGTAATGTACAAAAGTGGAGTTTCTCAGTCAAGTCTATGATGGTGGGTCTGAACCTAAATATCTGAATCCTGGCTCTTGTTTCTGTCAGGTTACGTATCCAGGATAAAGCTTTATACAAGAGGAACCCTTAGATGCTGTGGCTGGCTACTCCTACAGCTTGACTTACAGCTGCCTGCTCTGCCCACTGAGCCGTCCTCCAACATTGTTTTATAAAATAATTATAATTATAGAAAAGTGACAAGAATTGTGCAGTAAACACCATTTTACCTACCATCTAGATTCTACAATTAACATTTTGATATGTTTGTTTTATCATATAATTATCCATGATTCATCCCCTTTTGCTATTGGTCTCCATTGCCCCATGGAATTCCATGTTGTTCTGTCTCTCCATCCCTAGTACAAAAGTTCCGGGCTTCATTTGCTTTTTCCTAAGTCCTTCTCCCTGCTTTCGTGTGGCTGACTCTGACCCAGAGTGGTGGGAGTGGCTATTCTGTTCTATTCTCTAAGGAAACTTTTCCCCAATATTGACTAAGGTAATCAATCCTCAGGATCAGAAAATGCCAACCCCAGATGAAATAAATTCCATCTGTACACTCTAATTACTGATCTTCTTTGAACTCTTGAGGTGGCTGTTTTCCTGTGGTGGGTAGTGGTGAAGTCATTACTGAATTAGCATAAAGTTGAAGTAGTCTGGATTCTTTGGATTTAAAATAATCTAAAGGATCCCTGACATGGCAGGGAGGGTAGGAAGAATGAGATAAGACTTTAACCCTAGAATCAGCACACATTTGCGGTGTTTTTATTACTCACTTATTATTGTCATAAATACCTGTGAGACTTTTTATGGCTATAACCTTCTCTCTAAATTATTTTCTCCTTCCAGTGACAGGTCGAAACAGGCCTGATATGGGCAGTGTCACTGACATCTTCTGGGGTCTCCTTCCTCCTACAGGAATGATGTCAGATGTTTCTGCCACGGGGATAGGGAGAAATGACAGAGTATCCATTTCTGATCTCAGTACTCAAACTTAGTTCCCACAGTTACTATAGAGCCCTGTTTGGTCCTTAAGTGCCTAACTTCCAGGTTGTGTCCTTCTAGCCATTAATTGTGCACAGTATCTTGTAGCTGCCAGGCACAGTAAGGAATGTATTCTAAACTGATGGGCTATCCTTAGAAAAAACTGCCCCTTATCATCCCACACCATGTGTGACTTTCCTCACCCCATCTTTTTGACTTTCAGGGTTGAGCATGCACGCATGCATGCCAAGCACCGAGGCCATGAAGCCATGCATGCTGAGATGGTCCTTATCCTCATCGCTACCTTGGTGGTGGCTCAACTACTCCTGGTACAGTGGAAGCAGAGGCACCCCCGATCCTACAATGTAAGTTACTTTGCTTTTCATTTCTTTTTTAGCCACCAATCAAGAGCTCGTTTGTAAGGATTCTAGGGCCCTGCCTAACCCAGACCACATGTAAGCAGAGAATTGTTGATAAGTTCCGTCAAGTCAGTTCTGACTCATAGTGACTCATAGGGTTTCCGAGGAGCACCTGGTGGGTTTGAACCACCGACCTTGGTTCACAGTCCAGTGCTGATCCTATAGTGCCACACCAGAAGCAGAGAATAGATAGTAAAAATGAAGTTTACATATTTGAATGATGAATAGTATATGATCTGAGTGTCTAATGTATAAATGATTCAGAGAGCAAAACAGGGATAGAATATGTGACTACTTTTATGGCCAGAAAAGGTAGGGCTCTGGTAGCGTAGTGGTTACGAATCGGGCTGCGAACCTTAAGGTCAGCGGTTCGAAACTACCAGCCGCTCCGCGGGAGAAAGATGAGGCTTTCTA
>NW_006408658.1:6611233-6612102 GCF_000296735.1 Chrysochloris asiatica
TTTAAATAGTGAGGGTCAAATTCATGAAGGAGGTGTCCATCAGTAACTATACAGATGGAGCAGGAGAAATACGAGGCTTCCTCTCCTATAAAAATTTTCAGCCTTGGAAGCCCTATACAGGGTCTCTGTGAGTTGGAACTGACTCAACAGCACACCACCATCACCATCCAGATGAAGAGTCCTGGTGTGCTGTAGGATAATCACTGGACTGCTTATTGAAAAGTTGATGGTTTAAATCCACCAGTTGCTGCTCAGAAACCTTACACAGGATCTCTATGAAGTCAAAACTGACTAAGGCACTTAACAACAACAACATTCAGATGGAAGGATCTTAATGGTTAACCAGAAAATCAGCAACTTGAAACAACTAGCCATTCTCTGAGAGAAAAAGAAGTGGCAGTCTGCTTCTGTAAAGACTTATTGCCTTGGTAACCACTAATAAACTTTGATCTCTTTGCATTTGCCTTTTCTTATCTTTTTATATAAATGAGGTTATATATTAATTGTCCTTTTGTAATTAATTAATTTCATTTAGCTTAATGTCTTCAAGGGACTCCTGGTATGATGCTATAGGGATAAGCACTGGACTGCGAGCCACAAGGTTGATAGTTCAAACCCACCAGCTGTTTCTGGTAAACCCTATGCTGAGTTGCTGTGAGTCGGAATCGACTCAACAGCACTTTGTCTTCAAGCGTCATCTGTACTGTAGCGTTTATCAAGGCTGTTGTTGTTGTTAGGTGCCATTGAGTCGGTACCAATGCATACCAATCCTATGCACAGCAGAATGAAACACTGCCTGATTCTGGGCCAACCTCACTACTGTTGTCACGCTTGAGCCCATCGATGCTGCCACTTGGCCAATCCATCTT
>NW_006408658.1:6612202-6614369 GCF_000296735.1 Chrysochloris asiatica
GGGTCTTCCTCTTTTTCTCTGACCCTCCACCTTACCAAACATGATATCCTTCTCCAGCAACTGGTCCCTCCTGACAATATGTCCGAAGTATGAGAGGCGAAGTTTGGCCGTCTTGGCTTCCAAGGAGCATTCTGGCTGCACTTCTTCCAAAACAGATCTATTGGTTCTTCTAGCAGCCCATGGTACTTTCAGTATTCTCCTCCAACACCATACCTCAAAAGCATCAATTCTTCTACGATTACTCTTAATATTGAAAAGTAATATTCTGTTGTATAGGAGTCCTGGGCTGGCTCTGTAGGATAAGCACTGGAATGCCACTCATGCGGTTGGTGGTTCAAACTCACCAGCTGCTCCTTTGAAACCCTATGCAGGATCATTATGAGTCAGAAACAACTTGACGGCATTTAACAACAGCATTCTATTGCATATACGTACCATATTTTGTTTATCCTTTTGTCTGTTGTTCATTTAGGTTGTTTCCACCTTCTGGCTATTGTGAATAGTGCTACATTGAGCATTGGTAATACAAATTTCTATTTGAGTCTCTGCTTTCGAATCCTGTAGGTGGAATTGCTGGAACATATGATGGACTCCTGGTGTGGCGCTATAGGATAAACACTGGACTGTTAACTTCAAGGTCGACAGTTTATGCCCACCGGTTGCTCCTTGAAAACCCTAATTGGGGTTGCTGAGTCACAACCGACTTGATGGCAACAACAACAACAACATGATCTAGTTTAGTTTTTTGAGGAACCACCATACTGTTTTCCATTTTCCATTCCCACTAGCAATGGATAAGGTTCCAATTTTCTCACATTCTTGCCACCATTTATTATTTTCTGTTTTTTTAATAAAAACATCTTGGTGGGAGGGAAATTATATCTCACTTTGGTTTTGATTTGCTTCTCTCTGATGATTAAATGACACTGAACAGTTGTCCATGTGTTGTCATTTTGAATGTCTTCTTTGGTGAAATGTCTGTTTAGTCCTTGGACCATTTTATGATCAGATTATTTGCCTTTTTGTTGTACAGTTGTTGAACTTTTATATATATTTTGGTTATTAGATTCTTGTTGAACTATGGTTTCTGAAGATAATCTCCTAGTTGGTAGCTTGTCTTTTCACTTTTTTGGTAAAGTTTTTTTTTCTTGTTAACTTTATTGTGAATTTAGTGAAGGTTTACGGAGTAGATCATCAGTTTCACATTCAACAAATCGTATACTTTGCTTCATTACAGTGATTATAATCCCCTCCATTTATTCTCAGTTAACAGTATTTATCACTATTCACTTGAACGCTTGCATTCCTCCCTCTGTCTCCTGCTGCCTTCATCTTTCCTTTGCCAGTCTCCCTCTTGTATATTGCCTGCCCCATCACCCATGTTAATATGTGTCTATCCTCTAGCTTGTGAATACTTTTCCCTTCCCCTCTGCCCTGTAACCATCACACAGAATGTTTCCTTTAGCAAGAAAACTTTTATAGCAGTTGTCTCGTACAATATTTAGCCTTTTGTGATTAACTAATTTCATCACTCATCATAATGTCCTCCAGGTTCATCATTTTGTGAGGGGTTTTGCAGATTCATTGTTATTCTTAAGCGTTTTGCAGTATTCCGTTGTGTGTATGTATCAAAGTTTAACTATTCTTCTATTGATGGGTATTTAGGCTGTCTCCATCTCTTTGCTATTGAGAGTAGTGCTGCAGTGAATATGGGTGTGCATGTATCTATTTGTGTCATGGCTTTTATTTCTTTTTCTTTTTTTAAAAGTTTTTTTTTTTTTTTTAAATATGTGATAGTTTACATGGGAGGAGAATATCAGCTTTACATTCATCCTATCGTATATTGTTTCATTGCCATGGTTACAATCCTCTCCACGCATCACCAGTCAACGAAAGGGTACATCCTATAAGCCTGCTCCCCCCCACCCTCCTCCAGTCGTCAGCACACAGGCCCTCTCCCTCCCTGGGTCCCCAGCTGCTCCATCTCTCCACATCATCATCTCTGCCTCCATCTGGGGGATTGCTGCCTCTCTGGGTAGGGTTCCGCTCTCCGCTCTTCTCCCTTCATGGTTCCAGGGACCTCCACTCCTAGCCTGCACAGTTGATCACTCCCCTCCTTGCCACAAAATGTCTACTTTTACATTTACAGCCTTCACAATCAGTCCTG
>NW_006408658.1:6614690-6615203 GCF_000296735.1 Chrysochloris asiatica
GTTCCCTCTTTTGAGTTGCTGCATCGATACATAGGTGTAGCTCAAGTTCATCAAATTGTATCAGATTACTCTTTTTTACCTCTTCTTTCTTCTTCTAGTTGCGCTCTGATCATCCAGTCATTGATGCCAGGTCGAGTGGGTATTATCTGCTAATGTGGGTGCTTTTGTGGATATGCCCTCTCATCTTATCCGCTGGACACTTCACTCTCCATTCCAGTCCTCTGTGGCTATGTCACTGACTCTGGGCCCAAGAGTCCCAGGTCTTGCCACACTGCTGGCCAACCAGGTCTCTACCTCGGTTCACAGGAATCTATTGAAGTTGTACGGCTTAGTTCGCAGCCTCATAGCTGTTTTTCCCTCACTTCCCCTTGTTGGTGGCTAATGCTGTCGCCCATCAGAGCATGTATTCTCATTGAGTCTTAGTCTTGGAAGGGGGTTTACTCTGAGGGGACCCGACCCCTTGCCTTGATGTCTCCTGGGTGGGAAACTTGCTTGTTCTTGTAGTAATCAGTC
>NW_006408658.1:6615986-6624830 GCF_000296735.1 Chrysochloris asiatica
GTGTGTATGTACCACAGTTTGTTTATCCATTCTTCAGTTGATGGGCACTTTGGCTGTCTCCATCTTTTTGCTATTGTAAATAGTGCTGCTTTGAACATTGGTGTGCATATATCTTCTCGGATTGTGGCTCTTTTTTCTTGTGGGTAAATACCAAGTAGAGGAATTGCTGGAACATAAGGTATTTCTATTTTTCAACCTTCTGAGGAAACGCCATATTGCTTTTGAGAGAGGTTGGACCATTTTGCAGTCCCACCAGCAATGCAAGAGTGTCCAAGTCTCTCCACATCCCCACCAGCATTTATTGTCCTCAACTTTTTTGATCTTTGCTGTTATTGCTGGTGTGAGATGATATCTCATTGTTGATTTCATTTGCATCTGTCCAGTGATTGTGAGCATTTCTTCACATGTGTATTGGCTGCCTGGATCTCCTCCTTGGTGAAGTGTTTGTTCATATCCTGTGCCAATTTCTTAATTGGGTTATTTGTCTTATTTTTATAGATGTATTTTCCTATATATTTTAGAAATGAGTCCCTTATCTAATATGTTGTTGCAAAAGATTTTTTTCCCAGTCTGTGGGTTCCCTTTTTACTCTTTTGGTGAAGTCTTTTGTTGCACATACATTTTTAATTTTTATCTATGTCCCACTCATCTATTTTGTCTGACTTTGTTTCTATACTTTTTAAAATGTGTGGTAGTCTGTATATGCCCTGAATTAACACCCTCACATTTGTCCCTATTTTTTCATTGATGATCTTCATAATTTTGGGGTTCACAGTTAGATCTTTAATCCATGTTGAGTTCATTTTTGTATAGGGCATGAAGCAAAGGTCTTGTTTCAGGCTTTTACATATCGCTTTTCAGTTCTGCCAGCACCATTTGTTGAAGAGACTGTCTCTTCCCCATGCAATGTGCCTAGCTAGGCACTTTTGTCAAAAATCATTTGGCTGTATGTGGTTGGGTTAATTTCTGGATTCTGGATTCTGTTCCGTTGATCAATGTATCTTTCATTGTATCGTTACCAGGTTGTTTTGACCACCGTAGCCATGTAGTAAAGTTTGAAATTGGGGAGTGAGAGACCTCCAACCTTGTTCTTCTTTTAAGCAGTGCTTTGCTTATCCTGGGTCTCTTTCCTTTCCATATAAATTTAGTAATTGTCCTTTCCATCTCTTTGAAGAATGTTGTTAGAATCTGGATTGGGATTGCATTGTGTAAATTGCCTGGGCAGTATTGACATTTTCACGATGTTGAGTCTTCCTATCCAGGAACATGGATAGTATGTTCTTCCACTTCTGTAGGTCTCTTTTGTTTTTTTGTATTAGTGTTTTGTAATTTTCTTTGCATAAGTCCTTTGTTTGTCTGATTATGTTTATTCCTAAATATTTCATCCTTTGCATGGCTATTGTAAGTAGTATTGCTTTCCTAATGTCCTTTTCATCACTATTGCTGTTGCTATAGAGAAATCCAATTGATTTTTGTATGTTGATTTTATACCCTGCCACTTGCTGAATCTTTCAATGAGGTCTAGTAGTTTTTTTTACTGAGTCTTTGGGGTTTTCTGTGTATAAGATCATATCGTTTGCAAATAAGGAAAGTTTTACTTCTTCTTTGCCAATTTGGATGCCTTTAATTTCTTTATCATGCTGTATAGCTGTGGCTAAAAGTTCCAGCACAATATTGAATAGGAATGGTGATAAAGGGCATCCTTGTCTGGTTCCTGTTTGCAGGGGGAAGGCTTTCAAATTGTCTTCCATTGAGCATGATGTAGGCGCTTGGTTTCGTATATATGCTCTTGATTATGTTGAGGAATTTCCCTTCAATTCCTACTTTTGTTGAGTGTTTTTTAAATCAAGAATGGATGTTGTATTTTGTCAAATGCCTTTTCTGCATCAGTCAATATGATCATGTGGTACTTTTCCTTTTTCTTATTTATATGATGGATTATGCTGATTGTTTTTCTGATGTTGAACCATCCTTGCATTCCTTTTATGATACCCACTTGGTCATGATGTATTATTTTTTTGATGTGCTGTTGGATTCTGTTGGCTAGGATTTTCTTGAGAATTTTTGCTTCTATATTGTTGTTGTTGTTAAGTGCCGTGGAGTCGGTTCCGACCCATAGAGACCCTGTACAGGGTTTCTGAGGGTGTAAATCTTTACGAGAGTAGAAAGCCTGATCTTTCTCCCGCGGAGCAGCTGGTAGTTTCGAACCGCTGACCTTAAGGTTTGCAGCTCGATTCGTAACCACTACGCTACCAGAGCTCCTTATGAGGGATAAAAGAGGAAGACCCCTAACAAGATGGATTGGCCAGGTGGCATCATTGATGGACTCAAGTGTGGCAGCGGTAGTGAGGTTGGCCCAGGATCGGACATTGTTTCGTTCTGCTGTGCATGGGGTCGCTGTGAGTCGGTTCCGACTCGATGGCACCTGACAACAACAACAACATTGGTCTGTAGTCTTCTTTTTAAGTAATGTCCTTCCCTGGTTTTGGTATGAGGATTATGTTTGCTTCATAACAAGTATTAGGGAGTTTTCCATCTGCTTCTATGTCCTGGAATAATTTGAGTAAAATTGGTGACAGTTCTTCTCTGAATGTTTGGTAGAACTCACCCGTGAAGCCATCTGGGCCTGGGCTTCTGTTGGTTTGGAATTTTTTGATGATCTGGTCAATTTCTTCTTGTGTTATGGGTTTGTTCAAGTTTTCTACTTCAGTCTGAGTAAGTTTAGGTAGGTCGTGTTTTTCTAGAAATGTATCCATCTCATCTAAATTTTTTAATTTGTTGGAGTACAGCTCTTCATAGTATTCTGTTGTTATCTTTTTGATTTCGTTTGGTTCTGTTGTGACTTCACCTGTATGGTTTCTAATGCGATTTATTTGTGTCCTTTCCCTCTTCTCTTTAGTTAGTTTTGCCAATGGTTTGTCAATTTTATTAATCCTTTCAAAGAACCAGCTTCTTGTCCTGTTGATTCTTTCTATAGTTTTTGGTTTTACATCTCATTTATTTCTGCTCTGATCTTTATTATTTCCCTTCTTTTGGTGACTGTAGGTTCCCTCTGCTGGTTTGCTTCAGTTGTTGAAGATGCTGTGTTAATGTGTTGATTTTGACTCTTTCTTTTTGGATGTGCGCATTTATTGTAATAAATTGTCCTCTCAGGACTGCTTTCATCGCGTCCCAAAGATTTTGGTATGTTGTGTTTTCATTCTCGTTTGTTTCTAGGAACTTTGTGAATTCACGTTTAATTTCTTCTTTTACCCAGTTGCTTTTCAGCAGGTTGTTGTTCAGTTTCCATGTATTTGACTTTATTGCTTTGGCCATCTTATTGTTGATTTCTAGTTTTATAGCTTTGTGGTCTGAGAAGATGCTTTGTAGAATTTTGATGCTTGTGAATTTATGGAGTCTTCCTTTGTGAACTAACACATGGTCAATTCTGGAAAATGTTCCATGCGCACTGGAGAAGAATGTGTATTGTGCTGATGTTGGGTAGAATGTTCTGTATACATCTAGGAGGTCAAGTTGGTTGATTGTGTTGTTTAGTTCCTCTATAGCATTGTCAAGTTTCTTTCTGGTTGTTCTGCCCTTTTTCGAGAGTGGTGTGTTGAAATCTCCCACTATAATTGTAGATTCATCTATTTCTTTCTCCAATTCCAGTAAGGTTTGCTTCATGTATCTTGGTGCTCTTTCATTGGGAGAGTACATATCATGGTTATGTTGTCTTGCTCAATTGACTCTTTGATCATGAGATAGTGTCCTTCTTTGTCTCTTATGCTGGTTTTTATCTTAGTCTACTTTGTCAGAGATTAGTATTGCCACTCCTGCTTGTTTATTGTTGCAGTTAGCTTGGTAAATTTTTTTCCATCCTTTAACTTTTAGTATGTTGTTGTCTTTGTGTGTAAGGTGTCTCTCTTTCAGGCGGTATATTGATGGATCTTGTTTTCTTATCTATTCTGACATTCTTTGTCTCTTCACTGGTGCATTCAGTCCATTGACATTCAATGTAATTATCGATAAGTATGAATTGATTGTTGTCATTATGTTACTTTTTTGGTGGTGCTGTTCATTCTTTTGTTCTGTATTCCTTCTTGTGTTAGATTTGTGCTTTTTGTGCTGTTTCTTGTCGGTTTCTTCCTAGTTTCTATGTTCGCTTGTTCTGCTTGGGAATTCGTTTTTATATGTTGTGGAGTGTTAACTTTTTTTTGGGTTACCTTGCAGTCTTCTAACTTTCTCTGCATTTAAGATACTCCATTGTAACCTGTAATTTACCTGGCATCCCTACCACCTGGGACTCTGTTGTTACGTTTGTCCCTTCTTTGACATTGATATACTTTTGATCTTCAGTTGACCTCCCAGCTCCTTTGAGATGGTTGTTGTAGTCTTGCTCTGTTCTGGACTCTGCTGTCTATTGACTGTGTTCCAGGTAGTGTTGCCACACCTGTCAATCTCTGTTGTCTGTTCTTGTTGGTTTTCAGTCCACAGAACTCCCTTTAGGATGTTTTGAAGTGCTGGGCTGGTTTTGATAAAATCTCTCAGATTCTGTTTATCCTGGAATGTTTTGATTGCACCATTGTATTTGATTGATAGTTTTGCTGGATAGACGATTCTTGGTTGACAGTTTTTTTTTTTCTTGCAGGGCTTTGTATATGTCTCCCCATTGCCTTCTTGCCTGCATGGTTTGTTCTGAATAGTCAGAGCTTAATCTAATTTGCTTGCCTTTATAAGTTATATTTCTCTTCTCCCTGGCCGCTTTTAGTATCCTTGTCTTTGATTTTGGAGAGCTTGATTATTATGTCTCGGAGACTTTCTTTTGGGGTCTGCCCTTCCTGGGGTACGTTGGTCTTCTTGAATGTTTATCTTATCATCTTTCAAGATGTTAGGGAAATTTTCTTCTAGAACTCTTCAACTATCTCCTCTGTGGACTTCTCTGATTCTTCTTGTTCCGGACTGCCAATAATTCTTACATTATTCCTCTTCATGTTATCCAGCATGAATCTTAGGCTCTCTTCATATTGTTTTATCCTTTTAGCAGCTTGCTCTTCAATCTAGGCAGTATTGAGATATTTGTCTTCTAGCTTGCTAGTTCTGGCTTCCATCTCTTCTAATCTGCTCCTTTCCTCTTTCAGTGTATTGCCCATTTCTGATATCTTATTATTGATCTGGACATCTTTTTGCAGGTTTTGAATTGTTTCCAATGTTGTGTCAATCCTATTTGATTGTTCCTGTAGTGCTTTCTTTACTTCTTCCTTATTTTCCTCAACCCCTTTTTGGAGCATTTGAATTTGTTTCCATATCATTCTTCTGAATTCCCTCTCAGGCATATCCAGAACCCGCTCCTCCTCCTCTATATTAACCCTTTGTCTGTCTCTAGCTCATTTGCATCAGCTGCTCTCTTCTGTTTTTGGAAGTATTTCAATAAGGTTTGTTTCCATTTATTCATCATGATTATTATTTATTATTAGTAGTAATAGTAATATGATCAGGAGATAGGCTTTCCTTATCGCCTATAATGCGTAGCAGGTGTTGTTAGGTCTTGTCTCAGTGGTGGAGTATTATGGTGTATGCTTACAGCTTGGCTATATGGCCACGATTGTTGCCTCTTCTTAGGTGTCATAGGGAAGAAAAGCTCCCACCTCCAGGAAAGATGTGTGATCAAAAGGACCAAAAGCAGAAGTAATATAAACACATAGACAAAAATCACCACTTTGGAGCAGAGATGTGGCTTTGGCCGACTTTCCCGTGCTACACCATCAGTTGTGTGTACAAATAGAAGCCTCCAGCAGGGGTGGGGGTGACCTCTTTTTCAGGCCCCTCCTCTAGCCACTACCGTATAGGTGGGCAGATATATATTGGGGAGTTAATGGGATAAAGATAGACCACTATTTTTGTCTCTGAATTTCAGTTGTCTGTATGTGCTCAGCACCAATCTCGGGATGGTTGAGACCTGTTCTGTTGGGGTTTCATAGATTGCCTTGAGTTTGTCCTGCCCAGTGAACTCTGGCAGCAGCCCGACTGTGGGTTGCAAGGTCAATAGCTGGAGATTCTAAGCTGCTCCCTGGGAGAAAGGCGAGGTGCCACACCCCAGCTCAGATATACCACCTCAGAACCCTGGTCAGATTGCTTGCAGATATCTGCATATGTGTAGTGCAAATCTCTGGATGGTTAAGTCCTAATATGCTGCGGGTTTACAGGTTTGCTTTGAATTGATCCTATGCTGACAGACCAGTCTGGCTAGAACAATAGCTGGAAATTCCAAACTGCTACCAGGGAGAAAGGTGAGGTTCCCTGGCCCTGGCTCAGATACACAGCTTCAAGATTTGGGTCCACGGGTGATGTCATAAGTCACCGCCCAGCTCCCTCTCTCTGTACAGTGGGAAAACTGTCCCACTTGATGTCCAGGCTGAGAAATAAGGCTGGGACAGGGAGAGAGAATGGGAGAAATGTATATATAATTTCCTGCGGTTTTCTTTCCTTCCTTCCTTTTTTTTTTTTGCTGGAAACGCCACTCTCTGAACTGGGATGGCTTTAGCCTACCCTCTAAACTCTGCAGGGGTTAGGTAGTCGCCGAGGTGGTCCAGCCTCTAGATTCTTAAGATGCCCTTATTTTCCTTAGTAGTGTGATTTTTCACACATGCAAGTTTCGGAGACCGTTGTCCTAGATCTTATGATGGATCCGGAGCTCTGGATTTGCCATATGAGTGCTTCCTTTGTGAGATCCCCCTCCCTTCTCACCAGAATGTACCCTACCTGGATTCTGAGGCTGCAGCCCCCAACCGGAAGTCCTCATGGCTTTTATTTCTTGAGAATATATGCCAAGTAATGGTATTGCTGGGTAATACAGTATTTCTATTTACAATTTTTTAAAAAAATATTTCAGAAATTTTATTTAAACACACCTATTCCTGAGTGGTCTCTTTTTTATTTTATTTTATTTTAATTTAAGGTTTTTATTGTGGATTGAGTGAAAGTTTACACGGCATATCATCAGTTTTACATTCAACAAATCATATACCTTGTTTCATTACATTGATTATAATCCCTTCCATGTACCATCAGTTAACAGTATTTCTCTCTATCCACTTTAGCTTTTTAAAAAACGAAAACAAAAAAACCCCACTCAGGCATATATAATAATTTACATCTCAAAGGCCCATTCTGCAAGTCTGCTCCTGGCCACCAGCTTTTAGTCCTTCTCTTCTTAGTCCATGAATCTAGAGTCCTCAGCTGCTCCCCCTCTCCATATCCCCATCTCTGCCTTCATCTCTGGCACTGCTGCTTCTCTAGATAAGGTCCTGCATTCTATTTGTGCGTTCCTCTCTTTATGGTCCTAGGGTCCTCTGTTTCTGGACTGTAAGATTAACTACTCCCCTTTTTTTGTTACAAAACTTCTGAGGAGCAGCTGGTGAGCTTGAACTGCCAGCCTTGGAGTTCAAAGCAACTTTGCAGTCCAGCACATTTACCCACAGCACCATACCAGGACTCTTGGTCTAGTTGGTAACAAAGAGGAAAAATCAGTTTTAAAATATGGCCTTGGTGACAGAAATGATGCTGAAGATCCACTTGATAGACTTTGGCAAGACTAACAACTTACTCATTTTTATAAACAAATTCCTTTTATAAACAATGTAAAAGGCTACTGCTATACATATGGATCTCACCAGATGAAATACATAGATATCAATTGATTACATATGTGGGAAGAAATGAAGGACAAACTCAGTATCATCAGCTAAAACAAGGCTTAGGGCTAACTGTTTTTGCAAATTCATACTGAAGTTTAAGAAAATTTAAACAAGTCCATGAGAGTCTAAATATGACCTTGAGTATATCCCACCTGAATTTAGAGACCATCATAAGAACAATTTTTATGCATTAGACACTAATGACTGAAGACCAGTAGTTTTGGAGTAACATCTAGCACGTCATACGTGAAGAAAACAAAAAGTCATTAAAAAGACGAAAGAATAAAAAGACCAAAATGGATGTCAGAAGATACTCAATCGCCTCTTATGGAAGCAGCAGTCATGAAATCAAATGATGCAGACAGGTCTGCAAAAGACCTCTTTAAAGTGTTGAAGAGCAAAGATGTCAGTTTGAGGACCCACGTGTACCTGACCCAAGCTGTGGGTCAAATCTACCAGGCCTCATATGCATGTGAATGTTGAACAATGAAGAACTGATGCATTTGAATTATTATAATGTTGGAAAAGAATATTAAAAGTATAAAAGTAAAAGTACCATGTGCTGCCAGAATAACATTCTATATTGGAAAAAGTGCAGCCAGAATGCTCCTTATAAGCCAAGTAGTCTGTGTATTTCGGACAAGCTATCAGGAGGGACCAGTTCCTGGAGTTAAGACATCATTCTTGGTAAACTGGAGGATCAGCAAAAAAGAAGAAGACCCAAATGAAATGGGCAGCAGCAATGGGCTCAATTGTAAAGATGGTGCAGGACCACACAGTGTTCATTCTGTTGTGCATACGGTTGTGATGGGTCTGAACTGATGGATGGCACCTAACAGCAACACATCACAACCACCACAGAGTACACACTGCCATCAGGTCGATTCTGACTCATAGTAACCCTGTAAAAACCAAACGGCCACCACTTGTCTGTCTGTCGTGCTGTGGTGGCTTGAGTTGCTGTGATTCTGAGGGCTATGCCATTGTTATTTTAAATAACCAGCAGGGTCACCCATGGTGGACAGGTTTCAGATGAGCTTCCAGACAAAGACAGACTAGGAAGAAAGAGTGACGAACTACTTCCGAATCGCTAGTCACTGAAAACCTTGTGAATAGCAGAGAAACACTGTCAGACACAGGGCTGGAAAATGAGCCCCTCAGGTTGGAAGGC
>NW_006408658.1:6626113-6626647 GCF_000296735.1 Chrysochloris asiatica
AACCAAAAGGGAAGAACAGGGTCAGCATTTCTCAAGCTGGGGGAACTGAAGAAAAAATTCAAACCTCGACTTTCCTTATTGAAAGATGCTCTGGGCAAATTATTGAATGATGCAGAATGCATCAAGAGAAAATGGAAGGAATACACAGTCATTGTACCAAAAGGAAATGGTTAACGTTCAATTATTTCAAGAGGTACCATATGATCAAGAGCCATTGATACTCAGGGAGGAAGTCCAAAGTGCATCGAAGGAATTGGCAAAGAACAAGGCACCAGGAATGGATGGAATAAAAATTGAAATCTTTCAAGAAAGTGAGGCAGCACAGGAGGCACTTCATCTCTGCCAAGAAATTTGAAAGTCAACTATCTGGCCGACTGATTGGAAGAGATCCATATTTGTGCCCATTCCAAAGAGAGGTGACCCAACGGAATGTGGAAATCATAGGACAATCACTTTGATATCTCAAGTGAGTAAAGTTTTGCTAAAGGTAATACAGAAATGGCTACAATCATACATTGACAGAGAACTTCCAGA
>NW_006408658.1:6627653-6630299 GCF_000296735.1 Chrysochloris asiatica
TCAAGTGTGGCAGCGGTAGTGAGGTTGGCCCAGGATTGGACATTGTTTCGTTCTACTGTGCATGGGGTCGCTATGAGTCGGTTCTGACTCGATGGCACCTGACAACAACATCAAATAGTTTACATGGGATTGCAATAGAAATTTAAAATAGATGTTGAAGTAAACATTACATGTTATCATCATCTGATTCATGTTCTTCCTTCAAAGATTCCTTTGTGTATTTATTTGCTTCTTCCCTTATATATTTTGGTACAATTTCATGTCTTCCTTTTGTTAATTCACAACCCAGCTGAGCTCTAGTTCAAAAGCTTTATCTTTTATGTAAATTACTTATGCAACTTCTTTAACATGTCGGCAGGTCCTTTCTTTCACCTGAAGCTTTTCAATTTCTGTCTTTGGAGTTTGCCTTGCTTTACCAATAGCACAGCCCCAGTAACCATATGAAACGCCTGATGGGTCAATCATGTAGAGTTGTGCACCATGGTTCACATTGTAAGATCCTAACATGAAACTGCAACCAAAAGGTCTAACAGCGCTGTAGAGTGTGTATCCATGCACATACATGGCCACTCTGTCTGTCAGATGTTTTAGTGGAATTTTATAACCAAAATTTGACCTAGAGTTGGAAGCTTCTTCTCTTGCTATGTCTACCAAAGAACGAGCATCTGCCAATAAGCCTGCTAAGGCCATCCCAACTTGCCAATCAACGTTAAAAAGTCATTTGTTGGAACCGTCTTCATAAAGTTTAGAAAGGACCAATTTCTCTACCCCCAAAACAACACCATCTTTATACCTGATTCCAATAGCTGTACCACTATTTTCCACAGCCTTCATAGCACATTCAACTTGAAAAACTCTCCCATCAGGTAAGAATGTAGAGGCTGATAGATCATACTCAGTGCTCATCATGCAAAATCAACCCGGATGCGAAGGGCTTGAAGGCCTAAAGCGCTTCTCCTACACTGCCGCACTCTCCCTAGGGTTTTTTAGGTTATATGTCTTCAGCAGTTCGAAACTACCAGCTGTTCCTGGGTAGAAAGATAGGCGTTCTGCTCCCGTAAAGATTTATAGTCTTGGAAACCCTGTACAGGGTCGCTATGAGTCAGAACCAACTCCACGGCACATAACAATAACAAAATTTCTTTAAAAGATCAGAAATACTCATCTTTGTCCTGTGGTATATATGTTCTTGTTGTTGTGTTGTCAAATCACTTCTCACTCATAGCAACCCTGTATAGGATTTCCATAAAGTGCCTGGTAGATTTGAACTGCCGACCTTGCTGTTGGTAGTTGCTGTGTTATTAGTCCCATTGAGTCAGATCCAACACATATACTGACTTTGTATAGGGTTCCGGAAGAGCAACTAGTTTGTTTGAACTGGCAGCCTTCTGGTTAGCAATTCTGTGCCTATCTAAAGCATCACACCTGGACTCCGTGATATATATTGTTGTACATAATATTCTGTCATAATTTTATTTTTGGGTAAGTTGTAATGTCCTCTCTTCATTAAAAAAAATTTTTTTTAAGGTTTTTATTGTGGATTGAGTGAAAGTTTACAGGGCGTATCATCAGTTTTACATTCAACAAATCATATACCTTGTTTAATTACAATGATTATAATCCCCTCCATGTACCATCAGTTAACATTATTTTTCTCTATCCACTTTAGCTTTTTAAGAAACACACAAACAAAAAAAACCCACTCAGGCATATATAATAATTTACATCTCCAAAGGGCACATTCTGCAAGTCTACTCCTGGCCACCAGCTCTTAATCCTTCTCTTCTTAGTCCATGAATCTAGAGCCCTCAGCCACTCCCCCTCTCCATGCCCCCATCTCTGGCGCTGCTTCTCTGGATAAGGTCCTGCACTGTCCTTGTGCGTGCCTCTAGATGGTCCTTCGTTCCTTTGTTTCTGGGCTGTAAGATTAACTACTCCCTTTTTTTGTTCCAAAACTTCTACCTTTACAGTTGTGACAGTCGCAATTAGTCATGACAACAGTTATTCACTATTGAATCTTACAAATCTTATCCCCATCTCTTTTCATCAGAACCATCTAGACAAGATGACAGCTATTCAGTGGGGACTCTTTCTCCCCTTCCCCTCTACTCTTAAACTAAACTCCCTCTTGAAACCTTGTAAGCCAGTCACTTTGTGCCTTTATTGGCCCCTCATTTTAGCTAGCCAATGTATAAGTTGCCTGTTCCTATCTACTCTGTGTACAGAGTGCATAGCATTGAAACTTGATTTGAAGACACTTTCCCTCTCTGTTGGTATTTAGAGTACAGGTCAGGTTCATCATGAAGATGCATCCTCTGTCACTGTAGCTGTTCCAGTCAGCTTGTCCTTTCTAGTGGGAATGTCTCGCCTCACAAGGTTGTGGATGGGACTCAGGAGTCCACCTAAGGCCCTATACTCTGTAAAGGCTTTGCATGAGGCCTGTGTCACTGGTCAAGTTGTAGAACCCCTTTAGGTATTCCAATGAGTTATAGGCTGAAGGCGGGCTTACAAGTTTTCTCTAATCGTGTTTCCCAACATTCCTTTCTATCCCACTCAAGTGTCTGTTTTACAATAGTAGTCAAGGGAAACTAATATTCATAAGGCAGTCAAGGATTTTAGTATTATTTACCCTCTTCAAGCTATACC
>NW_006408658.1:6631333-6664273 GCF_000296735.1 Chrysochloris asiatica
TGTAGGTTTTGAATTGTTTCCAATGCTGTATCTATCTTATTTTATTGTTCCTGTAGCTCTTTCCTGTCTTTTTCCTTATTTTTCTCAACTCCATTGTATAGTGTTTTGATACATTTTATAATCTTTTTTCTCAATTCCTTCTTAGGCATTTCCAAAGCCTGCCCATCTTCCAGTATGGAGTGTAGGTCTACTTCCAGCTCATTTGCCTCAGTCACTTTATCTTGTTTCTGGACATGTGCAGATATGGTTATCTGCTTTTGTTTTTTAGTATATTCAGGGGTTATCTGTGGCCTTAATACTCAAATGGGTATGTATTTTGGTATTTTTTATGCTTTCTGATTGCCTCCAGGTAGATGTGATCAGGAAATTAGCTTCCCTTTTCACTCTGCTGGAGAAATTTCAAGATGCCGCTGTTGGTCGTTTTGACGTAACTTAGAATTTAATTTTGGGCCTGTTTCCTTTTTTGTTTGCTTGTCTCGCTCCACAATCCCTGTTCAGGCCTTTTTTCTAGGTGTAAACAGTTCAGGGCTGGCTGTGGCCGTTTGGTTTTAATTGAAAACTGTCTCTTTAAATTTCAAGGAGATTTGTGCGCATGCGTAGTAGAACCCTCCGAGGCTGGTGCTGGGGCACCCACTAGCTCAGGCACCCCTATAGTCACCCAAATGGAGGTGCGCAGACAGCAAAGGACCAATGAACAGCTACCAAAAGAGATGAACGTCCACACCTTTATCTCTGAGGTTCTGCCAGGCAACTGTGGCCGCTCTGATCCTTCCTCCTCTTGGGCTCACCCAAGATGGCGGCTCCTGGAGCAGCTGGGCATCTCCAATTAGAAAGCAATGGATTTCTTGCTTCTGCCACAAATTCCCCCAGCTGTAAGTCTTCCAACCTTCTAAATATTCCTTTATATGTGCTTCAGAGTTCTGGGACCATCCCCTGAGCCTGCTTGGTTGGGTATTCTGTGTTGTTGCTGGCGGAGCTCCTTTACTGCACTTCCACCTGATCCACCATCTTGTTTGTTCTGCTCTTTCATTTTTTATTTTAGTTACTTGCATCTTTTCTTTGTCTAGGTAAAGTTTGTTACTGATCTTTGCAAAAATCCAGTTATGATTTTTGTTGATTCTATTTTTCTGTGTTCAGTTTTATTTCTGTTCTAATCTTTGTTTTTTTCATTTCTTTTGATAGTTTGCTCTGCTCTTTCGTGTTCCTGGAGTTGTCAGGTTAGACTATTAATTTGAGATCTTTTATTTAGGCATTTATTATAAGTGTTCCTCTAAGTACTCTCTTTGCTGTATCCCATAAGTTTTGGTTTAAAAAAAAAAAAAAGTTTTAGTATAGTGTGCTTTTTTTTCATTTGACTTTAAGAAATTTCTAATTTCTTGTTTGAGTTCTTCCGACTCCTTGGTAGTTTAATAGTGTGTTATTTAATTTCCATTTGTTTGTGTAGTTTTTAGGTATCGATGTCTGTCTTCACTCAGAAAAAATACTTTATATGGTTGTAGTCTTTTAATATTTATCTGGACTTGCTTTGTGACCTAGAAAATGTGGTCTGTCCTAGAGAATGATCCATGTACACTGGAGTAGAATGTATATTGTGCTGTTTTTGACTGGAGTATTCCATATACAATAGGGCTTCAAATGGTTTGTGTAAAAATTCCATTCTCTTGTTATTCTATTTTCCACAAACTTTGAAGATCCTTTGTGTGTATAGTTTAGTTGATTTACTATGTCATTCAGGTCAATTGTTTCTTGTTGATCTTCTTTCTACTATTGATTGTAGTATAGTGAAAGTCTTCAACTAGTCTTGCAGTAGTAAGCATTTTTTCTTTAAAATTATCAGTGTTAGCTTTATATATTTAGGTGTCCCAATGTTGGATGCATATATGTTTATTTATGGTTATTAAGTTTTTTGATAAATTGATCCTTTTATCACTATATAATATCCAACTTTATCTCTTTTGATGGATTTGGTCTTAAAGTCAACTTATTAAGATTGATATTAAGATTGCCACTGCAGCTCTCTTGATTATTTCCATGGAATAAATTTTTTTTCCCTATCCTTTCACTTTAAACTTACTTGTGCTCTTGCCTTTAAGGTGTATCTTTTGTAAATAGCATATAGTTGCTTCATGCCACTTTGCCTTTTGTTATAGAGCATTTAGTCCATTTCCATTTACAGTAATTATTAAGTGACAGTCTTGTACTGTTAAAAACATTTCTTTGGTATGTCTTAACCCTTTTTTTAATCTATGTCCTTTAATACTGTTTACTTTTAGGGTTTTTTGTTTGCTTATTGCAGTGAGCATTTTTTATTCCCTTTTTTCAACTTTTGTGTATTTTAAAAATATTTTTTCTTAGTGGTTACCATGACTATTACATTAAATAGATTGTATTTATAAGATTCTAGGGTAAGTTGGCACCAACTTAACTTCAGTAACATTCATGGAATTCTGTATCTATACTTTTGCTCTCCCCATCCCCTTTTGTTATTACTAATTGAGTATATTTCTTGCATCCTGTAACGTTATTTTATTCATGCCTTCTATATGTTTGTTATTTATTTAAAAAAACATGAAGGGCAAAAGATTTAGAAATACCAAGCATGAATACCTTATTACTAGCCCTTACACTTGTCAATACATTTCCCTTTCGTTTATGTATGTCTTTGAATTACTTTCTCGTGTCTTTTCCCTTCCGTTTATAGAACTCTCATTAGTATTTCTTGTAGGCCCAGTCTTGTGGATATGAGCTCTCTCAGATTCTGTTTGTATGAGAATGTTTTAATATCACCCTCATTATTGAAGGATAGTTTTGCTTGGATCGTGTTTTTTGTTTTGTTTTTTTTTTCAGCACATTGGACATTTTTCCATTGCCTTCTGTCCTACAATGTTTCTGAGGAAAAATTGTACTCAATTTCATAATTATTAGCTTTTTGTCTCGCTGCTTTCAGGAGTCTTCTCTTTATCTTTAATAGCTTAGCTATGATATGTTTTGGTGTAGATTTCTTTGTGTTAGGTAAACAGCAATGCATGAGGCAAATGTCTCTCATATATACATTAACATTCTGTTGTTGAAGATTCATCTTAGGAGTTTATAATTGTTTTGTTTTAAATTTGTGAAAATAACTTTAGTGTAAAGAATCTTTGGTTAACAATGATAATCATTCAAAATAAGGACATTGCTTGGTTTTGTCTTAGAAAATTTTATCCAAATGAAAAATACTAATATAATTTATGTCAGACAATAAGACTTTTTCAGAGCCATGTCATTTTATATTAAAATATTAGTGCATTTTAATAACATAGGAGATGTAATTTCTTAATAGTAAAATATGTTGTTGTTAGTTCTCTCACTGAGTTGGTAACGGCTCATAGCTATCTTATCCACAACAGAACAAACCACTGCCCAGTCCTATGCCATCTCACAGTTATTGTTACACTTGAGCCCATTGCTCAATCCATATCCTTGGGAATCTTCCTCTTTTTCACTGACCCTCTATTATCAAGCATGATACCCTTTTCCAGGGACTGGTCCCTCCTGAAAATATGTCAGAAGTATGAGAGATGAAATCTGTCCATCCTGGTTTTAAGGACTATTCTGGCTGTACTTTTAACACAGATTTGTTTGTTTTTTTGTCAGTCTATGGTAACTTTTAATATTCTCCTCCTACACCATAACTCAAATGCATCAATTCTTCTATGGTCTTCCTTAATCCATTGTCTACCTTTCACATGTGTTTGAGGCTATTGAAAATACCATGGTTTGGGTCGGGTACACCTTTGTCCTCAAACTAATATCTTTGCTCTTGAACACTTTAAAGAGGTTTTGTGCAGCAGATTTGGCCAATACATTGTTTGAGTTCTTAATTGTTGTTCCATTACTATTGATGGTTGATCCAAGCAAAAATTGTCTTTGACAATTTCAATCTATTCTCCATTTATATAGATGTTATTTATTGATCCACTGGTGAAGATTTTTGTTTTCTTTATAGTAAGTTGCAACCCATACCGAAGGCTGTGATCTTTGATCTTTATCAGGATTTTAAGTCCTCTTCACTTTCAGCAAGCAAGGTTGTATCATCTACATATCGCAGGAGTCTTCTTCCAATCCTAATGCCACGTTATTCTTCATATAATTCAGCATTTCCGACATGCAGATTGTATCAATGTGGTGAAAGAATACAACCGTGGTGCACACCTTTCCTGATTTTAAACCATCCAGTGTTTCCTTGTTGTCTTCGAACAACTGACTCTTGGTCTATGAACAGGTTCCTCATGAGCACAATTTTGGGATACTCATTCTCCACAGTGTTGTTCATAACTTGTCATGATACACATTGTCAAAAGCCCTTGCATTGTCAGTGAAGCACAGGTAAACATCTTTCGGATATTCTCTGCTTTCAGCCAAAATCCTTCTGACGTCAGCAATGAGATGCCTCGTTCCACATCCCTTTCTGAATCCAGCATGAACCTCTGGCAGCTTTCTGTTTTTGGACTGCTGCAGCTATTTTTAGCAAACTTAATCATGATTAGTTAATTTAATGATTACTGCATTCCGTTGGGTTACCTCTCTTTGGTATGTGCACAACTATGGATCTCTTCCAATCAGTTGGTCCTTTTCCAATCAGTTGACCAAATCTTCCAAATTTCTTGGCATAGATGAGTGAGTGCCTCCAGTGCTTCATCAGTTTGTTGAAAGATTTCAATTTGTTTCCATCAATTCTCGGAGCCTTGTTCTATGCCAATGCCTTCAGTGCATTTTGGATTTCTTCCTTAGTATCATGAGCTCTTGATCATATGCTGTCTCTTGAAATGGTTGAACGTCAACCATTTCTTTTTTGTACAGTGACTCTGTATTCCTTCCATCTTCTTTTGGTGCTTTCTGCATCATTCAATATGTTACCATTGTTGTTGTTGTTGTTAAGTGTCATCGAGTCGATTCCGACCCATAGCAACCCTGTACAGGGTTATCAAGGAGCAGTTGTTGAGCTTGAACCACCAGCCTCGCAGTTCAAGCAACTTTGCAGTCTGACATTAGCCCACAGCACCACACCAGAACTCCATCTTAGAATCCTTCAATATTGCAAATCGAGGCTTGAATTTTTTATTTAGTTTCCTCAGATTGAGAAATCTGGAGTGTTCTCTTCCCTTTTGGTTTTCTATCTTCAGGTCTTTGCACATTTTGTTATAACATTTGACTTTGTATTCTTGAACTGCCCTTTGAAGTTTTCTGTTCAGCTATTTTACCTCTCCATCTCTTCTATTTGCTTTAGCATTTCTATGCTAGAGAAAAAGTTTCAGAGTCTCTTTTGACATCCCTTTTGATCTTTTCCTTTTTTCTTGTCCTAATGGTCATTTGCTTTCTTTCTATATGATGGTCTTGATGTCATTCCACAACTGTTTTGGTCTTCAGTCATTAGTGTCTAATTTAACGAATCTGTTCTTGATGATCTCTAAATTCAGATGGGATATGTTCAAGGTCATATTTTGGCTGTCGAGGTCTTATTTTAATTTTCTCCAGCTTCAGCCTGAAATCTCATATGAGCAATTCATGATCTGTTCCAGTCTACCCCTGGCCTTGTGTTGGCTGATGATAATGGAATTTTCCACCGTCTCTTTCCAGAAATGTAATCAAATTGGTTTCTGTGTATTCCATATACACAAATATATTGTATAGTTATTTTTATGTTGTTTAAAAAAGTTTTTGCAATGTAGAATTCATTGGTCTTGCAAGATTTCTTTCCTGTAATCTCCAGCATCGTTCCTATCACCAACACCATATTTTCTAACTACTGATTCACTTTGTTTCCACTTTCTGAATTCCAGTCACTAGCAGTTATCAATAAATACATCTTGATTACCTGTTTGATCAATTTTAGACTGAAGAAGTTGGTATAATCCTTCAATTTCATTATCACTGATTTAAGTGGTTGGTGCATACATTTGAATAATAGTTGTGTTTAACTGGTCTTCCTTGTTAGGCATATGGATATTATCCTATCACAGTGTTGTACTGCAAGATTGATCTTAAAATGTTCTTTTTATGATGAAGGTGACACCATTCTTCTTCAATCTTTCATTCCCAGCATAGTAAACCATGTGATTGTCAGTTTCAAAATGTCCAATACCAGTCCATTTCAGCTCACTAATGCCTTGGATATCAATGTTTATGCATTCCACTGTTTCAGTTACTTCCAATTTTTCTATGTTCATACTTAGTGTATTCCATGTTCTGATTATTATTGGATGTTTTCAGTTATTTCTCCTCATTTTGAGTTGTGTCCTGTCAGCTAATGAAGGCCCAGAAAGCTTTTCTCCATTTATGTCATCACGGTCAACTCTACTTTAAGGAGGCAGCTCTTCCATAGTCCCATTTCGAGTGCCTTCCAAACTGAACAGCTCATTTTCTTAACAATATTTTGGTGCTCTTCATCCTGTTTCAATGTTCAGTATTTCAATGCTGGCAGTGGTCCACTGCTATGCATAAGGTTTTTAGTGACTAAATGTTCAGAAATTGTCCACCTCTCCTTCTTCACAGTCTGTCTTAGTCTGTCTGGAAGCTCAGCTAAAACCGGTCTACCGTGGGTGACCCTGCTGGTATTTAAAATACTGGTGGCATACCTTTGGAGTCCTGGTGTGGCACTGCAGGTTAATGCACTGGATTGCAAGGTTGGTTTCAACCACAAGGTTGGCGGGTCAAGCTCACCAGCTGCTCCTGGTTAACCCTATACAGGGTTGCTATGAGTTTGGAACCGACTCAATGGCACTTAACAACATCAAGCTTCCAGCATCACATTGTGAGACACATTGTCCATACCAACAAACATACTCAAGTAATCCAATATATACTCATTTTATTTATTTATTTATTATTTTTTATTGTGTGATAATTTACATGGGGGAACATTAGTTTTACATTCATTCTATCATACATCATTTCACTGCCATAGTTACCATCCCGTCCATGCATCATCACCCAACCAAAGGGTATACCCTGCAGGTTCCCCCCTCCCCCCACGGTCCTCAGCACACAACCCCCTTCCCTCCCTGGATCTCAAGTCCTCAGCCACTCCATCTCTCCGTGGCATCCTCTCTGTCTCCATCTCAGGCCTCACTGCTTCTCTGGGTGGGGTCCTGATCTCCGCTCTTCTCCAGTGATGGTCCCAGGGGCCTTTGCTCCTAGACTGAAAGGTTAATCACTCCCCTCCTTGCTATAAAATATCCGCCTTTACATTTCCAGTCCTCACAATCAGTCCTGATAACAATTATTCACCTTGCATCACAAGAGACCCATATGCATTTCTTTTCATCAGCCCTTCCTAGACAGGTTGGATATTACTCACTTGAGACTCTACCATCCTCCCCGCCCTGTTGTTCTAGGCTCCCTCTTGAAAGCTTGTAAGCCAGTCTTCTTTGTATCCCTCCCCCCATTTTGGGTAGCCAATGTTCAAGTTGCCCATCCCTATACTGGACACATTGTAGCCCCTTTTTAGGTATTCCAATCAGTTTTAGGCAGAAGATGGACTTACAAGTTTTCTATGGTGATATTTCTGGCTATTCCTTTCTCTACTCTCCCATGACTGTTTTATAATATAATGCATGGAAAACCAAGGTTCAGAAGTCAGCCAAGCATCTTAACATTATTCCCCCCTTTTCCCCATTCCAACCATGTCCCAGTCTCTGTATCCCAGAGCCTTGTTGTTCCAAGGCTGTGCCTATATCATTTATTACCTCTGTCCCATTTAGCTCATTCCTGCCTGTCTAATTGTTCTCCCTTCTGCATTGTTTTTCCATTCCCCTCTCCCTACTTGTATATTGCACCCCTCCCCAACACCCAACCTATCCTGTGTCTATTCCCTGCCCTGTGCTCCACCCTCCCCTCCTATCCTTAACCCTCCCCCTACACCCTAGCAACCTGTTAAGAATCCACTTTAGTGGAATAGTATGGGTTCTTTTCTTAGTCTTTTACAGTAGTGGTCCTATGAAGTATTTTTCCTTTTGTGATTGACTAATTTCACTCAACATAATGTTCTTAAGGTTCATCCATGTTATGCAGTGGCTTGCAGCTTCCTTGTTATTTTTCAAGGTAGCATAGTACTCCATTGTGTGTATGTACCACAGTTTGTTTATCCATTCTTCAGTTGATGGGCACTTTGGCTGTCTCCATCTTTTTGCTATTGTAAATAGTGCAGCTATGAACATTGGAGTGCATATATCTTCCCGTGTTGTGGCTCGTTTTTCTTGTGGGTAAATACCCAAGTAGAGGAATTGCTGGATCGAATGGTATTTCTATTTTCAACCTTCTGAGGAAGCGCCATATTGCTTTCCATAGAGGTTGGACCATTTTGCAGTCCCACCAGCAATGCAGGGGTGTCCCAATCTCTCCACATCCTCTCCAGCCAGCATTTATTGTCCTCAACTTTTTTGATCTTTGCTGTTAATGCTGGTGTCTATACTCATTTTAATGCGAGAGAGATATTTTTATTCGATTTTGTAAAATAGGGTGCCCAATCCAATATACATGGGCAGACGTGCTGCATGGCTGGCTCGCAAACAGTTTTATTTCTCTGTCCCTAAAACACCCACCTCCACTTCTTCTTCCAAGGTTGCCTAGTAGTCCTTACTGGGAGCATTCTCATTTAAAATTAGTTTTTCCCTTTCCTAATTAACGTCCCCTATTTCCTTGAGAATATTGAAAGTGCCATGGGCTGCCAAAAGACCCAATAGATCCATTTTGGATGAAGTGCAGCCAGAGTGCTCCTTGGAAGCTAAGATGGCCAAACTTCGTCTTTCATACTTCAGACATACTGTCAGGAGGGACCAGTCTCTGGAGAAGGATATCATGGTTGGTAAGGTGGAGGGTCAGAGAAATAGAGGAAGACCCCCAACAAGATGGATTGGCCACATAGCAGCATCAATGGACTCAACTGTGGCAAGATAGTGAGGTTGGCGCAGGATTGGGCAGTGTTTTGTTCTGCTGTGCATAGGGTTGCTATGGGTCGGTGCTGACTCGATGGCACCTAACAACAAAAACAACAACCCTAGCCCCCACCCCATACCCATCGTTCTTTTATCAAGAAAACCTTTTCTTAAATTTTTACAACCATAGTTTCATAACAATATTTGTCCTTTTGTAATCAATTAATTTCACTCAGCATAACATCCTCCTGATTCATCTCTGGTGTGAGGTGTTCTGGAGATTCATCATTATTCTTCAGTGTTGCATAGTATTCCATTATGTTGCATCAGTTTGTTTAACCATTCTTTTGTTGATGGGCTTTTAGGCTGTCTCCATCTTTTGTTGAATCTCTTGTGGACAGAATATTGCAGGATCCTGTTTTCTTACCCATTCTTTCTACTTTCTGTCTTTTATTATATTGTTATTAAGTGTCGTTGAGTCAGATTCTGACCATAGTGACCCTGTATAGGTTTTCCGAGGAGCAGCTGGTGTACTTGAGCCGCCAGCCTCACAGCTCAAACTGATTTTGTAATCCGGCACATTAACCAATAGCACCACACCAGGATTCCTCTGTCTCTTAGCTGGTGCATTTAATCTGTTTGCAATCAGTGTAATTATCAATAGGTATGGATTGATTGCTGCCATTTTGATTTGTTGTTTTTGTGTGTGTGGTGCTGGTCTCTTTGTTCCACATAATTTTCTGTGCTAAGTTTTATTTGTAGGTTTTCTTTTCATTTTTATTTCTGTTGTGTTAATGTTTACTAAATCTTTCTGATTTTCCTCTGTTTCATTTTGATGGGAAGGTGTATTCATTTTCTTTGATGTTGCCCTGTACTTTAGTAAAAATTTTTTCCTGTTTAAAACCATCTGTTTTACCTTAAAGTCTAACTGACTTCCTCACCATTTGAAAGTCCTGTATTGAATGTATTGTTAAGTGCTATCGAGTCGGCTCCGATCCATAGTAACCCTGTATAGGGGTTACCAAGGAGCAGCTGGTGATCTTGAACCACCAACCCTGCAGTCAAATGACTTTGCAGTCTTAATGCATTAGCCCACGGTGCCACACCAGGACACCTGTAGCTACACTTTTCCTTTTTTGTAGTTGACTTCATTATAAATTGATATCTCTGGTTCCCTGTTTCAATCTTACATGTTTGTTTTACTTTAAATGCTTGTGTCTGGAATGAATTCTGGGTGATGTGTACGTTTTAGTTAAGCTCAGGTTATTGTCTACTGTTCTTTGTTCTCATTCCAAAGAAAACCGTTTAGTTTTTGTTGTTGTTGCAAAGTTGGTGTGGTTATTATTACAAATTTAGTTTCTGTTTATTTGGGAATGTCCTAAATTTGCAATCATATTTGAGGGACATTCTAGAGAGCAGTGTCACTTAGCCAAAGGGAATATACACATACCCTTCGAGGACACATGTTGAGGGGACATTTATATTGTTCATCTCTGAGGATCGTATTGTAATATTAATTGTGGCAGTGAGGAGTTAAGAGGCAATAGGATATCTATGTCTGAGAGAGTAAATAGGTAAAATTTAGTAAATGTTTATCATAATTCTAGCTTGTAGTTAAAAGCACATTGAGCACACACTTTACAACTTAAGTGGATGGCAAAGACCATAATACTTAGTGAAAAAGTAAGATAATGAAAGATACATAGCACAATATCATTAAATTAAAAATACACTCAAAAAAAGACAATATATGGTGGTAAGATTAAGTTTAGAAATATATATTGTGCATATTAGAATGACTATAGGGGAGAGGAAGGAGTTCTGGTAGCGTCGTGGTTATGAGTCAGGCTGCTAACCTTAAGGTGCCAGCAGTTTGAAACTACCAGCTGTTCCGCAGAAGAAAGATGAGGCTTTCTGCTCCCATAAAGGTTTATAACCTTGGAAACCCACGCAATGTTGCTATGAGTAGGAACCAACTCCATGGCACATAATCACCATAAGGTGGTGGTAAAAGGGAATCAAAGCAAAATTGTTGTTGTTAAGTACCATGGAGTCGGTTCTGACTCAGAGTGACTGACCCTGCACAGGGTTTCCGAGGCTATAAATCTTTACGTGAGCAGAACGCCTCATCTTTCTCCCACAGAGCCGCCAGTAGTTTTGAACTGCTTACCTTGGGATTGGCAGCCTGACTCGTACCCTCTATGCTACCAGAGCTCCTTCAGTGCAATATTGCTCCCCAGAAAAAGTGAAAAACAAAGGCACTGGATTGTTATTGAGTAGTAGAAACATTCATTGTTTGAGATTAGACATCAGAGTTGTAAAATAAATAAATAAATAAATAAATGCTTCTTATGACATGCCAAGAAATAATGGAATCGGTAAGGTTGTTTTTCTCCCAAACAGAATGAAGTTTTCAGTTCTTCACTAGTGTAAGTTGGTGGCCCAGCCTCTAAGAGGACACCTGTGATTGCCAGCTCTGTTCTGTCAGGTTAGGGTTTATCAACAGTGTGACTGTTGGCATTTAGTTGCAAGATAATTGTTTTATGGAGAGCTGCCCTATGCACTGTAAGATGTTTAGTAGTATCTCCTAGTTGAGAGCCACTGTCTTAGACTCTAGCACCTGAGAAGCATAGATGCTGCTAGCCATGAAACTGATTTCAAGCAGGTATGCCAACCCACTAGTTTTACTGTGAAAAGTGTCACACTTCTCTAACTTTGGGGCTAACGCCCAATCTTCTGATTAAGAGAAGAGAAACTAAGTTTAAATTAATTGTCATTTGGAGCAAGAGTTCCAGCTGTTTTCCATATCTAGATTTCAGGTAGTCAGTCAGTCCCTGGATTGATGACATCCTATTTAATTAAAAACCTGTAGCTATAAACTAATCCCTGTAAAGCCTTTTATATTAAAATTTTGAGATACATGTAGTGATTCATAGTAACAATCAGAAACTACTTTGTGATAAATATAAAAACATTACTACTGTTGCATTATGTTAAAGATGTTTTCATTTATCAGAAAGTGTTTCTTTAATGTTTTTTTCTGTATAGAAATGTACACTATATATACTAAGACAAGTATTTGACTAACTGACATTAAATACAAACTATACTGTTAAAATGGCTTGTCAGAAGTGCCTGACCTCTAACTTCACAAGGGAGAAGGAGAGTCATTATTAGCATTAATTGATTCCAACGAGAGAGGTTAGGCATACCTCCTCGTGCCAACCTTTTTACCAATTCTGACACAAGCCATCCTTCCCATGGCTCTCTGTTTCTTTGCTAGGTTTGGTAATTTGTTGTAAAGGTCATAGAACTCAGACAATATGTAATGATTATCGGGTTTATTAGGAAAGTCCTGGTGTGGTACTGTAGGATAAGCATTGGACTGCCAATTGCAAGGTCAGTAGTTCAGATCCACCAACTGCTCCTTTGAAACCCTGTACAGGGTTGATATGAATCAAAATCAATTCTATGGCACTTAACAACAAGCAGGTTCTTCAGTCAGGATAGCCTCTTCTCAACCATACCCTAAAGCATAACTCTCTCTGGCCCTTAGTCTTGCAGTGGCCTCTGCCTCTGCCTCTGTCCTCCTCAGGCAAGTGTTACAAAGCTCTTCAGTGACTCCGGTAAGTTTCCTAAGGTGCCCCCATTCTGTCAGTAAACCTTCTACCCAAAGATGCTCAGCTTTATCATCAACTCCTGGTCTCCTGGTTCTGCCTCCTCTGCTACCATGGTTTCTCTCCTGCTGCTTCTTGGCCATCTCCAGTGTTACAGCTTTCTGTCTCCTTGGTTTTAGGAGAGTTTTAATGCAGAGACACCAGGTCCAAAAGACGTACTCCACTCCCAGCTCTTCTTTCTTGATATCGTGAGACACCCCCCCCCCCCACTCTGCCTCTGGGATAGCTCATTTTTAGTGGGATGTCAAAACTGATCAGTCCTTTCATTAAGCTTCCATACACCATTTTTGCGTGGTATCTGTTAACTTTAGGGTCAGCAGTTCGAAACTACCAGCTGTTATGCAGGAGAAAGATGAGGCTTTCTGCTCCTGTAAAGATTTACAGCCTTGGAACCCTGTACAGGGTCGCTATGAGTCGGAACCAACTCCACGGCACACCACCACTACTCCCACAAGGAACTCTGGTAGTGTAGCGGTTATGAATTGAGCTGCTGATCTCAAGGTCAGCAGTTTGAAACTACCAGCAGTTCTATGGGAGAAAGATGAGGCTTTCTGCTCCCGTAAAGATTTACAGCCTCAGAAACCCTATACAGGGTTGCTGTGGGTCGGAACCGACTCCCTGGCACACAGCCAGCACTCCCACAAGGGTGCCATTCACCTTGTTTACATTATTAACAAGCTATCCAGATTCTTGGTGGGTTACAGCAGCTTATTTACACTCGTTTGTTGGAAGCTAATAAGGCTATGGCTGGCTGGGAGGGCCATATTAAGAGTTAAGGTGCACTGAACCTACTTAACTCTTCCAATTTATATACAGATTTGACTTAAAGACAGACTTGGGAACATCATTTCTTCATGATCCAGGGACTGCCTGTACTGTTCAAATTAGTAACAGCAACAATAATACTTCAAATTATAGTTTGTTTATTGATGTTTTAGAAAATACTTTTCTGCTATCTAATTGGAACCTCCCAACAGCTCTCTCTGATATTCAGGGTTCAAATTCATAATGCATTTTTCAGATTAGCAAATGACTGTCAATTTCTGTCTGGTCATTTTGATTTTAATCCCCAAATTCTCCTTTAATGAATTTGCTCAAGACCTTTTCTTAACTTGTAGGTATGTTCACAACCACCCTCCTTTACTCTCTACATCACCTTTCTTCCTCAGCCTCTCCAAGCTTTCCCCAAAATCAGTAAATAAATAATGCTCAGGACGAGGGTTTGGGAGACAAAAGATATGGATTGGAAATCTGGGCCAGACCAAACTTGCTTTCTGGCCTCTTTATAGCTCAGTTTCATCATCTATTCAGGTAGTCTAATATTACTTATGCCTTAAACTCCCTCGGGGATATTAGGGGAATAAGTAAGTTTATGCCTGGGAAAATATCCTATTTTGAAAAGATCTCCAAGGAGAAGCTTTCATCATCTCTGTTACTGAATATAGTATCTTTTTTATTTTATTTTTTTAATGTTTTATTGTGAATTATATGGTAGTTTACATGAGAGAACTTAGTTTTACATTCATTCCATCGTATATCATCTCATTGCCATGGTTCCAATCCCCTCCATGCATCATCAACCAGCCAAAGGGTATATCCTAGAAACCCGCCCCCTACACTCCCCACCCCCACCCCAGTTTTCGGCCCACAGTCCCTTTCCCTCTCTGGATCCAAAGCCCCCAGCTGCTTCTTTGCTCCACGTCATCATCTCTGTCTCCCTCTCAGGCACCTGTGTTTCTCTGGGTAGGGTCCCGCTCTCGGCTCTTCTCCGTTGATGGTCCCAGATAGCTCTGCTCCTAGCCTATAGAATTAATCACCCCCTTCCTTGTTCTAAAACATCTACCTTTGCATTTCCAACCCTCATAATCCGTCCTGATAAGCATTCTTCACTACAGTATCACGAGTTACCCATCTGTATTTCCTTTCATCCGCTCTGCCCAGACAGATTGTATAGTACCCACTGGAGATTCTGCTTTCCTCCATGTTCCCTAGCACTAGGTTCCCCCTTGAAAGCTTGTAAGCCAGTCACTTCTTGCCTTTGTAGTCCCCCCCTCCCCATTTGAGTACCCAATGTCCAAGTTGCCCATCTCCGTCCACTCTGTGTGTGGAGGGGGTGGGAATGATTCTTGCTGTAAGGATTTGTTCCTTCTTTGGAGTTGCTGCCCACAGGTATAGGTCAAGTTCATCCAGTCATCCGGTCAAGGTCATGTGGGTTTCATCTGCAAGTGTGGGCACTCCTGTGCACATACCTTCTCTTCCTGTCAGCCGGTAGCTCCACTCTCCTCTCGAGTCCTCTGTGGTCATGCCACTAACTCTGGGCCCAGGAGTCCCCAGGTCTCCTCACACTGCTTGCCCTCCAGGTCCCCAACTGGGTCCACAGCAGTCCACTGAACATTGTAGGGCTTAGCTTGCCGCTTCATTGCTGCTTTTATCCCATTTCCCCCCATCGGTGATGTGTGTGGTCACCAATCAGAGCGTGCATTTCCGTTGAGTCTTAGTCTTGGAGGGGGGTTTGCGTTGAGAGGACCTGGCCACTTGCCTTGATGTTTCCTAGGGATGAATATAGTATCTTTTTAAACTTCCACCCCTGAATTGGTCTTCTTTCATGGAATGGATGAGTATGGCAAATTCCCTTACCTAGAAATCTTTAAAAAGTAGTGCGCTCACACCAACAATAACAGCAAAGATGAAAAATGTAGAGGACAATAAATGCTGGCGGGGATATAGAGAGACTGGGACACTCTTGCATTGCTGGTGGGACTGCAAAATGGTCCAACCTCTCTGGAAAGCAATATGGCATTTCCTCAGAAGGTTGAAAATAGAAATACCTTATGATCCAGCAATTCCTCTACTTGGTATTTACCCAGAAGAAAAACGAGCCACAGCACGAGAAGATATATGCACACCAATGTTCATAGCAGCGTAATTTACAATAGCAAAAAGATGGAGGCAGCCAAAGTGCCCATCAACTGAAGAATGGATAAACAAACTGGTACATACGCGCGATGGAATATTATGCTACCTTGAAAAATAACGAGGAAGCTGCAAGCCACCTCATAACACGGATGAACCTTGAGGACATCATGTTGAGTTGGGGGGTGGAGGGAATTCTTTGTTGATTTGCTGGGAGGGGTCGGCACAGGCTTGCAGGGTATACCCTTTGGTTGGTTGATGATGCATGGAGGGGATTGGAACCATGGCAATGAAACGATATACGATAGAATGAATGTAAAACTAATATTCTCCCATGTAAACTATCATATAATTCACAATAAAACATTAAAAAACAAGGTAGTGCAGGTTTTTTTTTTTTCAGACTAAGACGTTAAGAGATTTACTAGAATATGTCTAGAGAATGTTGATCTACATTCAGTGTAGAAGAAAAACTTTTATGCTTAGCCTAAAATAAAAACTTCTAAGTGTGATATGTTATATTTAGAAGTTTTTATTATATTCTAAGTTGTAAAGGATTTCATTCTTCTTGGATCAACTATCAACACTCACGGAACCAGCAGTCAAGAAATCAAACGACATAACTGCATTAGGCAAATCTGCTGCACAAGACCTTTTTAAAGTGTTGAAGAGCAAAGATGTCAGCTTGAAAACTAAGGTGCACCTGACCCAAGCCATAGTATTTTCAATAACCTCATATGCATGTGAAAGCTGGGCAGTGAATAAGGAAGTCTATAGAATGATGCTTTTGAGTTATGGTGTTGGAGAATATTGAAAGTGCCATGGACTGCCAAAAGACCCAATAGATCCGTTTTGGAAGAAGTGCATCCAGAGTGCTCCTTGGAGGCCAAGATGGCCAAACTTCATTTCTCATACTTTGGACTTATTGTCAGGAGGGACCAGTTGCTGGAGAAGGTAAGATGGAGGGTCAGAGAAAAAGAGGAAGATCCCCAACAAGATGGAATGGCCAAGTGGCAGCATCAGTGGATTCAAGTGTTGCAACAGTAGTGAGGTTGGCCCAGGATCGGGTAGTGTTTCGTTCTGCTGTGCATAAGGTCGCTATGGGTTGGTACCATCTCGATGTCACCTAACAACAATGGGTAAATAAGCAAAGGAGCTCTGGTAGCATAGTAGTTACAAATTGGGCTGCTAACCTCAGGGTCAGCATTTTGAAACTATCAGCTATTCCAAGGCAGAAAGATGAGGCTTTCTGCTCCCGTAAGATTTGCCACCTCGGAGTCCTTATCCAGAATTGCAGTGAGTTAGCACCAACTCAGTGCACTTTAACAACAACAACAACAACAACAATGGGTAAATATATGGAGTCCTTTTATGGTGCTGTAGGATAAAGCACTTGACTACAAGGTCGGCAGTTCAAGCTCACCAGCCGCTCCTTGGAAACCCTATACAGGGTCACTATAAGTTGGAACTGACTCAATGGCACTTAACATGATATCAGCCATGTCTGACCTTTGCCTACCTCTTTAGCTTCGTCTCTCACCCTCTTTCACCTTCTAGTTGTACTTTCTCAGCATACTAGGTTCTGTCATCCAGGAACATTCATCATGATACCATTCTCCTTCTTGACCCACTACTAGACCATCACGACAGAGATTAGAGGTGCTTCCTTCAGGAAGTCTTCCTTGATTCCTCCATGTTGAGTGAAACACCTTTCCTCTATTGTTGTTAAGTGCTGTCAAGTCAGTTCTGACTCATAGCCACCCTGTATAGGGTTTCCAGGGAGTGACAGATGAGCTTGAACCTGCCAACCTTGCAGTTCAAACTGACTTTGCAGTCCAGTGCATTAACCTGCAGCACTGCGAGGAGGTAAACTTGTACTTTCTTGGTTACCTAGGCTTACGCCATTAAGCATTTATTATAGTATAGCACACTGCATTATAGTTTGTTTCCCTTCAGTAGACCTAAGTTTTAAAGGAGGTTTCATTTTTTATTTCTGAATCTGTAGTCCTATGGATGGTATCTAGTAAGTGCTTAGTATTTGTTGATTGACTATTTGACCTTGTTGCCTGGAGAGAAAACTTATGAAAGAGACATAATTCTAGGCCGTAGGATTTTCTCTGTGCCTTTATGAAGGACAGAAGTAGGACCGAGAGGCACAAGGGACATAAAGACTGATTTTTCAGGTCAGTATCAGAAAGAGCTGTCTAGCATACCTATCTGCAGTGGGATGGCCTGCCTCATGAGGTCTAAGGACCATTTGCCAGGGGTGTAGTAAAAGAGAATTGGTCAACCCTGTAAAGTATTTGAGCAATGTGTCTTCCCAGATCACAGAAACTACAGTGAATAGATCTGCTTAATAAGCTTCCTGACAACTAAGGTAACAGCCATGCCTCCCTGTTGTCTTCTCCAGGCTCAGATTGCAGTGATTTCAGCATTTCTTATGTGATCTGATTTCCAGACCCTTTGTAATCCTGGCTGCTCCCTATGCCATGGTTGCTGGTCAATATTCTTGGTATGGTATGGTCCCAAGACCTGGTTTCAGGGCCTCAGGAATGGTTGACAGAGCAGAGCTGCATTTTCCATCGAAGGTGTATTTTGAGTTAAATAATCTTAAGATTGCTTTAGCTTTTTATGGCAGCAGGCCCTGTTGGCATAGATTGCCTGGCAATTTGTGGTCAGCTAAAGCCCCTTGATGTGTTTCATATGAGCTGCTATTAGGTCACTTCTTCTCTGTCCTGTACTTGGCTAGAGTTAGGTTTCAGCATGTTATTTTGGTTCTTCATTTCAATTTATTGGCGTATGGAATGTTAGAGTTGGAAGAACTCTAGAAGCAAGCTTTTTATCCATTTAGGATCTTGCTGCTTCTATGTTCATGTTCATTGCTCCATGCTCCTTCCCTCTCCCCAGCTTTTTTGTGCTGTTCACAATTTGATAACCAAGTCCTTTATATCTTCTTCTAAATCACCCATGAAAAATAATGACCAGAAACGCATCTTGGATTCCTCCCTCTGGTTGACCTCAGCCTACATATTAACAGTTTTTATAAACTGATTGTTCTGAGTATGAGGCTCTTACTATGTTCTGTTACATGGACTTGTAGTGTTCATTTCATCTAAAGTACTTTCATCTAAGCATGGTGGGTGATACATAGGAAGATGCAGAAATGGTAAGGCGAAAATCTTGAAAATTAAAAGTGCCAAGCACCAGCAGACTGGCAAAGAAAGCTGGTGCTTAGAGATAAAGAGGCAATAATCTAGAAGCTCTTTCTGTTCTGATTGTTCTTTTGAATTTTAGCTCCTCTGAGGTGAAAGAAATTTAGAGGTTGTCTAGTTCACTGTCACCTGGATTGTTGTTGTTGTTGTTAAGTGCCGTCAAGTTGGTAACAACTCAGAGCGACCCATATAGGGTTTCCAAGGAGCAGTTACTGACCTCGCAGTTCAAACTAACCTTAGGGTTGAGTGCTTATCCTGCGGTTCCACACCAGGACTCCTCTCCTGGATTAGAAGTACTAATTGTCAGGTGTTGATTCTTTTCCTGTCAACACACTTTCCAAGGATAGGGATCTCTCAGCTGAAAAAAAGGAAACCCATTTAAGTATGGAATATCTCTGATAAAATCTAACAGCATCATCTTCCTCCTGATTTTCCAGATCAGAAAATCTGGAATAGTCCCATCAGTAAACATTTGCTGAATGGATCAGTGAGTCGTTTTCTGGCTAGTCTTTACTTCACCCTCATGTTTTTAGATTCAGAAAAAGAAAAATGAATGACTTTTACTCTCCCCCTCCACCTGGCGAAATCTAAGCCTCCTTCAGGAACCAACCAGACCTCTGTCTCGCTCAAGAAAAATCCTCTAGCAGGTCCTTCCCACACTGTTACTTCTCCTCTGAATTCATATGTTGGTACTTCATGCTTTGTGTGGCTGTCTCATTTATGTGTCTGTGTGTCATCATCCCAAGTCTGGGAAGAGTCAAGGCTTCCCAAAATTCTGCACCATCTATGTTGTTGTTGTTGTTAAGTGCCGTCGAGTCGGTTCCGACCCATAGCGACCCTGTACAGGGTTTCCGAGGGTGTAAATCCTTACGGGAGTAGAAAGCCTCATCTTTCTCCCGCGGAGCGGCTGGTAGTAGCATTTATTAAATCAAATGTGTGTGTTTAAGTGTTGCCACCAGATGGCAACAGAGTCCTTGCCATTATTCTAAGAATCATACCTTCAACCAAGTCCTGGTGTGGCGCTGTAGGATAAGCACTAGACTGCTGTCCAAAATGTTGGTAGTTCAAACCCACCAGCTGCTCCTTAGAAGCCCTATTTATGGTTGTTATGAGTCAAAATAGACTCGACCACACTTAACAAAAATAACAAAGCCATTGCCGTTGTTGACAGGGAGCTGTCCAAAATTCAAGCTGGATTCAAAAGAGGACATGGAATGAGGGTTATAATTGCTGATGTCAGATGGGGTTTGAGTTTGTCTAAAAGCAGAAATTACCAAAAGAGGCTTACTTGTACTCTATTGACTTTGCAAAGGCATTCAACTGAGTTGTCAGGTTTCCTAGAGTCAGTTCTGACACATAGCGAAGCAACTCGGTGCTTTCCAGAATGAAACACTGCCCAATCCTCACAGTTATTGTTACATTTGAGCCCTTTGCTATTGGATACTGCATCAATCCATTTATCTGGGGGTCTTCCTCTTTTTCACTGACCCTCCACTCCACCAAGCATGATGTCCTTCTCCAGGGATTGGTCCCTCCTAATAACATGTCCACAGTATTGGAGACAAAGTCTCACCACTGGCTTCTAAGGAACATTCTGACTGTACTTCTTCCAAAACAAATTTGTTTGCTTTTCTGGCAGTCGATGGTACTTTTAACATTCTTCTCTAACACCATAGTTCAAATGCATCAATTCTTCTACCGTCTTCCTTATTCATAGTCCAACTGTCACATGCATATGAGGCGATTGAAAATACCATGGCTTGGGTCAGGTACACACCTTAGTTCTCACACTGGTATCTTTGCTCTTGAATACTTTAAAGAGGTCTTGTGCTATTGTTTTACATCACGAGGATCTGTTTTCTTTACATTGAGGTGCAATCCATGCTGAAGAGAGTAGTCTTTCATTTTTATTTACTAAGTATTTAAAGTCCTCTGCTTTATGCAAGCAAGGTTGTATCATCTGCATATCGCAGTTTGTTAATCCTGATGCCACATTCTTTTTCATATAATCCCAGTTTCTCTGATTATATGCTCAGTTTAAAGACTGAGTAAGTATGGTAAAAGAATACAACCCTGGTGCACATCTTTCCTGATTTTAAAGCATTTAGTATCCCCTTATTCTGTTCTAACAACTGCTTCTTAGTCTATGTACAGGTTCCTTATGAGCATAATTAAGTGTTCTAGAATACCCATTCTTCACTATGTCAGCCATAGATTGTCATGGTCCACACAATCGAAAGCCTTCACATAGTCAATAAAGCCCAAGTATAAGCATCTTTCTGATATTCTCTACTTTCAACCAAGATCTGTGTGACATCAGCAGTGATATCCCTAGCGCCTCGTTCTCTGAATCCTGCTTCAATTGCTGATGTACTGTTGCAACTGGTTTTCAATTATCTTAATAGAAATTTTACTTACATGTGATATTAATGATACTGTTCAATAGTTTTCATATCCTGTAAGTCACTTTTCTTTGGAATAGGTGCAAATATGGGTCTCTTCCGATCAGTTGGTCAGGTAGCTGTCTTCCTAATTTCTTGGCATTGATGAGTGAGTGCTGCATTAGCTTGTTGAAAGATTTCAATTTGTGTTCTGTCAATTCCTGTTTTTCATCAGGACTTTCAGTGCAACTTGGACTTTTTTCTTCAGTGTCCTTAATTCTTGATCATATGCTACCTCTTGAAATAGTTGAACATCAACCATTTCTTTTTGATAAAATGACTCTGTGTATTCCTTCCATCTTTTGTTACTTTCTGCATCATCCAATATTTTGCCCATAAAATCCTTCAATATTTCAAGTTGACATTTGAAGCTTTTTTTAGTTCTCTAAGCTTGAGAAATGCTGAACACAGTGTTCCATTTTGGTTTTCTAACTCTAGGTCTTTGCACATTTCATTTATAATACTTTGTCATCCTGAGCTGTCCTTTGAAATTTTCTGTTTAGCTCTCTTTTGTTGGGTGGTGGTGGGGGGTGTCATACCACTTTATTATGTTTCAGAGGGGGAGAGGCAATGTAGTCCTATGAGCGTGGTCTGGCCAGAATCTCCTGGACCCCTCAGCTGCCAAAAGTACTGTTCATCTCTTTAACTTCTTAATTTCTTCCATTCATTGTGAGTTCGCTACACTCAAGAGCTAGTTTTGAAGTTTCTTCTACATCCATTTTCATCTTTTCTTTATTTCTTGTCTTTTTAATGACCATTTTCTTTTTTCCTGTATGATATTCTTGATGTCATCCCATAACTCTTCTGGCCTTTAGTTATTAATTTCTAATACATCAAATCACTAGACTGATGTGGATCATAACAAACTATGGATAACATCATAAATAATTGGTATTCCAGAACACTTCATTGTATTCACTAGGAACTTACATAATATAGGCCATGGGGCAGTTGTTAGAATAGGACAAGGTAATACTGAATGGTTTAAAATCAAGAAAGGTGTGTGCTAGGGTTGTATCCTTTCACCATACTTAATCTGTATCCAAACAAATAATCAGAGAAGCTGAATTATGTAAAGAAGAACACGGCATCAAGATTGGGAAGTCTCATTAATGAACTTTGATATGTGGATGATTCAACCTTGCTTTCTGAAAGCAAAGAGGACTTAAATCTTACCAATGAAGATTAAAGACTATATGGATTATACCTCAATGTAAGGAAAACAAAGATCCTCATAACTGGACCAATAAATAACATCATGGGAGGAAAGATTGAAGTTGTCAAAAACTTCATTTTGCTTGGATTCACAGACAACACTCATGGAAACAGTAGTTAAGAAATCGAATGATGTATTATTGCATTAGGCAAATCTGCTACAAAAGGCTTATTTAAAGTGTTAAGAAACAAAGATGTTGATTTGTGGAATTATGTGCACTTGACCCAAGTCATGGTATTTTCTTTCAATAGTTTCATGTGCATATGGAAGTTGGACAGTGAATAAGGTAGACTGTAGAAGAATTGATGTATTTGAATTATGGGATTTGAAAAGAATATTGAAAGTTAATCACATTCAGAAGAACAAACAAGTTTGTACTGGAAGAAGTACAGCCAGAATGTTCCCTACCAGCGAGGATGGTGAAACTTCATCTCATGAACTTTGGACATGTTGTTAGGAAGGACCAGTCTCTGGAGAAGGGTACCATGGTTGGTAAAGTGGAGGGTCACCAAAAAGGTGGAAGAACCTCAATGAGATAGATCAACATAGTGACTACAAAAGTGGCATCAAACTTATAATAATAATTGTGAGGATGGCATAGGACTAGGCAGTGTTTCATTTTGTTGTGCATAGGGTTGTTAATGAGTTGGAGCTGATTTGGTAGTACATTACAACAACAGTAACACCCCACTACTTGGCCAGGAAGATAAATGAATTTTTTTTTTATTGCTCAAATAATGTTTTATTTGATTATAAAAATAAATAGCTCTTGTGCACTGATGTTCACTGCAGCATTATTCATACTAGTCAAAAGGCATAACTTAAATATTGGCAGATGAATGTATGAAAAATATGTATTACATACATACATAGAGTTGTTGTTGTTGTTAAGTGCCATCGAGTCGGGTCCGACCCATAGCGACCCTGTACAGGGTTTCCGAGGGTGTAAATCTTTACAGGAGTAGAAAGCCTAGTATATAAGTAAATCAGAAAGTATTGCTGCAAAAGTTCCAGTTAATAAACATACAGGTTTACTCAATCTGTATTTAAACATGTGTATGTGATCAGTGGATGGATGCAGACAAGTTTTCTCAGCAGTGTACTTGTCTTAGTCTCATTAGGGTGCGTTAAAAAAAAAGTTACAATCAAAACAGTAACTACCAAGGGCATCTGCTGGGCCAGTTAAATTTGAAGCAGAGAGGTCAGCTCAAAAGGTTATGGCCACTATTTTTTTTGTGTGATTCCAAAGGGATAATAAAAGTTTTATAAAGGTTTCTATGAGTTTATAATATATATATATTTTAACTTATTCACATATGGTGGTGGTGGTGAACAACACTTAACAACAACCTAGAAAAGAATGTTGTTGTGTTAAGTGCTGTGAAGTCAGTTTCGACTCATAGCTACCCTGCATAGTGTTTCCTAGGCTATAAATCTTTACAGGAGCAGAAAGCCTCATCTGTCTTCTGTGGAACAGCTGGTAGTTTCAGACTGCTGACCTTGGGGTTTTTACGTTGTTTTTAGGTGCCATCTAGTTGTTTTTGTCTCCTAGCTGTCCTGTGTACAACAGAATGAAACATTGCCCAGTTGTGCACTGTCTTCACATTCATTGCTATGTTTGCAGACATTATTGCAGCCTCTGTGTCAGTCTGAGTGTCTTCTTTTTCACTGGCCCTCTATTTTAGCAAGCATGATGTCCTTTACTTGAGTCCTGGTGTGGTGCTCTGTGGCGCTCTGTGTTAATGCGCTTGACTGCAAAGCTGGTTTGAACTGTAAGATCAGTGATTCAAATTCATCAGCCACTCCTTGGAATCCCTATACAGGGTTGCTATGGGTTGGAACCAACTTGATGGCACTTAACACCACCAATGTCCTTTTCTAGGTCTCTAGAAATGGCATGTCCAAAATACATGAGACAAAGTCTTGCCACCCTTGCTTTAAATTTCTATTGTGAACTGAGTGATAGTTTACATGGGAGAACATCGGTTTTACACTCATTGTTCTCATTGCAATGATTACAGTCTCCATGCATCTTCATTCAACAGTATTTGCTTCTATTCCCTTTGGGGTTTTTGGGGGTGTGGGATGTATGCAAAAACACTCAGGAATATATAATAATTTAAACAACCAAAGGGCACATTCTGTAAGCCTACCTCCTAGCCGCCAGCACTCAATCATCCTTGCTTTTAAGGAGAATTCTGACTGTACTCATTCTAACGTTTGTTCATTCTTCTGGCAGTCAGATGGTATGTTCAGTATTCTTTGTCAACACCACACTTCAAAGGCATCCATTCTTCTTTGACTTTCCTAATTCATTGTTCAGCTTTTGCATGTGTATGATGCAATTGAAAATACCATGACTTGGGTTGGTGGTGGTTATGTGCTGTGGAGGTGGTTTTGATTCATAGTGACCCTGTACGGGGTTTCCGAGGCTGTGAATCTTTACAGGAGCAGAAAGCCTCATCTTTCTACTGCGGAACAGCTGGTAGTTTCGAACTGCTGACCTTAAGGTTCGCAATGACTTGGATTAGGTGCACCTTAATCCTCAAAGTGATACCTTTTTTTAAATTTTGTATTTTGAATTGAGTGAAGGTTTACAGAGGTTATCAGTTTTACATTGATCAAATAATTTGCTTTATTACAATGATTGCAACCTCCTTCATGTGCCAACAGTTAACATCTCTATTCACTTTAACTATTGCATTCCTCCCTGTGTCTCTTGCTACCTTCATCTTTCCTCTGCTAATCTCCCTCTTGTTGTACACTGCCTGCCCTGTCACCCATGTTAACGTGTGTATATTCTATGTGTATATTCTATCCCAAGAATAGTTTTCACAACATTGCCCCACCATAAACATTATAGGTTGTTTCTTTAATTAAGAAAACCTTTTACAAAATCCTTCCAAGACTAAGACTCAAGGGGACTACACAAGCAGGCATCAGTCTGACTGGTGACCACATTGGTCACCGATAAGGGGAAGTGAGGAAAAATCAGTGAGGAAGCTGTGAGCTAAGTCCTACAGCGTTCAATAGACTCCTGTGAACCTGGGTGGAGTCATGGTTGGCCAGCAGTATGGCAAGACCTGGGGACTCCTGGGCCCAGAGATAGTGACATAGCCACAGAGGACTAAAGTGGAGAGTGAAGCATCCAGCTGATAAGAAGAGAGGGCATATGCACAAGAACACCCACACTTGCAGATAATACCCACTTGACCTGGCTTCAATGGCCGGATGATTAGAACTCAACTAGAAGAACAAAGAAGAGTTTAAAAAAAAAAAAAGTAATCTGATACAATTTGATGAACTTTGACCTACACCTATGGATGCAGTAGCTCAAAAGAGGGAACAAATCTTTACAATGAGGATCATTCCCATCCCCTCAGTACACAGGGTAGACAAGGATGGGCAACTTGGACATTGGCTACCCAAAATGAGGGGTCTACAAAGGCAAGAAGTGACTGGCTTACCAGCTTTCAAGAGGGAACCTAGATCTAGAGGGCATGGAGGAAGGGTAGAATCTCCAATGAGTAGTATCCAATCTGTCTGGGTGGGGCTGACGAAAGGAGATGGGGATAGGTTTCTTGTGGTACAATAGTGAATAATTGCTATCAGGACTGACTATGAGGGTTGGAAATGTAAAAGTAGATGTTTTGTAGCAAAAGGAGGGGAGGGATTAACTTTGCAGTCCAGGAGCGGAGGGCCCTGGGACCATCAAAGGAGAAGAGCAGAGTGCGGGACCCTAGCCAGAGAAAGTGATGCAAGAGATAGAGGCAGAGACAATGATGTGGAGAGATGGAGCAGCTGGGGACTCTAGACCCAGAGAGGAAAAGGGGCTGTGTGCTGACGACTGGGGCAGCAGGTTTGCAGGGTATACCCTTTAGTTGACTAATGATGCATGGTGGGGATTGTAACCATGGCAATGAAATGGTATACGATAGGATGAATATAAAGTTAATATTCTCTCATGTAAACTCACATAATTCACAATAAGAACTTTAAAAAAAAAAAAAAAAAGACAAAAGGACAAAGAAGCTAGTAGAGATCAGAGAAACTGCCTGTCACCAGCAAGGAGAGCCAGAAGCAAAGCTCAGCATTTCCGCCCAGGTCCTTGTACTGGGAACTGTATGGATCCAGGAAAAGATTGATGCCAAGACACATGATGGAGGTTTGCAGGGAATGCAGAGCCTACAGATGCTGAAAGGTGTGCCATGCAGTGAATTGCTTTTTTGTGGCACTTTTAGCCCTGCTCTTTGCGACTCCCACCAAAAGACTGACTGGGACCATGCAGATTGGGTGTATTGGAATTCCAAAACAGGAAAAGAAACTCACCTGTACAGTTTCTGCTGAGAAATTTTTGTCATATTGGTTCTTCTTTGTTAGGTAACTTTTTGTTTTTCCCAAGCTGCTCTCCAAAACCTAAATAAGACAATGATCCTTTCCTTGTCTCACTTGGGTTTTGGAGAGTTTGATTATGAATTGTCTTGGTGATTTTCTTTTCGGATCTGTCCTGTTTGGGGTTTGTTCAATTTCAGGTATGCTTATCTTTTCATCTTTCATGATGTTAGGAAAGTTTTCTTCCAACAACTCTTCACACAAGTTTCTTTTCCTGTTTTGGAATTCCAGTCACCCATAGGTTTTTCCTCTTTATGGTTTCCCACATAACTCTTAGGCTTTCTTCGGATTGTTTCATTCTTTTTTTGATTGTTCTCCTAGCATACTAGTATTGAGAGATTTATCTTCAAGTTCACTAATTCGGGCTTCCATTACTTTGAATCTACTCCTTTGTCCTTTCACTGTATGGTCCATTCCTGAATTCTTAGTATTAATCTTTCGGGTTTCTAATTGCAGGTTTTGTATTATTTCAAAACTTATTTTGTTTGTTTGATCCTATAGTGTTTCCCTGAATTTGTTTAAAGTTTTTTGTGTGTTTTTCCTTGCTGTCCTTGATGTTTCTGTCAGTCTTTTGAAAGTACCAAAATATCATTATTTTGAACTCTTTCATTTAGTTCTGTTAACCTTTTCTTCCTCAGAAACATGTTTCCAACTCTGTGTCTGGTCATTTGTTTGAGCTATTCTCTCATTTCTTTGTGTGAGCAAATGATCTGTTGTCTGTGGGACATTGGGCTGTTGTCGTATTTGTGTTTAATTGATGATTGTATATTGATGTGTTATCACCAACTGTCTTCTGTAAGTGTAGTTAGAAAATGGAAGCGTGTATACTGTTTTATTTGCCGTTTGTTCACTTTAGTTTGGGGTGTAGGTGGTGTTGGCTGGTGTTTATCATTGATCAGGTGGTATATTATGTTATTAAGTGCCGTCGACATGGTTCTGACTCATTGCAACCATGTATAGGGTTTTGCAGGAGCAGCTGGTGGGCTTGAATTGCTGGTTTTGTGGTTTGCAGTCCAGTGCTGATCCTATAGCACCACACCAGGTGTCAGGTGGGATAGGAGCTGATATCAGCTGTTGCTCAGTGGGTGGACCTGCAGAGGATCCAGTATTGACTGGGTTTTATGGGCACAGTTGGTGTCTCCTGTCTGATGGGAAAGAGAAAAACCCTCCCACACACCCACACAAAGAAAACAAAATAGAATAAACAAGCATGGAACCAACAATGAAAAAAGGACATAATAAAGAGAAAAAATAAAAACAGAGAGTAACCAGAAAAAAAGAAAAGAATATAATAGCGATAAAGACAAAAAGAGGGACAGAGAAATGGAGCTATAGAAAAGAGAAAAAAAAGGAAGAAATTTTTGAAACACTTAGAAAAACTAGGAGAGGAAAGATAGAAAGAGAGCGTAGGGAACACTAAAGGAAATACAAAAGGGAAAAAATAAAAGGGGAAATGAGAAACAGAAGAAATGAAGGAAAAACAAATTGAAGGTAGAAAGGATAAAATTCAAAAGAATGGAAAGAGAAGGAAGAGAAAGAATAAACAAAAACAATGAAACAACAAAAGGAAAAAAACAAGTCAAAAACACCACAAAAAACAGTGCAGCTGTTAGACCCAGAGAGGAGAAAACTCTGGGGAGCTCTTGCAACCTGAGAGCTCACAAATTAGGTGTGAGAGGAATGTGACAGCAGAGTTTCTAGCCCTACATGGAGTTCCTATCAGCCCGTGTAATCTGTGCTCAGGGCACTCAGTCTGAAAGTAATACATGGAGGCGATTTATGGAGCTTGTTTCCATGTCTTTTAGGACTACGGGAAAGCTAGGGGCAGGGTGTTGGTCTGGTGGTTCTGTGGGTTCTGTAGGTGTGCAGCCCAGCCCACCTGAATCCAGCCATCAAAGCAGTGCATTTGGTCACTGCCTCACACTGGTGTGGCTTCCAGCCACATGGCTTAGAATTCCCAGAGAGCAGGATCTGAGCTGGAGGAGGATAAGGATGGCAGCTAGCCATACCTTGGGGCACCAGGGGAGCTTGGGGAATAAGAAGGAGTCACACCTTTCTGTCACCTATGTGAATCTGCTCAGCCAGGCTACCTTCTGTTTCCAAAGCTTACAAGATGGCTTTGTCACATCTGGTGGGGCCATTCACCAGTCAGCCTCTGATCAACTTCTCCTCCCAGCAAGCACTCAGTTCACTTCTCTAACCTTTTCTCTAAAGATCAAGGCTCCAGGTTTTCCACCTCATGTCTGTTTCATTTGGTCTCTCAAATCTTTGTTGTAGAGGCCCATGTCTTCCATCTTTCCAGAAGTCCTCCGATAAATGAGTTTTTGATACATGGACGAAGTTTGAAGACTTAATGCTGAGTGAAATAAGACACAAAAGGACATATATTGTATGGCCTTACTTAATAAAAAGAAAGATAAGAACAAGAGACTATATAATGGCAAAAGCTTATTAGTGGCTATCAAGGACAGTAGGCAGAGGGAAAAGGGAATTGTTGCTTATGAAGTACTGAGTTTATGTTTCAAAGGCATAAAACAATTCCAGTGCTAAGACAGAAGTTTGGAGTAATCACTAGTCTTCCTAATGCCTTCCAACTCCCCTAACCACTCTCCTTTCACAGAAAACTGAAGATGACCCCAGATTTCTGCCTTAGAATAGAATTTTATGATTTGAATCCCTTTAGTTAATAGATCTGAGGTAAAGATCTGAAGGAGGGGAGAGCATTCTAAAACAGGACTATGCCCTACTTTCCTATAATTTACCTATCCCCATGTATGGAAGATCTGTCACTGCCTGACAGTTGATCATGTCACAAGGGAAACAGATGAATATGGCCTAGTCTCTGGCCTCAAGGAGCTTATATTCAGTAAAGAATGAATTTTAATCCAGCCTTATACCCTAGATAAGTTCTATAACAGTGGTAGAAAAAGAAAATGCTTTTGGAGCACTGACTAATTTTGCCTGGGAAGATTGAAGGCTCCATGTGTTATTATTGGAATGTGATATTATCAGATAAAAAGGCAGGTAGAAGGATATCTTAACCTGAGGTACAATTTGACTAGAGGCATGGGGAGTTGTAGGTGGTGGCCTTCAAAGTAGTGGGGTAGACCACATTATGGAGGACTTGATTGTCTGGCTAGGAATCATGGGCCTTATCCTTATATGCAGGATACCATTGTTGTTGTTGTGTGTGCCATTGCGTTAGTTCCAACCCATAGCAACCCTATACAGGGTTTCTGAGGAGTGGATGGTGAGATTGAACCGCTGACCTTGTGGTTCAAAGTGATTTTGCAGTCCAGCTCATTAACCCACAGCGCCACACCAGAATCTTAACCAGGTGCACGACATGTTCAAAGCTGTGTTAGTAATAACACTGTAGTGCTCCTAGGAAGGATACATTGAAAGAGATGACATTCAATGCAGAGAAGCTAACAAGAAGTTGCTATAGTGTACCTGACAAGAGGTAGCTAGGACTGAACTGGAAAGAATGCAGCCTATTGATGTGCTCCCAGATTTCTAATCAGTGAATGGAAATGTCTTTAACCAAAAAGAGAACTAGAGGAAAGCATCAGGCTAAAAGGGAAAACACAGGATGCATTCTGGACTTGCGGATGAAGCTGCAGCGAGAGCTGGTTAGAGCTGAAGTGCTTGTGTTTGTATTTCAGATGGTGACTCTCTTTCAGATGTGGGTTGTCCCCCTCTATTTCACAGTGAAGCTGCACTGGTGGAGGTTCCTAGTGATCTGGATTATTTTCTCTGCCATCACTGCCTTTGTCACCTTCAGAGCCACCCGAAAACCTCTCATACAGACAACCCCAAGGTGAGAGTTCAGGTAATGGGGAAGAGCCCAGGTATCCTGAAACTAATGGGTTGGTATGCAAGGAGCTCTGGTAATGTAGTGGTTACGAATCGGGCTGCGAACCTACCAGCCGCTCTGTGGGAGAAAGATGAGGCTTTCTACTCCCTTAAAGATTTACACTCTCAGAAACCCTGTACAGGGTCGCTATGGGTTGGAACTGACTCGATGGCACTTAACAACAATGCATGGAAGGAGGGTGATTTAAATAGGAAAATATACAGTTTTTGTCTTCTGAGGTTATTTGACATGGGACCCCTCCATAACAAGTTGATTGGGAGTCCCATCACCCCTCTGTTCACAGATGAAAACCCCAAAACCTTTCTCCACAACTTAGGATTTAAATAAATAAATGAATCCTGGTCTTTCTGTGGTTTTGTTTTACATTTTACCTTCTGTGAACACTTCTCTGGTTTTTAAAGTAGATTTTGTTATATTCTCTTAATATAGCCATAGTAATTTTCCTTTATAATTTATTACTTAACAATTTTTAGCTACGTATTGAATGTCTATATCTTTTATTAAACTATAACTATGAAGTCAGGTACCACATCTATTTTGTCACTGTATATCCAGACCCTGGCATTTGGACTGGCACATAGTAGGTCTTCTTTATGAATTTTAATTGAATGAATGAATCCTAGCAAGTTTGCAATTTTCCAACAGTGCTTTTTTCTTGGGTCACAAAGCCCCTGCCTATATAATTCTTGTATTTTATTCAAATATATCCTTAGTTGATCGTCTCAACTAGCATGTGAGGTGATTTAATATCTGTATTTGACAGAAAAGAAAGATACTTTACATTCATTCATTTGACAAGCACCTGCTGTGTGCCAGGCTCTTGTGTTGAACTCTGGGATACAGACATGAATAAGACATGGTCCCTGCCCTCAAGGAATACTTGGTTTCATAGAGGAAATGGGTGAGAAAGCACCTGTGGCAGTGCCGTTGGTAAGTGGGAGAGAGGTGTGCACACGTCCAGGAGAGCCCAATGGAGGAACTAGCCACTCTTCAAGCTGTGACCACGTGACCCAGAGTCTCCTTTGCATACTGTACTTCTTTGTATGCCTCTTGTGCTCTGCTATTACTGTCTTTCTCTGGCCTTCTGAATTTCTTTGTACAAAGTAAAGTTTATCATCAAGGTGAAGTTAGTGATCCAGAGGCCCCTGTTTGGCTGGAGTTGTTTATTTTAAAGACCTATGTAGAAGGTTCAGACTCTGGAGCCAGATGGATGAGGACTGGAAACCTGCTCTGCTATTTGTTTGTTATATGACCAGTATGACTTTACCCTTCTGAACTTCAAATATTTTAGCCCTCAAAATGGGATAATACTGCTAGTTCATACAGGATGATTATGAAGAAAAAGTGCAATGAAATATATTAAGAATCGCCAAATAACAGTGTTAACTGCTAACAAGCTTAGCTTGCATGACTGAAACTGTGTCTATAACATTTTGATAAAACTAACCTTTGATAGTGCTTTACAATCCAAAAGCATTTTAATAAACATTAATCCTTTCAGCATTTATTGAGCACTTAATATGAACCAGGGAAAAAACCCTGTACAGTCCAATGAGGAAGATAGCATGGTTTTCCTCTTTTACAAATATACTTGTCTCAAAAAATAATGTAATTTACCAGGATTATTCAACTAGTAAAATTTACCACACAACCCAAATTGAATTGCTTGATCTGATAGTCCACATCCTTTCATCTTATTACCTTAAGATCAGTGCAAAGTCTGTGTGTGGTCCTGAGGTCAGACATTACAAATTGTTTGGTGTTTTTTCCTAGCCTCTGAAGCCTTCACTCCTGGCTTAACCACAGCAGGGAGGCACATGTGGGAGGGACCTTTAAAAGCCTGCAAGGTTGGTTAGTAACCTGGTTGACTCTGAGGGACTAGGCAGACTTGTGTTTGGTTATTTAAGCAAATGGCTAAATTTTTCTCTTTTCACATGTAGGATAGTAGATTCTGATATCAGGGACTTAACCGCCATAGCATTTAAAAGGGTCTGGTGCATTCAGCTGGGGGTAAACAATCCAATTCCACATTGCTCTTCATTGGATTCTGAAGCAGTGGCCCCCCCCCTTCAGAAGCATTGAACAACATGCTTCCCTTGTTGTTGTTGTTGTCAGGTGCCATCGAGTCAGAACCGACTCATAGTGACCCCATGCACAGCAGAACGAAACAATGACCAATCCTGGGCCAACCTCACTACCGCCACCACACTTGACGCCATCAATGATGCCACCTGGCTGATCCATCTCATTTGGGGTCTTCCTCTTTTTCTCTGACCCTCCACCTTACCCAGCATGAC
>NW_006408658.1:6667013-6683546 GCF_000296735.1 Chrysochloris asiatica
TATTCATAGTTTTCAGTGACTAGTGATTCGGAAGTAGTTTGTCACTCTTTCTTCCTAGTCTGTCTTTGTTTGGAAGCTCATCTGAAACCTGTCCACCATGAGTGACCCTGCTGGTTGTTTAAAATACCGGTGGCATAGCACTCAGAATCACAGCAATTCAAACCACCACAGCATGACAGACAGACGAGTGGCGGTTGCGTGATTGCTGTTAAATAGGAATCTCCTTGTGCTATGGCCCTTAAGACCGGCTCAAAGGCAGGATTTCCATCCTCGGATGTCAATCAAGAGGCGGAAGCGCAGCAGGGGCGACTGGGTTGTAGTGAGACGCTTTGGGCTGTACTTGTGAGTCTCTAAGTTGGTCGACCCCACCTCAAAGCCAGGATCCAACAGTTAGGCTAGGACGGTGCTCTCGCGTCCTGGGTAAGTAGGACAGCCTGGCCGGCCCCTGCAGTCTCTTCCCGCTAGACAGCATCTCCCCATCGACCTGGTCTCCAGACACCTCTCACCCCGCTACTCCGTGGTCTGGATTTCATTTAACACCTCCACCAGGTCTGCTTCCCTTACCTTCCCACTAATATGCCACCACACACATACATCCCATTCAGTTCAACGCTTTTGGACTGCTTCTCCTTTCTTTACCCCCTTGAAAAAAGTAATTTCAGAAGCAAGTGCACTAGCAATCATTCCTTTTGTTTTTTGGCCTATGGATAGGATCAAAGCTATATTCAGACTAACCAGATTCAGGTACAAAAGGCTTTAGTTAATTCTTCCTCATTTTCATCCTCCCTTGAATTCTCTTTGCTGACAAGAACAAATGGTCTTCCTCATCTGTTGCCTTCTGAGCTAGCTTTTGTCGTTGTTAGGTGCCATCAAGTTGATTCTCACTCATACAGATTCGATGAGATAAGTAAAAAAATTATTGCTACTAGGGTTCCAGTTCATGCATACATAGGTTTATTCCAAACAAAATATGTTCAAACATGTCTCTGAAAATCAGTGGATAACTGCTGACAAACTTCTTTCAGTAATAACATTTGTCTTAGTCTCATTAGGATGCCTTCAAAAAAGGGCATACTTTTTGTATCAAGGGAAAAAAATGCTACAGCCCTGTTCTTGCTCCTTTAGACTTCTTTTTGTTCCCCAAATTCAAAAGAATTTTTAAAAGGAACATGATCTGAATCCCATAAGGATGCCAGACTGCCATTTCTATACAGTGTCCATCAAAGAGCCCAGAATTCCTCAGGGAAGGATTAGAGAGATGACAACATTGCCTTTACAAGTGTCGAGCCCTACATAGAGAACAGTAGCTTCACATTTTGATATTTTTGTTAAATAAAGGGTGAGATAATACACTGAACCACAAGGTCGGCAGTTCACACTCAACAGCCACTCCTTGGAAACCCTATACAACAACAATGCTATTGTAGCAATACTTTTTGATATACCCTTGTATGTAAAAGGGGACTTCAAAAGGTTAATGGAAAACTGGAATTAAAAGATAGTGGAATGTAAAGCTAATGTTCTCCCATGTAAACTATCACATAATTCACAATAAAACATTTTAAATAAAACCAACACAACTCTTTGAAGCCCTCTCCATACAACAGAATGAAACGCTGCCTGGACTTGTGCATCGGGAGCATAGCTAGGCCAAATTTGACCTTTGTACTGAGATGCAGAGCTGTCTGAGGTCTTCTGTGCTTTCTTTGTGGCTTAAGCCTCCTTTTGAGAATCTTTTTCTTCCTTTGGTCCAAGACTAGGAAAATACCAGTTCCCTGGTACATGGAGATGGTTTTGCAGTTAACAGGAGTGAACAGCTTTGGGTCATAATTTTAGTGGCTCCGAAAGCCTGATGTTGCCATCAGATGTGACAATAAGGGATTCTGTTCTGGTGGTTCAGGGCCCCTGTGTCCAGAAGGTCTGTGTCAGCTGTACTAACTTTGTTTCCTTCCTCCAGGTTGGTTTATAAGTGGTTCCTGCTGATCTATAAAATCAGTTATGCTACTGGCATCGTTGGCTACATGGCTGTCATGTTTACTCTCTTTGGTCTTAACTTACTATTCAAGTGAGTATCTTTTTTTAAACTTTTTCATTATGAATTGAATGATGGTTTACAGAGTAGATCATCAATTTTACATTCAATGTATATATAGTTTGCTTCATCTAATTCATTACAATGTCCTCAGTAGCATCACTTATCCCACTTTCTCTCTGCTTCCTACTTCCGTTCCCCCTTCTGAACTTTGTCTCTAGGTAAATGCTGCCTTTTTTTAAATCTCAACTGGCTGATTATTCTATAGTGTGTATACCTCACTAGTGTTGTTGTTCCCCTTATAGAGTTATCATTTGGCTGAAAATTGAGCCATGGGGGTGAGTTCATATCCAGACCTGAAGAGTAACCAAGGGCCATAGACTTGGGGGTTCAACTAGTCTCTCTCTGACAAGTGAGCCTGGTCTCTTTGATGATGTTAAGCTTCGTTACACATTTTCTCCCCTTCTCTCCAGGACCATGTAATGGGAATCCTTTCAGAGTACTTGGCAGGAGTAGCTGGGCACCCTCTAGTTTTCTGGTCTGAGGGTCATAGAGACTGATATTCGAGTGGTCCATTAGTCTGCTGTTTCTATGTATCTTTGATTTTCCTCATTCTTCCTTCCTCCAGACCAGGAGAGACCAATAGTTGCACCTTAGATGGCTGCTCACAAGCTTTTAAGATCCCAGCTGCTACTCACCAAAGTAGGATATAGAACATTGTCTTTGTAGACTATGTTATGCCAGTTGGCATCAGTGTCCCCTGAGACTATGGTCCTGAATTCCCAAGCCCAGCAATTCATTTTCTCAATGTGTTTGATTATGTCTAAGACAATTGAGTACCTTTTGTTTTTGTTTTTGCTGGTGTCTAGGGAGAGGAACTAGTGAAATGTATACCTTTCTTCCTAAGAACTTATTTGTACAGAAAAGACTGTAATAATAAAAGTAAACAAGTTGTAGCCAGTCACTCATAACTTATCATCCTGATAGAACTATATTCCCTGGCCTTGTGGGTATTTTTTATTGAAACTTCCTTACTGCCTGAGGGGTGTTAGGTTCAATTAGACAAGGAGTTAGCAAACCATATCTGTAGGCCATGTCTAGCCTGCACCTGTTTTTTAAATAAAGTTTTAGTGGAACTGAGCAATGTTCATTTATTTATGCATGATCTATGACTATTTTTGCAGTTGAGTAGTTGTGACAAACTGTATGGGCTAAAATTCCTAAAATATTTATTATATAGCCCTTTACAGAAAAAAATTTCCCAGACCCTGGATTAGACTGACTCTTTAGACCACAGTTGGTCACACCTGGCAGCAGTTCCACTTAGAAGGACACAAAACAGGAAACAGCAGCAGGGCAGTATCTGCAGAAACCTCAGCAGTCTCAAGACTGTTCAATAGCATGATAGCTGAGGTGTCAAGAATGTGGGGAGCCACCAGTGTGGTGCTGTGGGGTAATGTGCTGGACTCCAAGGTCAGTGATTCAGGCTCACCAGCTGCTCCTTGGGAACCCTATACAGGGTCGCTATGGGTCAGAACCGACTTGACAGCACTTAACAACAACAACAACAACCCTGACTTAGAAGTCCCATGTCCCCCTAGAGATACGTTCAGTTTCAAGAATGCACCACAGTCAGGCAAGCCCAAAACTGCCTACCACCAGGTAATATAGATCATTTACACATCTAGTCCAGATGTAGTACACTATTACAGATCATGTTTAACACAGTATTGTTGTCTAGGATCACAGATGGCATTCCGCCTTTATCAGGTTTCTAGAAAGTTAACCTGTGGACATTGAAATCCTGCTTCATTGTTGGGCAAGTAGATTGTTTTCAATTTAGTAAACATTGTATTGCATCCAAAGGGTGCATTTCCGGGAGTAAGATTTTGGCTGTTGCTTCATATTGTCATAAACCTTTCCAAAAGATATATACTGGTCCCAGATTTGTACAACTCCGAAGGAAGCAGAGCTCTTGGGCTATAGGACTGGAAGGCAGGATAAATAGGTGATACAGAGGAGAGTGAAGTGTGGTTTCCTGGCAGAAATCATGGTGGCTGTGAGCCGTGAATAATGAAGAATCCTCAGCTTGGAACAGTGCCCTGAAGCTAATGAGATTTAGGGTTCACAGTCAGGTTCATGCATAGGATGACTAGACATTAAGCAGGAGTCTCTTTGAAAGTTTATTTTAAGACAAGTAAAAATAAATCTTGCTTTACATAGTGGGAGGAACTCCATGAAATTCTTTCTCCCAGGAGCAGTGCAGGCTAAAAGAAAAAGGAGATTACCAAAAGATGTAGAGAAATTTATCAGGGTAGAGTCTTAACACATCTCATCACAGGAAACCCAAGATATCTCTGGTATATTCTTAACCTATATGGTTAAAAAAAGTTTCAAGATTCTGCATTATGTTTTAAAGATTTTTTTTCTGTAACTGCCACTTCGTTTTACCTTGCCTAAACTATGCAAGGAGTCCTGGTATGGTGCTGTGTGGGTTACTGTGCTGGACTGCAAAGTCAGTTTGAACTGCAAGGTCGGTGGTTCAAGCTCACCAGCTGCTCCTCAAAAACCTATACTATAGGGTCGCTGTGGGTCAGAACAAACTTGATGGCACTTAACAACAACAAACTATGCAAAGGAAAAAGCAAAATTGGAAATCGTCATCATTTTTATGCCATTGATTTGGCTAATTGGCAGAACAATAATGTCTGGGGTAAGTATTACAAGGTTGAGCAAATTAAACTTTCTGTGATAAATATATATGAACCCTGGTGGCATAACAGTTCATTGCTTAACTGCTAACTGAAAATGAAACGTTGGCAGTGTGAACCCACCTAGTGACTCCACAGAAGAAAGACCTTGTGATCTGCTTCCTTAAAGACAACATCCTAGAAAGCCCAAGGGGCAGTTCTACTTTGTCACATAGGGTCATTATGAGTTGAAAATCAATTCAGTGGCACCTAACAACAGAAATGTAAGAAATATAGTTTACAATTTTAAGTGAACAATCATGGTTCTTTGTACAAATATTTTAACAGACTTAGTTTTCTGCAGCAATCCAAGGAATCAGGGTTGTAAATTATTGGCCCTTGGAATTATTAAAAGAAACCTCTTAATATTATAGGCAAAATCTTTATCTTTTTAGTACATTGTTAAGTGCCATCACAACCCTGTATAGGGTTTCCAATGAGAGGCTGGTGGATTTGAATCGCTGACCTTGCAGTTCAAAGTGACCTTGCTGTCCAGTGCACACCAGGATTCCTTCCTGGTGTACACAGACTTGGATTAAAATTTAACATTAATAACATAATGTAGAATATGGATAGATGTAACTTAAAACGTTTATGATAACTGCTATGTAAATATTTACTAACCTTTGATACTGTTTTGAACTTGTGGTTGGAAAATGTTTTCATAGGGGCTTAAATAGTCATTACTTTAGGGTTCATGCACCAAAATCTAGGTAACCTTTATAGTCTCAAAACCCTAAGGAGCAGTTCTACTGTACACTATAGGGTTGCTGTGAGTCAGAATCAAATTGATGGCCATGGGTTTATATAACAAGAGGGAGTCTCTGAGTGGCGCAAACAACTAAGCCCTTCGCTACTAACCAAAAGATTAATGGTTCAAATCCATCTAGAGGCCTCGGAAGATCACAGCCTATGGAAACCCTGTAGAACATAGTTCTCTCAAACACATGGGGCTGCTATTAGTCAGAACTGACTTGGTGTCATCTGATTGGTTTTTTTCTTTATATCACAAGAGAGAAAAGTCCTCCCCTGCTTTATCTTGTTTCTCTGGGACAGGCTCTCCAGGGTGGTGGTCATGCTTTATGCTCAGTTGACTGAGACATTTTTAGAAGGAAAGGTCTGATAGGGGATGTGTGGCCACTGTGACCATTGTCCAGTGATACCCAGATCCTGATATGCCTGTTTCTCCTGGGGAGCTCAGCTGACTAATGGCAAGGCACCTCAGTATGTTGCCAACTTCCACACTGAAATTCCATGGCTTGGTGCCCAGTATTTGCCAACAGCAGAGTCCCCAGCATACGGATGGTGATCAGTCAAATCCTGGGCATCTGCAAAGCATAACCCCAGCCAGGGAGTCAGGCACAGGGCCAATAGGAGACACTGACAGAAGCTGATATGTTAGTTTGGTTTCCACAACTCAGTGCTAGCTTGCTCTAGCAGTGCCCACAGGTCATATCAGACAGGCAACAGGTCAGACTTGGCTGTAGTTTTCCAGCCCTAGCTCTAGCCCTGAGCTTTCTAGAGTAAGATCCTGCCTTGTGAGCCCCAGAGTAGGGATCCAAAGCAGTTGTGTCTCAGGACAGACCATATTGACCTTGCATCTCCCTTACAGAATCAAACCAGAAGATGCCATGGACTTTGGCATTTCACTCCTCTTCTATGGCCTCTACTATGGAGTTCTTGAGCGGGACTTTGCAGAAATGTGTGCAGACTACATGGCGTCTACCATAGGGGTGAGTTCACCTGATCTGCTAATACTGTCTTGTGTACCTTCAAAGAGTTCATGATAGCATCCTGAGTGACAGAAGAGAAAGACAGTAAAGAATGAGATTACTGTTGTTATTAAGTGCGGTCGAGTTAGTTCCAACCCATAGCAACCCTGTATGGGGTTTCCTAGGAGCAGCTGGTGAGCTTGAACAGCTGACTTTGCAGTTCAGACCAATTTTTGTAGTCCAGTACATTAACCCACAGCCCCACACCAGGACTCCAAAGAACGAGATAAGCCAGATAAAATTCTTCCAGTTATTGGTGATATGTATGGAAACTCCTTCTTGAAAAACATGAAAATCAGACCTCAGATATACTTTGAAAATTTTAACTTTAGTGTCATTATAGCAAAGAACCACTTTAAAAGCAGATAGTTAACATTCATTCAGCAAATATTTATTTAATGCCTTCTATATGCCTGAGCTGGAGTCCTGGTGTGGCGCTGTGGGTTAATGCACCAACTGCAAAGCTGTCTGAACTGCAAGGTCAGCAGTTCAAGCTCACCAGCTGCTCCTCAGAAACCCTATACAGGGTCACTATGGTTTGGAACCGACTCGATGGCACTTAACAACAACAACAATAACAGATGCCTGAGCTACCAATGATTGTGAGAATGACACAGGACCAGTGTTTTATTCTGTTCTACATGAGGTTGCTGAGCACTATGCTAGATGCTAAAAACATAAAGGGGTACAAAAATACATAGTTCTTGCCAAAAAGGAGTTTACTTGCTAGTGGGAGTGTATTATAAAATTTCAACTTTTATTAGTATTATGAAGGGAAGATTCATGATGCTATGAACAGATATAAAACTGGTTAACCTAATCTAGAGGCTCAAAGATGGCTTTCCTGAAGATGTGACTATTGAGTTAAAACTTGAACAATGTGTAGTAATTAAATGAAGTGGGAAATGAGTATACCAGATAGAGAAGATAGCATGTATAACAGTCCTGTGGTGGGAGTTTATGAGGAACTAAGACTAGATTGGTTGTAAGGATGAGGATGTGGTAGAAATGTTTAGAAAAAATAGGAACTAGACTAAGAGAGTATAGTTTTGAAGATGCTCAGGGTGTTGACAATTTAGAAGGAGTAAGTTTCCAAAGGAGTTCTGGTGTGGCACTATAGGATTAGCTGTGTACTGTTAACCACAAGGTTTGAACTCATCAGCTTCTCCTTGGAAACCCTATCTAGGGTAGCTATGAGTTGGAACTGACTTGATGGCCCTTAACCACAGGCCAGGAAAAGTCTTATAAGCCAAACTAAGAATTTTTATTTTTATGCTAAAACCACTGAGTAGCTTTGGAAATTTTCTAAAGTAGAAAATGATATTATCAGGTTTGCATTTCCAACTCGTTAGGGAAGTGCCATACTCTTTTCCACAGTGTTGGCACCATTGTACAGTTCTACCTGCAGTATATAAGGGTTCCAGTCTCACCACACCCTTGCCAGCATTTGTTGAGTACCTAACTTGGAGTTCCTGAATGAGGCTAATGTGACTTAACAGACCACCCCTCAGCCCTACTCCAGCTGACTCTTAATCTACCTCTGTATAGTAAGTGCCATCTTAGGACCCATCACCTAGAATCCACCTAGATAACTATTGTCTTCCAAATATGAGACCCAGAGCCTGTGTTCCTTACTTTAAAAAACAATGTTATCTCCCATTTTCCATCCATCTTCCCATTCCCCTGGTACTTCAGGCCAGCGTTCTGAATCCCGATAACTTCTATGAGAATCTCCCCTTGGTAATTGACATGGAGAATGACTGCCCTTTTCAGAGGAGACCATTTGCCTATCAAAAGAGATGTGACCTTGCTGACTCTTAACTGTAGACAAGCAGTGTGTCATTTCCCAACCCCACATTGGGGGGTGGAGAGGAGTTCTAGGATGACATGTGATAATACCTGGTGAGTCACCAGGGGTTGATTGTCCAGTATTTCCCATAACAAATATTGCGGAGACTTACTCAATAACAGACTCTGATAGGTCTTAGGATGCCAACATTATCAGACTAGGCTGGGATCTAGAAGAAGGGACTCTGGCATTAATAAAGGAATGGATTGTGCTTCCATTTTGGTTCTTTCCAACCTTAAGAATTTCTGTAGTTTATTTCTGCCAAGGCTTTGGTCAAGTGAACCTTGCTATATATACTCAAGATCATTTGGGTCCCTGAGCCAGGGTAATCTGTATTTCAGGAATATCCCTGGTCTTGAATGGTTTGGCGAAGGCAATTCAAGGAAGCCAGAAAACTCCATCCTTACATGCATTCATTACCTAACTTTTCAGTTGTTTGCACATGCTGTAATCATAGCTCCTTATCCTGGAGAGTCATAGTTGGTTTTGGAACTGTTTCCTCTACCTCACTTTGAGGTCAGGAATTATGTCTGATTTATCAGGTATGCTAATAGGTCTCAGCGTACCTGTCTCTGAGAATGGTTGAACCTGACAAGGTCCCTGTGATTAAGTAATTTCAGCATTCCAAGGTTTTATCATTGTATTACAAGCTTTCACACTTCTTTCCGCTCCTGTTGACAGTAGAATTGCTTTTTGTTCCTCCTCATATGGATAAATCTAAAGAGGAGCCTGGACAGCATCTGCTTTTTTTTTTCTCCAGCTGGTCATCATGAGATCATAAGCTTGTGACAGCTAGTCAATATAGTTTCCATTCTCACTTTAAAAAGTCATGGATGGCTGCAAGCAACGTGGGCAGAGGTTGTGAAATAAGCCTACTTTCTGGGCTGCTGCTTCTGAGACAGTCATTGGATACGTGGTATAGAATACATTGTTCATGATGCAGTGGGCTATATATATGTCTTACCTCATACTTCTTTCTAACTCCTGAATAAGTTCCTGTGCATCAGATTTACCTTCTAGACCCTCAGAAACCAGATAATTCAGGACAGGCCTAGGTGCCTCTTCATTTGGATACTTTTAAAGTATTGAATACTAGGAAACCCTACACAGGGTTGCTATGAGTCAGAACTGCTTCCACAGAGCATAACCACCCCTCCCACAAGGAGTTCTGGTAGCATAGTTGTTACAAGTTGGGCTGCTAACCTCAGAGTTAGCAGTACAAAACTGCCAGCTGTTCCACAGGAGGAAGATGAGGCTTTCTGCTCCCATAAAGATTCACAGCTTTGGAACCCCGCTACAGGGTTGCTATGAGTAGGAACTGACTCCATGGCACACTACCATCTCCAGGAATTTGAAGTTATACATCCCTGTTTTCAAATTCTAGTCCACTTTTAATTAGTTGTATACCCTTGGAGTTCTGCAGTGCCGCTGTAGTATAGACACTGGACTGCTAAATGCAAGATTTGTGATTTAGACCTACCAATTGTTTCTTGGAAACACTGTACCAGATCATACAAGTGGAACCTGATTCCATGGCACTTAACAACAACAACAACATGCCCTTGAGCAAGTTCCTTTACCTCTTTGCTCTTTCTTCCTAAGTTATAATAATGCCAAACTTAAAGAATCTTTGTTAGGATCAAATGAATTAATGTAAAGTACCTAGTAGCCGTTCTATGGGAGACAGATGAGGCTTTTTGCTCCCGTAAAGATTTACAGCCTTGGAAACCCTGTGCAGCATTGCTGTGAGTCGGAACCGAATCCACAGCACATAACAACAATAACAACAACCTAGTAGAACAGTCTGGCTGGCCTGTAGCAGTCACTGTATATCTAGAATCATCTGGAGTACAGGTGTTCTGTAGGATTTATCTTTTTTTCATTCACAAAACAGAATCCAGATTTATTATCTCTCTAACATAAAAAAAATGGAGTCTTGGAATGGCACTGAAGACTAGTGCGCTGGACTGCAAAGTCATTTTGAACTGCAAGGTTGGGCGGTACAAGCTCACCAGCCATTCCTTAGAAACCCTATACAGGGTTGCTGTGAGTCAGAACTGACTCAAAGGCACTTAACAACAACACATAAAAATAAAAGAGAAAACAAAACAGAATTTAGAAAACAGTTTCTGGAGGTGGACACGAGGTGGGTTCTTCTGGCTTGTACTTATCATTTTTAGGAACACTCCCGGTAGCCAAGATGGTGCCTCACACTCCAGTCATGACATCTTCCTCTGTCCTGGAAAGATGAAAGAGAAGGGTGAGGAGGGAACGATCTCACCTTCTTTCATTCCAGGAGAACTGCAAATGCTTCACACAATCCTTCTGCTTGGGGCTCAGTAGTCGAAACTTAGTCTCACCTGTAAGGAGACTGTGAATGCAGAATAGCAATATGCCAGACAAAGGGGTCTTCACTGGAGAAGGGCAAATGGATGCTGCAGTCAACCACCACACTTTCTTTAGGACCACAACCTTTGTCCTTCCGTTCCTTGTTTGATTTTGCCTTCCTGGACCTGCTGCGCAGAGTGTTTGCAATTCCTTGACCACCCCCATGCATGCTTTCCTCTAGTCTGCCCACCTCCCAGTGTTGTTTCTTCTTTCTCTATCCAGCTTGAACATGTGCCTGGTTGAACGTCTCCTAAGCATGCAGGATTGATCTTTGTGTGTTTGTCATTCCCAGCACACAGAACAAGACATTCTTAACAGTAATCTTTAAGGGGGCTGATCGCCAGGTCTCTTCTCTCACAGAGTGGCTCGGTGGGCTCTAGTCACCAGCCTTTGTCTGTGTTACCAAAGCTTCTCACGACTAGACAGAACAGTCAGAACCTTTAAATAATGAATCATGAGTAACTGCCAACTGATACCATGTAGCTGAGGTCATTTCAGACTATTCTGTATTATGGAATCTTCTTGACTAGAACCCTCAGAAATGGGTTTTGATTTTACTCAGTTTTTCAACAAATATTTATAAAATCTGCTTGAGTTGTCTGGGCACAAGGCTCCTGGCTTCAGTGCTGCCGCCGGTTTTCTAAGGTTGGGCAAAGCTCTCCTGTGAGCATCTGTTAAGAAAGGGGATTAAACTAAAAATACACAAAGCTCACATGACATATTTCTGTGATATTCCATGATGGGGAAGGAATTTGTATTTTCTGAATACCTATTATTATGCACAAACTCCTTTGTTTTCTGTCTTGTGAGATCAGGGATAGTATTCTTATCCTACACATAAGAAATCTGAAGAGCTTACTCTCTCATTTGGAAGTAGCATCTGTTTCAAACTTTCTGTACTCTCAAGCTTCTCACACCCCTTCCCTCAGTCCATTCATTCCAAACAGATGATCTTATCTCCTACTTAACCTCAGAAGCTAGCAGGCAAAAGGGAATTCCCACAATTTCTTGATACTACATTTACAAATCTACTTGGCATTTACACCCATCTTCTCCTTCCACTTCGAATTACAATGGAGGAAGTGTCCTTTCTCCTAACAAAGGCTTGTCCTAACCATACTGAATTCCATTTCTTCCTGTCCTCTCATGGACTTCATATGCTAGTGATTACTCCCTGTCTCTTTTGTAACTTTAACAGGTCCCTGACTTTAATGGCTTCCTCTCTACTGGGCTCTTCCATTAACCTTTTAAGCAGTCTTTTAAAAAAAAATAATAAAATCTTATTTGACCTACTTTCTCCTCTAGCTAAGGACCTTTTTCCTGTCATCTATAAGCTAATCTTATAGATGATTCCTGTTTGCTTTTGATCACCTTTCATTTACTCTTTAGCTCATTCTAATCTGGCTTCTGTTCATATACCCTTTGTATTAGGTGTCTATGACTGCTGTAACAAATTAACATAAACTACCACAAACTGGATGGCTAGAAAAGATGTTACTTTCTGCTCCTGCAAAGATTCACAGCCTTGGAAACTCTATACAGGGTTACTCTGAGTCAGAACCGACTCAGTGGCATGCAGCAGCAGGGTGGGTAAAGTAAAACCAAGTTGTCAGTAGGGTCAGGCTCTCAGAACACTGTAGGGGACAATCTGTTCTCTGCCGTTTGTCCTGTGGTAGTGCCAGTAATCCTTGGTGTTTGCTGACTTGTAGGTGCTTGACACTAATCTCTGCCTCTGTTATCACCTGACAGTCTCCTTGTGTCTAGATTTCTTTTTCTCTTCTTTTATAAGGACATGAGCCATATTGGACCACAGCCCACTCTAATGACCTCATCTTAATGTGATTACATGTGCAAAGATCCCCACCACACCCCCAAATAGTCACAGTCACAGGTACCAGGGGTGAGAACTTCAACAAATACTTTTTAGGAGACTACTTAAACCCGTAACACCTTTTTTCTGAAATGACTTTAACTCTGACCACTAGTGACTCCATGTCACTCATTTTGGTACACTTCTCTGCAGCCACAAGCATGGTTGATTCAATTAACCTCTCCCTCCTTAAAAGACTTCCCACTTGTAATATTATTCTGCCCAGGTTTTCTTTGTTGTCTCTTGGGTCTTTCTCAGTTTCCGTTGCTACTCTTCCTCCCCTGAAATGTTATTTTTCTCCTGAGCTCAAACCTATACACCGTTTTCTCTACTTTGTGTAGGCATTTCCTTTTTATTTTTAAATGGCTTCCAGATCTCTAACCTGGAACTCTTTTCTGAGCTACAAGCAGTTACTATTCAGCTGTCTTATTTGACATCACCAATCTGTCCACTTGCTCAACTTTCACTGTCACCAAATAGCCCAAGCCAGTCACCTAGCACAGGCCTCCATTAGCTATTGCTTTTTAAGAATTAAAATGATCTCCTAACTGGTCTCTCTGGGTCCATGTTAACCCATTGCCAGTCCATTCTTCACATAGGTGATAGAGTGATCTTTTACAAATTAGAATGTGACCACAATACTCCCTACTTAAAGCCTTTCAACGACTTCCCATTTCCAGCCCCTTATCCTTGATGTGGCCAACAGGTTTTAGGGCTTTCCTCTTTCTCACAACTTTCTGTCCACATTAGGCCTCTTTCAGTTTCTCAAGTATATACCAAGTTCCTTCCTGGCTCAGGGCCTCTTCTCTCCACTTCTGCCCTTCTTCATCTGACTCCCACCCATCCTTTAAGTCTCAACTTCAAGTGTTACTCCTTCAAAGAAGCCACAGATGACCTATGCTTTTCGAAACCCCCCCTCCTTTTTTTTTTGCACAGTGTTCTTACATAACCTATTGATAGGTTATAATTAATGCTTATTTCATATGAATTTTTTATGTCAGTCTCCCGTACTAAACTGTGTGTTACAAGAGGACAGACATCAGGTTTGTGTTTTTCCAGCATTATATTCCAAGTACCTTGTCCAGTGGCTGGCACTTAGTAAGCGACCAATCTCATTTATTGATAGAAGTTTGAAGTAAAAGTTTGGGTGAGGTTAAATCGAAAATCTGCCTTCCTGTACTTTGTTGTTGTTGTTAAGTGCCGTCGAGTCGGTTCCGACCCATAGCGACCCTGTACAAGGTTTCCAAGGCTGTAAATCTTTACAGGAGCAGAAAGCCTCATCTTTCTCCCGCGGAGCACCTGGTAGTTTCAAACTGCTGACCTTAAGGTTGGCAGTCCGATTCGTAACCACTACGCTACCAGAGCTCCTTTACTTTACCCAACCCAATATCAGTGCCTTCTCTGTGTTCCTTCTATGTGGTTTCTGTGGCTGTAGGGTTGCTGGGGTCTTCCTGAGTTGGCAACTTTTGCTGATGACTTCATTGAAACAGCTTATGGGATCTGACCCTACCTACCAGCTGCCACATTTGCCTTTTGGGAGTACTTTTGACACCAGAGCTCTACTAGGCATTTTCCTGGACTTCTCTCTTACTGTCATTGCTTCTCCTCCAAGTCCCTTCTGATCCTGTACCCTTTTGCTCCAGGCTCCTGGGATGGAACTCTGGTATGAATTGAAGCTTTTCATCAGCGATCCAGCTCGTCTCCTGAGTTGGGGGACACCTACTTCTTACTGCCAGTGTTATAGGTCAGGATGATAGGTTGTGTTACATGATTGTGCAGATTCTCAATGTGGAAGCTGAACCCAGATCACATTTCAGACTTTATTTAACCATCTCACTCCATGCATCATTTGTTCATTTATTCATTCATTAAGCTGGCAACTCTGCAAGCAGGCATTTGTTAAATGCCTATTGTATTTGGCCAGTGCCAAGCTTTACTTCAGTGGTAGATTTTTTCTTTTCCAGGGAGATTCCCAACTCTCATTCTTAGTTGATGCTAATGTACCTGCCCTTAGAAATGAATTAAAAGATTTCTGTTACTAGCTGCCCAGAAGACAGCCTTTTGAGTTCTGGACAGGTGGATTTTAGAGATGCTTCTCATTGCTAACATTTTAAGATTGCAGTGTATGAGAGTTCAACACCCTCAGCTCTTGGCTCTGCCCTCTAACTCTGGCTTACCTGTCCCTATTACCCTTGCATCTTTGATTAACAAATCAGAATTTTTTTAGATAATGGCCCTCGGTGAGTTTAGCCAACAGATCATTCTGCAGCATTCAGCAAATGTTAACTTAATTCTTTGACCAATGAGGTTCTAGGTTTTGGTCCCCAACTTGTTTCTTTACTTTGCTGGGTTTTGATTTCCCTAGTAACATTGCTGCTCTGTTTACCTATGGTAGTAAATGAGCTCACCCCAAGTCAGAGAGACTTAATAAGATGTGAGATGTTGGGAATAAGACAGGGGGCTCTGGGTTCATGGAGTCTTGAGACTGCGTGGCATCTCTGTATTCTACCCCTTAGAATTCGAATGCAGTTCTGATGGCTGAGAGAGGCCGTGGCCAGCAGGACAGCTTGGAGTAAGGGGAGCAGCTTACTACATATTGTGGGGTGTTTCCGGTGTAGCTGATTCTACTTTGGGCAATCATATAGTCCTTTCTTACTGCCTGTCCCAGTACCCTTGTGCCTTCTTAGCATGCTAAGATAGACTGTGACATTTTAAGAATGCAATTGTTTGGAAACAGAAGAACAGAACAAACCCAAATTAAGAATATACACAACATTAAAGTTTTGGTTTGATGCTGTAGGATAAAAACTGGACTCCTAGCCACAAGGTTAGTGGTTCAAATCCACCAGCTGCTCCTCAAAAACCTGATAACAGGGTCACTATGAAGCAGAATCAGCTCATTGGCACTTAACAACAATAGAAAAGCCTGACCAACAATTTAGGGGTCTTGGTGTGGTACTGTAGTGGATAAGCACTGCACTGCTAAGCACAGGGTCAGCAGTTCAAATCAACCAGCTACTTCTCAAATTCAGGGTTGCTATGAATCAGAATTAACTCGATGGCACTTAATAACAACAGGTTATTAACAACAGTAAGCAATCTACCTCACAGGGTACAGACAAGATCATAATAGTAAATGCAGAAGACTCTTTAAAAATCTACTATGAGAGGAGGAACAAACAAGATGGCGGATTGGGTGGAAGTGCAGTAAAGGAGCTCCGCCAACAACAACACAGAATACCCAACCAAGCAGGCTCAGGGGATGGTCCCAGAACTCTGAACCACATATAAAGGAATACTTAGAAGGTTGGAAGGCTCACAACTGGGGGAATTTGTGGCAGAAGCAAGAAATCTGTTGCTTTCTAGTCCAGAACGCTCGGCTGCTCCAGGAGCCGCCATCTTGGGTGAGACCACATGGGAGAAGGATCGGAGCGGCTACAGATGCCTGGCAGAACCGCTGAGATAAAGGTGTGGACATTCTTCTCTTTTGGTATCTGATCATTGGTCCCTTGCTGTCTGCGCACCTCCATTCTGGTGACTATAGGGGTGCCTGAGCCAGTGGGCACCCCAGCCCCACCCTTGGAGGGTTCTACTACGCATGCTCACAGATCTCCTCAAAATTTAAAGAGACAGTTTCCAATGAAAACCAAACGGCCACAGCTGGCCCTGAACTGTTTCCAACTAGAAAAAAGGCCTGAACGGGGTTGTGGAGCGGGACAAGCAGACAAAAGAAGGAAATAGGCCGAAAATTAAATCCTAAGTTACGTCAAAACGACCAACAGTGGTATCCTGAAACTTCTCAGGAAGAAGAGTGAAAAGGGAAGCCCATTTCCTGATCACATCTACCTGGAGGCATTCAGAAAGCATAAAAA
>NW_006408658.1:6685290-6694303 GCF_000296735.1 Chrysochloris asiatica
GAGGGGGCAATAAAGGCACGAAGTGAAGTGACTGGTTTACAAGGTTTCAAGAGGGAGCTTAGTTTAAGAGTGTAGGGGGAAAGAAAGAGTCCCCACTGGATAGCTATCATCTTGTCTAGATGCATCTGGTGAAAGGAGATGATGGGGATAAGATTCGTAAGATTCAGTAGTGAATAACGGTTATCATGACTAATAGCAACTGTGACACTTGTAAAGGTAGAAGGTTTGTAACAAAAACAGGGCAGTAGTTAATTTTACAGTCCAGAAACAGAGGACCCTAGGACCATCAAGAGAGAAGCGCACAGAGTGCTGGACCTTATCCAGAGAAGCAACAGCGCCAGAGATGGAGGCTGAGATGGGGACATGGAGAGGGGGCGCGGCTGACGACGACTCTAGATTCGTCAACTAAGAAGAGAAGGACTAAGAGCTGGTGGCCTGGAGCAGATTTGCAAAATGTGCCCTTTGGAGATGTAAATTATATATGACTGAGAGGTGTTTTTTTGTTTGTTTTTTTTTGTTAGTGTGTTTTTTAAAAAAGCTGAGGTGGAAAGAAATACTTTTAACTGATGGTATATGGAGGGGATTATAATCAATGTAATGAAACAGTTATATGAATTGTTGAATGTGAAACTGATGATGTGCCCTGTTTTCACTCAATCCACAATAAAAACCTTAAATTTAAAAAAAAAAAGGAGTACAAAGAGGATTTGGCTTGTTCTTTATTAAGTGTGTCATAAAGCTGTGTTTATCAAAGCAATGTGAAATTGACTTACATGAAATAGATATGTCCATGCAGCAGGATAATCCCAAGCAAGCCCACTGAAATAAAAAGCTTATATTATCAAAAAAATAAAAATTAAAAAAAATAAAGGTGAAAAAAAAAATCTATGAAAGTCATATATTTCCTAAGGAAATTTTCAGAACAGAAAGGTAGGCAAAAGAAAGAAAAAAAATCAATTGTGATCCCACTATCAAAAACATCACCCGTTTGAATGTTCTCATATATTTCCTTCTGATCTTTTTTCTCTGCATAGATTTTGGCTTGTTTTTTTACATATGGTATTGGTCATACTGTGGATCCAAATTTGTTTCCTGTTTATACATGTTACAGCTTAGGCATCAACTGAATGATTGCCTCTTAGTCCCTTGAATGTGTCCCATGATATATTTAGACATTCTCCTATTGGCTTGTCATTTGTGCTCATTTTCCTTTACTTGCTTATTCTTTCATTACAAATAATGCTTGAGTAAGTATCGTTGTGCGTGAAGCTTTTTTTTTTTTGACATTTTCATTGATGTTTTGATTTTGTAGACGTGCAATTAATGGGTCAAAGGGTGTGACAATTAGCCAAAAGAATGGAACCTCTTTTTCTGATGCCACAAGTGTTTTGAGAATGCCTGTTGCATTCCACTGGATGTTTCACGGTTTTAAATCTTGAGGAAAATATTATTTGTCTCTGATAGAATCATAGTGTGGCCACAGAGTGCTTAGTAAACCACTCCTGAGTTCATAGCTCCGTAGCACTAGACCTGAGCCCTTTTCCTCCCAGTTCTCCATTTCCTTTATCACTGATGCTAAAGCAGCATAGTCTTCCAGTTCTATTAGATCTAACTTCCTGACACATCTCTGGTCTTTTTCTCCCCACTGCTTAGCAAAGATGAGGTGGAGTTAGCTTATAAAAAATGGTCTCCAGCTCTAAGACCTCCTGCTGCCTCTTGGTCTCCTCTCCAGAAGACCTAAGGCTTCTGTGTCCCTTCCACTGTGGTTGATTCTCACAGCTTTCCCCTCTCTTCTTCCTCCTCTTCTCCAGTTCTACAGTGAGTCGGGGATGCCTACCAAACACCTTTCGGACAGCGTATGTGCCGTGTGTGGGCAGCAGATCTTTGTGGATGTCAGTGAAGAAGGCATCATCGAGAACACATATAGGTTATCCTGCAATCACGTGTATCCTGCTTTGTACTTCTGGACCACATCTCTTCTGCCACATGTATACTCTAGTCAGCAAGCGGGAAGTGTGGGTAGTTATGACCATGGGCATGTTATCTAGATCTTTGAACACAGAACTACTAGAGAGCAGAATTTGGGTGGTATTTCCTCATGGAGAAGGGTAGTAAAAACTGTTACTGTGCTTATTTGCTTAACCATAAGGTTGGAGGTTTGAATTCACCCAGAGGTCCTTCAGTGGAAGGCCTGACAATTTATCTCTACAAAATCAGCCATTGAGAATCGTATGGAGCACAGTTCCGTTCTGACACACATGGTGTTGCCTTGAGTTCTAGTTCATTTACTGGTGAAGCTGACACCCAGGAGTGGAAACTTCAGCCTTCCTCTCCCTTTCCGCTGGGTTAGAGCCACCTTATGTAAGCATGTTACAGCATGGTTAGATCAGAAGGGAGCTTGAGGTTGTGCTAGCTAACCCAAAATCCAGTCTGTTACTAGAGAGGAGGATCCTTTAACTGGCTTCCTCAGGTTTTAGAATCAAATGTCCCTGTATAGTTCTGTACAAGTGGGCTTCAAAAAGTTTGTGGAAACATGATGAAAAGATAATGGAGTTTTTCCATGAATTTTTTTTTTTAAACTTTTTATTGTGAATTGGATGAAGGTTTATGGAACAATTTTCCATTTAGCAGTTAATTCATACACATTTCATTCCATTGATTGCAGTACTCACAATGCAGCAACACTTATTTCCCTCCCTCCCTGTGTTCCTTGTTTCCATTCCTCCTTTCCTAACCCTTCTGAACTTTGTCCTTGGGTAAATGCTGCCCTTTTGATCTTAAATGGGTGGTGATTCATATCTCCCTAGTGTTATTGTTCCCCATATAGACTTGTGTTCTGTTTGGCTGAGCCATGGAGGTGAGTTCATTTCCAGATCTGAAGGGTGACAAAGGGCCTCATCTTGGAGGTCCCACCAGTCTCTATCAAACCCGTAAGCATGTTTTTTGTTTGTTTTTCATGATTTTGAATTTTGTTGTACATTTTTATCCCATTCTATCCAGGCCCTTCTAATGTGATCCCTTTCAGAGCAGTTGGTAGTGGTAGCCAGGCACCACTAGTCTTCTAGTCTCAGAGTGCCATGAACTTGAAGCACCCTCGTATTTACTCTATTCCTATTTAATGCCTATGTATTTTCTCTAGTTTGCTAATAACAAACCCTGTATGATAGGACCGTTGTCATCACTTCACACATGAGGGGGAAAGTTCAGAGAGAAGGGATTTGTAGCTAGTAAAGATTAAATAGCTAGTAAGAAGTGAAGCCAAGATCTGGACATTTCTCCTGAGGTGTAGTGTAACACATTCTTTGAAGACTGCCATGAAGCTGGAGTACCATCCTAGCGACCTGCCATTTTCTTTGACGATTGGTGCTTAGATTCCATGAATTCTGTATCCGAGGATGGTGCATTGTGGGAAAGAAGCAGACGTGTCCCTACTGCAAAGAGAAGGTAGACCTCAAGAGGATGTTCAGTAACCCGTATCCTTTGTTTGGGCTCTTGCTGGGACTGGGCAGTGGGAAGAAAGTACTATCTAGTACTGTAAAACAAAACAAAAAACTGCAGTTTTCAACATTAGAAGAACCTTAGGTATTATCTTACCTGCCTACATTTGCCTGGGATCCTGCTTCCTGCCCAAACCAGCTACAAATCTACCACTCTGTCTGGCTCTGTTCTAGGGAGTTTGAGGGTGGGATATTGAACTAGTAGTTAGTTGTTTCCCAGCAAAGTTTTGTATGCCTCAAGGGTAAATTGATTGTAATAACAGATACCATTTACTGCTTGGTGCTAAGTACTGTGTTGGAATGCTTTACTTGTATTATTCCGTCTGATTCCCTAGCAAGTCTAGTAATACCATCTTCATTTTCCAAATGAAAGTTTAAAGGGTGAGTAACCTTTAATAAAATGGTTGTTCAGGGTTGCATATAAATGAACCATGCCTTCCCTAAGTGCAGTACTAAAGACCAACCTACAGGGCCTACAAAGTGCAGGGGTAGCTTGAGAAGGCTCTATCTGCCCTCCACTTTCAGCACAAGATCTATGCTGGCTTTCCTCACTTTGACCTCACGCTCCTCTCCCACCTTGCAAGTTTGTCTGTTGGAAAGTTTCCTGCAACTCTTCTGACACCACTTTCACTTCCTGTCGGATCCAGGGATCTAGGTCTCTCCCCTCTCTTCTTACTAATCCCCAGCCTAGAGTCTCTGATTTAAAAGATTCTGGCCCATGCTCTTTAAGGTTCCCTGCTTGGCTCCTCCCGATCCTAGTTCAGGAACAGCGAAGTAACTCCGTGGCTGTGCTGAGTTAATGTTTCCCCAGTTTTCAGGGAACTAAGCTGGTCTTTCTTAATGCCTTTGGAGCAGTTCCCCTGCTCCCTGTACTTTCCCAAAAGCTGGGGTTCCCTGCTTCAGGTCTGTTACACAGCATTTAGCCACAGGACAAAAGTAAGGGTACTCAAGTATATCAGCCTTAGTTGGACTTGGTGCTTGATGCCCTGAATGGCGACTCCTTAGAGCCTTTGCCAGGGTTATTATCCCATTGTGACTAGACTCTTAGTCCTTCCTCCTTCTGGCTATCTCAGTAAGCTCTCAATCCCTTCCTCAGAAAATCTTCAACTTTGAATATTTTAAGAACCTTGTTAAGTGCTGTTGAGTCAGTTCTGATTCATAGTGACACTGTATAGGGTTTCTAAGGAGTGACTGGTGAACTTGAACTGCCAACCTTGTGGTTAGCAGTCCAGTGCTTATCCTATAGCACCACCACCTTAGGGGTTACCTTATTTCACTCTCTATACATTGTCTCCACTTTGCTTCACAACAACCCTGGTAGAATAGGGGTCCTGATCCTCTGTGCAGCCATTGTTATGTATACATTTACACAGTCTCTGACTGCATTTTCTAGCACTGGCAGCCCTTTTAGAGAAGACCCTCCCTGCATACTGGCACAGAGAGCTAGGTCTCACCGTTCTCCCTCTTTCTCTCATGTCTGTTCTGTCCTTTGCACCAGACCCCTTTGCCCTCCTTCCTCTACTCTCAGTCCGTCTTTCCAACATAATGAGCTGAAGAGAAGTTAGGTGGACTGACCCTTCTAGAAAGCTGCTTCCATCCCTCATAAGCCAATTTCTGTAGGCCAATCCAAAAAGGACCCAGAGAAATCCATCCATTCCCTAGACCAGCCCTAACAGTTCTTGTACACAGCCTCTTCTTTAACACACTGACAGCTGGGAGAGGCCTCATGTCATGTATGGGCAACTGTTGGATTGGCTTCGATACCTGGTAGCCTGGCAGCCTGTCATCATTGGCCTTGTACAAGGCATCAACTACATCCTGGGCCTGGAATAGTTAGGAAGAAGAGGAACTCGCCCTATCCAGCACGGACCTCGGGGCACTCCTCCCTGCCCACAAGGACCTCCTATGTGGGAAAGACTCAAGGGGCACTTGGGCCACTCAGGACCCCCTCCAGCTGTGTCCAGGCTGGGGAAGAATATGATGGAGAGCCAGCCAGTGGGCTGCCAGCAATGGAGGGGTTGGGGGGAGGAGAAGGCTTTTTAAAAAAAATATTTTGATGAATATATTTAAAAAAAAAAAAAAAAAAGACAAAACTTTATTATTGAGCATAGAAATTGGCCCCAACTCCTCCAGGTCTCAACTTCCCTGCTTGAGCAGGGCAGAGCTAAACCACCTTTTTGGTTTAAAGGGGTCTTCTCTTCTCTGAGGGTACTGGTAGGTTCCTCTGGTAGTTGAGGGTCTCAGCCCATCCACAGCCCCTTTCTCTGTGGGCCTCAAGGCTGCTGCACTCAGTGTGCTGATTGAAAGAGCTCAGCCTGGTGCCACAGATGAGCCCTGAGGGAGAAGTGTTCTCTCCTCCTGTCTGGGACATGGGGTGAGTGTTATATCGGAATCTGTCTTTCCTGTTCAGGAGGCAAGTGGAGTCTTGTCAGTGACTTTTTAAACAGGGAAGTCCTGGGGCCTTAGAATTCTCTAAAGATCTGGGGCAAACAGAAGCAGCAACAGCATGGATAAACTGCCCCTGCACAGAGCTGTACTCAACTAAGAACAGAGGCTATCTAGTTAGGGAATACCGTTGGCAGCAATGATTGTGCAAGTCCATACTTAAACCTGGAAGTGGTGACATGTGCCAACTGACACTGCCACATTACTTCCTCCTTTAAAAACTAAGAGTGTGTATGTGCTTGTGCACACACAGTGACCAAACTGGAACTTCTCCTTGTCACCACCCTGCTGTTGAAGCTGCACGGGGGTGTTTCAGCCCAGGGAATACCCCACTGTGAACCTCATCATCCATGGATCTTGCCCAGCTAGACGGGCAGTGGGTGTGTGGTAGATGGTGGGAAGAGAGAAGGCCGGGATAAACACTGGTTCTGAAAAGGGGCTTCCAGGCAGGACTCAGCACTGGTTCTAAGAACTCTGAAGAAAATGGGAAGGCAGACATAGCCTTCAACACTGGGTTCCTAAGGAACATGGCCCAACAGGGTCTTCCACCTTCAAAGACGGTAAGAACCAAGCAAGATCTTGTCACTCTGGTCTAAATAAAGCTCCATGAGCTGGGTTGGAAAGCTGAGCATCCATCTTACTTTACTACTCCTCACCTCCTTCCCTGGAATACCCTGGGGTGCTTGCCCTTGCGGCTCCAATCTGAGAGCTGGGGCCTGGGGGTGCTTGATCCCAATTTTCTGCTACACTTTTCAAACTTCTGTGAGAACAGTGGAGTGTAGATGCCTTGGCGTGTTACTGGACCCCCTTCAAATGGGACTGTCCATCTTCACCACCTGAGGTCAGTTCCCTGCCACTACCCTTACTCCTCAGGCCACTTTAAATCTCAGCTTCTCCTACCTAGTTTTGACTTCCCACAGTCCACTACTGCTCATGCTACCTGTGGACCCAGCCTCAGAGACTGGACTAGGACACTTTTGTGCTCGCTACCCCCATGTCAGGCTTGGGTGAAAAACTGCGGCTAGGCTGTCCAAGGCTCAGTTTCCATTACTTGACAGCCCATGACCTCCCAGTGGGCCCAGCTCTGGGCTTGGTTACACTTTAAGGTGGAAGAAGTCCGATCTTCTCTCTTTTCTCCTGCAGCTGAACTCGTATAACTTATAAAGCAAACCTGGGACAACTCCAACCAGGTTGGTCTGGAAGTTAGTAGATTACATTTCTGGAAAAGAAATGGGAATCTGACTTTTCCACAAAACTTGGAATCACAGCAGACTATGTCCCTGATATACAGCCCTACTTTGACACACATGGGGTTACCATGAGTCTGTATAGACTCCTTGATTTTTTATTTTATATTCCTGATGCACTTTCAAACCCAGTTCCATCTCTTGGCATCCCTGGCTCTGTATCTAGTACGTTCAGCCTCCTGATCAAACATCAGACCCATATCCTGCCCTTCTCCTTTCACGTGCACATGCACTGTGTCACCCAGTCCTGGTTTTGAGTCCTTAGACCCACCACCGAGAGTGACCACCACCACCTCAAATTTTGCATGTGAGACTTGTCACTTGCCTCATTCTAGTGGTTTTGCCATGGACCTCCAGCCAGTGTGTGTCCATTTGTCTCATCAGTGACTACATTTACAGAATATTATCTACCCTCTGTTGTTAGCGTCACTACTAGGTCTCTTGATTATGCTGCTTCCCCCTTTTCCCTCGGAAGTGCCCTCCCTGTTTTTAGAGTCAGTTCTCTCTAGATTGTGTTCAAAGTTTCTCAGCAGAGCCGTGAGACTTCCTGCAGACAAGGCAGGGAAGCACACTGAGCTTATCTCCTGTGGCATGGCTCACATGGACCAGACACAACTGAATTGAGCCTTGGATCTCCAAGAAGGGATTTTTGAGCAAGGACGACTCTTCAGAGCTTCTTGGGAGTCAGGTAGGGGGAATCTAGACTTAGTAATGAACCTGTAGTTCTATCCAAGGTGGATAGAGAAGTGAGGGGTTTACAGGTGGATTCAATGTTGAAAAACCTTGGGGCTGGTGGGTGGAGGAATAGGGAGCCTGAGAAAAACCAGGAATGTGGGTGTGCTGATGTGACAGCCTGAAATGGTCAAAATGGCCCAACTTGGCATCCATAGTGCCTAGGACGGTTGTACCCTTGAATACTGGAGTGAATGTGAAGAAGGAAGCAGGCGTGCTCTGAAGCTTGAAGGTGGGCAGTAAGTACTATCCTTCCACCAGATGGAAGAGTTAACATCTGGATCACACACTTTGTGATCCTGGGAGAGGTAGGGTGTGAGGGGGAAGATTACAGATTTCAGTGTGATAGCACTTGGAGAGGAGGGGGATCTGGGAATTAGGCTGCTGTGAGCTTTCCTTTGAAAAGAGGTGGGCACAGCAAGAAGCTTGAGGGTTGGACCTAGGGCTATGTTGCCAGTGCCTGCTCTGGATTCCCTGAAAGTGAAAGAGGCCAGTACTTTACTGGAATTGCACTACACATCCTGCCCTTCCCAGAACCAGCTCTGGTCAATCATCAGCTCTCATTCACCCCCGGAAGCAGTGGATAGAGCATTGTCTCCCGATGTGACTAGGTAAGTCCCTGGCTGTAATTTGGGCCTTAGTTTCTCCATTCCTTTAATGAAGGAAGGGGTTATATTGGATAAGCTAATCACTAAATTGACGATAAGAGGGTGGGGAGAGGTGGCCACTATATGGTCCCCCAGCCTTCTAAGTGCTGAAAGCTGGTGCCAGATGCCTGTCCTTCTGGAGTTTTCTATCAGTTGGGACATGATTCCTATAGCTCATGACCACCATCTCCTAAGCCTCAAGTGCCTGGCAGCCCACTGAGTGAAAAGTTCAGGCTCAGAGAGGGGCTGTGAAGCTTACAGGAGAAAGATGGCCACACACATAGCTGGAACCCAGGCAAGCTTAGGTGAGTAGTTTATTCATCATCATTCTCCGTGTTCCCCAGAGAAAAGGGGGACGTTATCACAGAGCCAGGAGCCCCACTGCCTGACACATGCACCATGACTGAGACACAGCACTGCACACCAGGTGGGACCTATGGCTGGA
>NW_006408658.1:6694403-6737715 GCF_000296735.1 Chrysochloris asiatica
AATAGAATGGAGCCCTGTGGTGAGCTGAGCTTTGGTTTCCGGGTGAACTCCCTGCTGTACTGCTGCTTTAAGCCTCTGCCCAGGTGCTGTGGCTCTGGCTCCATTCAAAAAAGGGCTAAAGGGTGGGAGCAGAGAGGTGCTTCTGTCTCTCTGATACTGAGTCGATCTGAGTCTCCGAGCTGGAGCTCCATCTTCACCCAGGCAGGAAATCTCTCCAGCTTAGAACCACCCTTTATGGCTGAACACAACCACGTAGTTTGGACAACTGCTGACCTCTGTGACCACCCTTTCCTTAGATTCCAGTCCCTTATGGGTCCTGCTCTTGTGTGTCCATGTCATTACTCTCCCGGACAGAGCCACACCTGTACATCCCAGCACCACAGTTACCACTGCCTCAGCTGGAACCACACAGGATCTCTACTCCTCTTGGCCCCCAACACTCCCAACAGCTAAGCGGTGCCCAGCATTGGAGGTGACGTGGCCAGAGGTGGAAGTATCACTGAGTAAGAATCCCTGGAGGGTACCGTGGCCAGGGAGGGCTTTGGGCACAGCGGATTCAAGGGTAGGGCTGAGCCAATGTCTAGGGCAAGTTGGCTGAGCACTCATCCTTCTCCATCCCCCACTTCAAAAACCCAACTTTCAAGGTGCTCCTTATTGAATGGGATGGAGAGAACTCAAGACCTAAGGAATGGTCATGGGACCCTGAGCCTTGCTTGCAGTAGACACCAAAAGCCAATCCCTCCCCTAGAGCCTGCTAACCTGCCAGCCACTTCAGAGAAGCGTTAACATTGCCATTTTGGCCTGGGTTCCAAGAGTCAGAGAGGCTGGGAGGCTGGGTGCTAGAAAAGATTATCCTGAAGAAACAGGCTCAGAAGAGACAGACAACACAAATCAAGGGCACTTCTCCAGATTCTTCTTGCTCAGGCCTTTTAGCAACTGCACTTTTCTTTCAGACTTTCCCACCTAACCTTTAAGCTCTTGCCTCTTGAGAGTGTTAGCAGAGCACAGCAGGGGGCACTGCTCTCTGGAAAGGCTAACAGCTACACATTTCCCTAGATGGATCCCTGACCTTGTCCTGTACTGGCTGCAGCCACTTCTTCCACTTCAGCATTCTCTACTGGTTGGGCAATGGCTCCTTCATCGAGCACCTCCCTGGCCGGCTGCGGGAGGGTAGCATCAGGTGAGGGATACAGCAGTGAGGTCAGAGGGAAGGATGCCTCCTGCAGCCTCTCATGGCCCTTTCTCCCCACCCCTGCTCCAGCTGGGAACGTAAGAACACAAGCACCTGGCTGCGTAGGACTTTGGTGCTGGAAGAGCTGAACCCTGCCCTGCGCAGCACCAATTTCTCGTGTGTTCTCGTGGATCCTGCACAGATAGCCCAGCGTCACGTTGTCCTGGCCCAGCTCTGGGTGAGGAACCTAAGGGAAGTTTTCCAGGGGAAGGAGGTTCTGGTCTGAACAGCCCTAAAGCTCACAACCACCATTTTCCCAAGCCTGAAGGGGAAACAAACGGGAATTTGGAGGGCGTGGAGGAAAAGTGCCAAGAGATGGCCCTCCGCCCCTTGGCCCTGACTCTTGTCTACCTTCTTCTCCAGACTGGGCTGAAAAAAGCCTTGCCTCCCACTGAAGAAGCCCTGCCCAGGCCTTAGGTGCCCACTTCAGCACACAGTCCCCGGAGCAGGACTGCAATCTTGACCAGAGCCCAGATCCTGCCTCCCTGGACAGTCAGCCCTGAGCAGCGCTCCCTCCCCAACCTTGCCATGCTGTGGACTTGGCTCAAGAGTTCCTGCCTTTTAAGGTTCTTGTCAGTCTATCCTCACTGATCTCACCAAGTTCAAAGTCCCCTCCCTTGCTAATTGTCCTGATGCTGGACACTGCTGTGTTCCTCAGAAAACTAAGACCCTACCTGCATTTCCAACATGCTCCCAGACAACTCTCAATTCTGTGCCTTTCCTCCTCATTTGGTCCCTTCTGACTGTGAAGACTATTGTATCTCAGCTCTGGCCACATTCTGTATTGACTTAATAGTTGCATTTCCCTTCCTCAAATGGACTGCCCCAGGAAGAGGTGAAGGCCGCTTCTGATCCACAAGTGCATCTCTATAGAACCAGCAGGGCCCACAGTAGGTACTTATAATCGCTCATGACAAAACTATTTTTTCAAGTTCATTCTAACTCTGTAGAACTGCCCCATAGAGTTCCAAGATAATCTTTATAAAAGCATTCTTGCAGGTGGCTTTGAACTCCTGGCCTAGCATCTAATTTCTGTGCCACCAGGGCTGACTAGTTCTGAGGCGAACTGTGATCTAAGAAGTTGTATAATCAGCAGCAGGGACCACCAGATCACCCTTGGTTTCCACATAGTACATGGTAGCTCAGCATTTAAGGGCGAAAAATAGACTTTATTTACAAGTAATAACTTTTAGAAAAGATCCATCCCTGGTCCTTAAAAACCTTCCCATCACTCCAAATCCCACCCCAGTGCACATCTGGGGGAAGTTGGAGGTGAGCTGTCACCCCACCCCTGAGGCACGGGGGCAACAAGGTGTGGGAAGCATCACTGTCTCTTGGGGTTTGGCCACTAATGGGCCTGGGAGCTGAGAGAAGGCACTGAGAGGGACAGTAAGAAGAGGAGGACCAGCCAGGCAAGGTCAGCATCGGGCACAGGTGGGGCCCACTCTGGTACTGGCCCTTTAGTGCTTTACCTGAAAAAGAGATAATCACATGGTTGGATAAGACGTGTGATGCCAGCCCTACACCAACTGCCTCAATTTACCAGTTGTTAAAACAGGTGTGCTCAGGAGTAATGGAGTCACTTCTCCCATCAGCAGTGAGCACTGAACTAGAATATGGTGATTGACTCCTAGCGGCTTCTAAGTCTTTATGGGCGCGCAGAAAGCCCCATCTTTCTCCCTTGGAATAGCGGTAGGACATGAAACATCTTTTACTCCCCACCCCACAGCTAGCTTAATTCTGCTATAGATGCTGCCCCACTGAGAAATGTGGGGAGGGCTCATACTCTCTCTCACTGGGCTTTCAGGAGTCACAGGCACCCACCTTGCCCTTGGTCCGAGGGACGGCGGCAGCGCTGGTGGTGGTGGTGGCGATGCGAGGAGAGCGGCGGGTTCCACTGCGGGTGTTGGGGGAAGCCTTGGACGGAGCTTTCTTTGAGGCTCCCCGCCTCAGAAAGCTATTCCCAAGCTTCTTGGGTGTGTTGAGGATGGCAAAGGCCATTGACTGGCGCCGGTCAGCCTGTGGGAGATGATGGGGTTGTCAAACTGGGAAAACTGCCTTTAAGGGCTACATACACCTCCTCCTCCCCTCTGACTAGCCTGTTTAACAGCTGGAACTGCTTTCTCCTGGGTCTTGGTAGTGCTCTGTTTGCGCCCTTCATGTCGGTCACGGGGAGTCATGGGGCGTGGGAAACAGCTGGTAGCCTTCTTAGACTATGGGGAAGAGGATAATTAGACAGCAGCACAGTCTAGACCAAGTCTCTTGCCTTCCAAGTCATTGTGTCCAACCTGCTACCCCCACAGCCCAGAGCCAGAGGCCCTTGGCGAGAGAAGTCTTCTCTTGAGCCCTTCTCAAGCGTGCTAAGCTGGGCCTTACTGGGCAGTGTTGGACAGAACAGGGAGGAGCCAATGTTGCCCACCTCAGGGGTGCCAGGGCCCTGGTGGGACTCTGAGGAAACCCGTTTGCGCTGCTGCCGGGTAGTGATGCCAGTGGCCTCAGCAATCTGGATCGGCTGCATGCTGGCTTGACGCAGGGTCTCTCGAGGATCCCCAGTCTTCAGCTCCTCATCTGTGATTGTGGCCAGGCCCAGGGAAGGCTGTAGAGGGTGGAGAAGAGATCACTGGACCCTGGTTTTATGCAGATGAACATCGGCCTTCCCCCTGTGTTCCCCACCACAACTTGGGCAGACTCCTCTCAGAGCTAGTGTCCTCCCAGAACAACTTCAATCTTAAACTCCCTTCCTGCTGGCTGTTCCATCTATATGGTCAGAGACTTGGGACATTAGTACTAAAATTAGGCCAAGCAGGTAGCACTGGAGGTTGGGGGAATGAGCCAGTGTGGGGCAGGTCCTGCTCAGTGACCCCAGGGCTCACCCTGGACTCTATGGGATAGCAGGTTTTCAGGTGTGGGGGACAAACTCGGTTGCGCCGCTGTAACTCTGCAATGCGGTTCCAGTCATCAAGCTGCTCTGGTTCATCCTGGCAAGTGCCCATGTAGAAACTGTTCCTTCCTGTGGGAGCAGGAAAGTTGGATCAAGTGGGGACTGGAGGGTCAAGAGGAATCAGCAGTGGCCCTGGTGTCTCACCAGGCTTTGCTGGCACATCTTCTTCTTCAGCCTATTCCCATGAATGCCCAGCCTAGTCCAACAGGTACATGAGTGGGGCACACAGATACAGTCTACCAGGGGAACTTGCTCACTCACCTTCCTTGGGAGACCAAAAGAAGTCATATGCAAAGGTTGTGAGTACATGTCACTTACCTGCCAAAGTGTAGTTAGTGCCCAATACCCAGAAAAACACTCAGGGCCAGGACTTGACAGCTAGAGGGGGTCCCTGGGGCTCAGTGAGCAAAAGACTCCAAGTAGTCTCTGAACTGACAAGACCTGGTGTGCATCTCCAGATCACCCTGGCTGAGACAGACGTCAGCCCGATCGCCCCAGCACATCCTCTAGAGGCCAGGCCAGGCCCTGAGATTGTGAAGAGGAAAAGGTAGACAAAGTACTTGAAGGCAGCAAGGTGGCCAGCCTTGGATCTGCTGCCAGTCTCCACTTTCTGTACTCCCAAAGTTCCCTTACCTGAAGGGGCCCCACTGGATACCCTGGCCTGGGAGTGGCGAGCAGAACTGCGAGTGGTAGGCCGGTAGCCAGGCAGGCTGAGCAGAGCTGAGCTGCCATCATTGGTAGAGCTCAGGCAAGGTAGAGACTGGGTGGAGGAGGTGGTCTTCAGGTTGGCCTGGGATGGAGGAGCAGATTGTATGCTATGGAAGGATGAGTTGGCGCTGTCTGGCTCCTCTACATCCAGCTTCTGGAAGAGAAGAAGAATCTGTTGTGGTGAATAGGGTGGGACCCTGGTCCTCTATAAAGAAATCTCTCATTGCTCTTGCCAATAGCCCCTTAGATCCATGCACTATCAATACTACTTGGCAAGGAAGGGGCCATAGCTTGCACGTTTACTGTAAAAAAAACTGATATTGTTGCCAGATCCTTTCACAAGGTGCCAAGATGATGGACTCCTCCATCCATTTTTCAAATAAGCCTGGGAGGGGTGAACCGGTCAAACAGCTAGGAAGTGGCAGAGGTGGGGTTGAACTCATCTCTGAGCAATAGGTTCACCCCACAGCCTCCACTATCCCTTAGACCAGTCTAGAACTGCTCTAGCACCCTGTGAGCACAGGGTAGCCACACACAGAGCTCTCCCTGCTGCATCGGGAAGAAACAAAGGCAAGGGTCCAGAGCCTGGCAGGCATCCACGATATGGGTCTGCTACATAGGGTGTGCTCAGAGGCACAGGCAACTTGCCCATCCTCCTCTCCCTTCAGCCTGTACAGGATCAGTGCTACACTAAGAGCAGTGGAGATAGAAGTCTCCATTCCAGACCTCTACAAAAGAGGTCCTAAACGTCTCACTTCCTTTCTCAGCATCTCCGTTTGCTCCTCAGGCTGTTTTGCGGACCCAATTGAAAAGATGCCCTTTAGAGGAGTGGACATTACTGTCCTCCAGCTGCAGCTCTGCTCCCAGTAGCCTGACCTTGGTCATGGTGATGTTGATGATTTGTGTGGTACGTCGACGAGCAGAGCGGGTCTTACGGCCTGAGTCCAGGAAGATGTCCCCCAGGGAGTCCAGGCTGCTCTCCAGGGGAGCCTGACTCCGAGTCGAGATGGGAGTGAAGTAGAGACTCTCCAGGGATTCTACCTTGGGGGGCAGGCGCTGGGAGATGGGTGAGGCAGGCTCTCCGGGGACACTAGTGCCATCTGGCTGGGTACGAGGCAGCTTGCTGTGGAAAGAAACCCACTGAGATGCTAGAAAGCATTTGCCTCTCTGCTCCAAAGTGACTATTCCCACATTTATTACAAGCCAACAGGGTCTAAGCACTCCATTCTAACTCTGATTTTCAAAAGCAACAAGGAGATCCCTTGGACTGGGCCCGCATTTCACTTTGCCTTCTTCCTGGTAAGCTCATCCATCCTCACAGTGCTCCTCACACCTCCCAGAGTCTGAACTCCAGACCCATAGATTCAACTGCCCTGCAACGTGCCCCCAAGGTGCCCATCGAACTCCACAGTAAACCTGTTCTACCTTCTGCACCCCACATTTCAGTGAATAGGAATGTCTTCAGCCCAGCCCCCTAAGCCATGAACATGAATGGGCAGAAGCCCTACCACAACCCTCTCCTGTCCAATCCAGTTTTACCAAGTGTCTGAATAGCTCTCCTGACCACACTCCCAATCCATCCTTTCTGGTTCAGTCTCATCTCTCACCTAGGTTGTAATGTTTCAAGTACTTTATACTTGTCTCTGACAAGTGCCAGAGAAGTGTTTGCTTATTAAAAACAATGTGTTTCTAGTCTTATCCTCTACATTGTCATCAGAATAATCCTAAAATGCAAATCTGAACATTACTCAATTTAAACCCCTTCAGAGGTTCCTCAGTGTCTTTAGGATGTCTAAAACACAGCCCCTGGAAATATAGTGGTTTGCTGGGACCTGGGCCTGCTCAACCGTCCTTCTTTCCACAGCCCAAGCAGCTCATTCTCTCGTCCTTGGCTCCCACTGCTCGGTCTACCTGGCGCACACATCTGTGTATTTTCTGCCACCACAGAGCTTTTCACATACACTTCTTTTCCCTCGCCCTGTGCCCTATACATATGGCTGGCATCGCATATGTGATGTTTTTCTTTATCCTTTTCCCCTAAGAAGACAAACAGACCACGTTTTATTCCTCTCCCTAACATGATCAACAAAGTCCTAATGTAGCACTATAGGATAAACACTGGACTGCAAAGCTGGTTTGAATCACAAGGTTGGAGGTTAAAACCCACCAGCTGCTCCTTGGAAACCCTCTACAGGGTCAGTATGAATCAGAACTAAGTCAACAGCATATAACGATTCCATGGCACCTTGACAACGAAAAGGGAAAGAGATCGTCTGACCTGGCGATAGCGAGGGGGGTCCCCTCCTCGCAGCTCAGGTCCAAACTGTCAACGCTCAAGTCCAGCTGGGGCTTAACCTGCGGCTCCTGGCTCTTTAAGGCATCAGTTGCCACTTGGAACTTGCCCAAGTCTCGAAGCTGCTGGTCAGCGTGGGCAACCTGGGAGGAGAGGGCCAGGCAAGTGAAACATAGTACAACTGAGGGTACAGAGTTCTAACATGCAGAGTGAGGAACCTTTCCATTCAGACACCTACCTGTGCCTCCAGGCTGTGCACCTGGGCAGTAAGGTGACGGCAGGTCTGTTCAGCCTCCTTGGTCTTCAGTCCTGCCTGCTGCAGCTCCCGGCTCAGCCGCTCAGCTTCTGTCCGCAGCTCCTTGTTCTCCTTCTGCAGTTGCTCCAGGCCTCGAAGCTGTTCCTGCAGCTCTTGATTCTGCTGCTTCTTGGCATCATAATGGGTTTTGGCTTTCTCCATCTGTGTCAACAGGAAGGGTGGGAGGACTGGTGGGGATGGGGCAGAGGCAGGACAGGGGAGCAGAGGGGTCAGAGTAGACGGGGGTCCTCACCTGCAGCTTGTAGTGTTCAGCTGCCTGCTCCTTCTGGCTCAGCTGGGCCTGCAGCTCATTGAGCTGGGTCTGGAGGCGTTGGGCCTCCTGCTGGCTCTCACCTTCCTGGGCCTGGGAGCATTGAAAGGCATATCATTGGGGTGGGTCTAGCTGCTCCACCCAAGACCACTGACTTGGCTGAGACCCTTGGGCTCCGTGGCTGTTCTCAATAACACTGAAACACCACACTCTACCCTCCCCACATCAAGTCAATCCTGACTCCTAGTGATCCTAGAGGACAGAGTAGAGCTGCTCCTTTGGGTTCCAAGAATTTACAGGATCAGAAAGCCTTACTTTTCTCCCTTAGAGTAGCTGAGGGGTTTGAATCATACCTTGAAGTTATCCACTTAACCCAATGTACCACCCAGACGCCTTACACTTGCTTCACCTAACACCAAAGCCTATGTGTCCATGCTGCCTCCAACCCAGAACACAGCCTCCTCCAGAGCAGGGGCTGTGTCCAAGTCTGCCCACCTGCTTTGCCTCCCACAGGGCTTGATTGGTTAAAGGTGCTGGGCAGGGCATGAGAGATGTTGATCACTTTAGCATGATGTATGTAGTACATATGGAAGGTGAGCAGGGAAGCAAAGCTCTGAGCTCCCACCAACTCCTAAGACCCAGGAGAGCTTCAGTGAGTCCCAAGGCCCATTTTCTTTGTCCCTGACTAAAGATCATGAAGTCTAGAACTGCAAAAAGCAAACACTGAACAATAAATGATGTAACTGAAAATATTAGAATGGTATTAAATTGCATCTTAATGTTAAAAATCATCAATATACTCAATACCTGAGCCCAGACTATTTAGAACCCCCACTGTCCAGCAGAACTTTCTGAGAAGACAGTGAATTTGTACAGGGTTTCCAAAGAGCAACTGGTGGATTTGAACCACTGACCTTGCAGTTCAAACCAACCTTTCCATTCAGTGCATTCTCCTGCAGCACCACACTAGGACTCATTGTACTATAATGGTAGCCAATTGCCACCTATATGTGAAATGTGGGTCCTGTGACTGAGGGGTTGAATATTTAATTTTATATTGTTTAAATTAATTGAAATTTCAAGAGCACTAGTGGCTACTGTACTGGACAGCAGAGGTCTAGAGATGGGAATGGCTCCCACTGTCCCTCAAGAGATCTCAGAAGGCACAAGCAGATCTCAGCATGCCCTTCTCCTCCCTCACCCATGACAGTCCTCTGAGGCCAAACAGGTTAGACATAACCCCCCCACCCCCACCCCCGCTGGCCCTACCTTTAGCTTCTGCACCTTGCTGGCTTGGTCATGGTCAGCTAACTTCTTGCTCAGTTCTTCCACCTGAGGGGAAAAGAGACAATCAGACTCATTAGCCACCTTCTGGGTGACGTTGCCCAAGGCCAGTACCCCCAGTGTTCGTACAAGAGGAAACTCAGGTCCTTTCTCTACTCTCCATTTAAGGAACGGACTCACCACTGCCTAGACTGGTTGGTATAACCTGAGTAAGGTGATCAACACAAATGTTCCTCAGCCACCTGCCATAATGACCTGTCCAACCTAGCTTTCCGAGGAAGAGGCCTGCTTGACCCCTGCAACCACCAGAATCAGCAGAAGGGACTTGGGGGAGCTGGTACCTCACTTTTGTAGCTCCCCAGCCCAACCTAACCAGTTTGGGGTTATAACAGAGACCTAGTCAGTAACTCTGAGTCAGAACTGACTCCATAGCACTTAACAGTCGGTAATTCTAGCAGATATGTGCATGAATATCCATTCCCTTTCTCATCCCAAAACTGCCAAAGCATAAGTCCACAGACACTCACACCTCTTCCCAATATCCATAGGCTGTTAGCAGCAGTGTGGTTACTGTGGTTAGCATTAGGGAACAACGCTGGAAGAGTGGGGGCAACACACATACTCAAAGCCCACCCACTGTCAAAAAGAGCAAAGAGAAGCAGAAAACATAACTTCCACCCCAAGCACCCAGTCTCCAGGCGTATAAGGAGAGGCAAGCACTGCATTGCTAACTGTTTGCTACTCTCTGACTGCCTCCCCTGAGCCCCATCCTAATCATCTCAGGCTCCTTAGAGAAGGTGAAAGGAGGAGAGGTGAGGCCAGGCCAATGACAGGGTGCTCTCACTAAATACTATGTCTGGTCTAGACCATGCCCACTCCTCTCAACCTTGGCCTTCTGCTCCCATATCTCTCTATACCATGCTCTCAGGACACAGTTCGGCGGAGGCTGATATTTGAACTCATAGCCCTTCCAATCTCTGAAGGATGCATTGCATATTTCCCTTATGGCTTCAACAAATCCATACTCTGTTTACACAGAAGGGGGCTGTGTAAACAACGCCCGTAAGTAATTCTATTTCTCTTCGTTGAGTCTTCTTAGCTTGGAACATGACTTGGAGAGTCTAGGGCCCAAAAGATTAATTCTGTCTCTGATTCAGAAATGAAGCCCATCATATCCCTCCTCCCTGACAGGCAGAGGAGATAAAATGCAGAAGGATGAAGAGGCCAACCTGGAATGGGTGGGATGAACCCTAAGAGGGTCCAGGACACCACACTGGGCAGTTTGGGCCTGGATTCCATGGCTTGACCCTGCCCCCTTCACAAACAGTTCACAATGGGAGCTGGCAGAGGCAAGCTGAGCAGAGGCCATGCACTGAGAACGGTCACCGCTTAAGCAGCCAGCATTCAGCAAGAACCCCAGGTATTACCTGCTTAGTTTGCTCTTTCTGAAATAGTTCTAGCTGCTCCACCTGTGCACGGGGGAGAGGCAATGGAGACAGCATAAGATGAGGCCAAAGAGGGCTATCTGGCTGCCAAGGCACTAGACATTTAGTCATATAAAGAATACCAGTTTGGCTCATTTGAGTCCCCAGTGGTCCCTGGGGCCTCCAGTACAGGCGCACTTCCACACAAAGTACCTCTGGAAAGGGTCGGTGGTCTTCACATAACTTTCCAGGAACAAGAGTCTTCAGGGAAGGGGAAGAGACTGATAGTTTTCTTGAAGACAACAGGGGCAAAAGACTTAACCGTACTTCTCCTCTGCCACCTTTAATTAGCTTAAGATAATAGCATGGGAGCTGGAGGCCCTGGTCCCTCTCTCTGGTCCAATCTTTGGGGCTGGGGTTGGGCTGGGGACCTTACCTGGGCAGTGAGTTTCTGTCTCTCCTCCTGGAACCGCTGCCTCTCCTCCAGAACCTTGACCTTGGCACCCTCATACTTGGCAGTCATCACCTCCAGCTCCTGGGCAGCATTCTTTGCCTCCTGCCGAACCTCAGTTAGGCGGGTCTCTACATCAGCACGCACAGCAGCCATCTCTTGGACATGCTTCTTCCGAGCCTGATCTAGCTCCACTTCCAGAAACTGCTGGTCGAGATTGGCCCGCTCCCCCAGGCCCCGGTTCTCTTCTGCTAGCAGGCCATGGGCCTTTTTGAGCATGCTCAGTTGCTCAGCATAGCTGGCCTTCTCTGCTCGAAGCTGCTGGACTGCTCGTTCCTGCTCTGCCACCTTCTGCCGCAGGGGGACCAGCTCCCCGAGCTCCCGCTGGGCCCGCAGCAGCTCGGTCCGCAGCCCACCAGCTGCCTGCTTACTCTGTTCCAGCTCCTCGCGATGGTGTTTCTCAGCAGTAGCCTGCTCGGCCTGCAGCTGCTGGCACAGGTGTTTGACAGGCAGCAACTCATTTACCAGGGCCTGTGTGCTGGTGTGCTCGAGCTGCAGTGCAGAGAGGGCCTGCTCCTTCTGGAAGAACTTCTCCTGCCACGTCTTCAATTCTTGGCCCAGCTCCTCTGCACGCTCTGCCTGCGAGGTCAGCTCCTGCCTCAGATGTTCTGAAGCCTCCCGCTGTTTCTCTGCCTCTTCCCGGAGGGTCCGCACCTCCTCCCGCAGAGCAGAGCTGCGCTCTGCTGCTCTAGCACTGCTGCTGGCAGTCTCTACCTGGAGCAGACGCAGCCTCTCTTCCAGCTTCTGGCTCTTCTCCGACTCGGCTACCACCAGTCGCTTTAACTCCTTGCTCTCACCCTCCTTTTCCAGGACCTGGCGATTCAGGATGGACACCTCCTCCTCCAAACTACTGATGAGGCTGTTTTTTCTCTCAGCCTCCTGCTGGGCCCGGGCCACCTGGGCCTTCCACTCATCCTCAGCTTTGCTGAGGTCTTGGGCCTTGGCGCAGTGAGTAGCCAATTCCCTCTGAGCTGAGGCTAAGGCATCCTGGCTGCGTTCCAGCTCCCCGGTCTTCTCCTCTAACTGGCCCCTCAAAGTCTCCAGAGCACTGTCCCACTCTCTGTGAGAGGCCTGCTCAGCCTCTAGGCTGCGTTCCAGGGTGGAGGCCTTCTCCTGATGCCTCTGGCACTGCTGTTCCAGATTGCTCACCTCCGCCCGCAGGGCCTCCAGCTCCGAGCCAAATGGCTCTGTCTTGCCAACAACACCAGACAGGGCCTCTGACCCAGAAGCATCTTCTCTACTGGCCACCTCTACAGGCTGTTGGCATTCTGTCTCTTTCTTAGCCAGCTGTTCCTTCAGTTGTTTCAGGGTTTGCTGAAGCTCCCCCAGCTCTGTTTGCTGGGCTGCCTCCTGACTACGAAGCTTGGCCAGATCCTGATCCTTCCTTTCCTTCTCCCTCAGGGCCTGGGCCAGTGCCTCTTGCAGAGCAGCAAACTCCACACGCTGCTCATTGAGGGCATTCTGAAGCCGCATCTCCAGCTCTGCCTTGGCTGCCTTCTCTAGGGCCAGGTCAGCTTGGGCCCGGCCCCGCTCCTGGGTCAGTCGTGCCACCTCTCTCTCCTGCTGCCCACGCTCCTCCTGCTGCTGGCCCTGGCTCTCCATCAGTGCAGTCCGCAGCTTCTCTAGCTCACTGCCCATCCGCTCAGCCTCGCGCTCCATGGCCTGCAGTGTGGCCTGGGTGCTGCAGAACTCGGGCCCTCGCTGCTCCTCCAGCCACTCTGCTTCTCTATCTCCTGACCTGGGGTGCTCCTTGAGTAGCTCATGTGAGTCTGTCTCCTGCTGTTCTCCTGCCTTGCGCACCAAGGTTTCTAGGCGGGCCACCTCCTTGCTGGTGGCTGCCATCTTCTCCTGCAGAGTGGAGAGGTCATCGGTAAGCTTCTGGGCCCTGACCTCCTTCTCCTGGACCTGCTGGTGGGCTCTAGCCAGGTTGGCACGGAGCTGAGCTAGCTCATTCTGCTGCTGGGTCATCTGGAGCTCACTGTGGGCTTCTATGGCTGACACCTTTTCCTTTGCCGCCTGTAGCTCCTGGCGAGCCTTTTCACATTCCTCCTTTAGGGCCTCCAGCTGTTCCTGGAACATGGCACCATACTGCGCCTCCTCTTGCTGACTCTCCTCATACCGCTCACGCCAGGTAGCTACCTCCTTGATAAGTTGCTCATACTCACTCTCACCCCTTTGCTGGGAGGCTATGGCCTCAGCCAGCTCCCGCCTCAGGGCTTCCATCTCAGCCTGATGGGCCTTTCCAAGCTGTTGTAATTGGGTCTCCAAACTCTTGCGCTCAGTCTTCTCTTCTTCTAGTTCCTTCTGCTCCTGTTTATGCTGCTCCACCAGGCTCTGGGTCTCTACCTGAAGTTCCGAGACACGACGTTGTTGCTCTTCCCGGGCGTCTGTAGCCTGGCGCCTCTCCTCCTCAAGGCTGTGCTTGGTGGCCTTCAAAGACTCCTCAAGGGCCTGAAGCTTCTCTTGGAGTTGCTTGTTCTCCTGGGCCACCCCTTGTCTCTCAGTTGCTTTTTGCTGCTCTGACTTTAACTGGGCCTCCAGCTCTGCCACCTGGGCCTGGGTCCCACGCTGCTCCTGGTGGGCTGCCTCGACGCGAGCATGGAGTTCTTCAATCTTTTTGCTCAACTCTGCCTTTTCCTGCTGGGCCTGTGTCACTGAGGTCTGAGCACTGTCCCTGGCTTCATTGGCAGCCTGAAGTTGCTGTTGCAGAATCTCCAGCTTGGCAGCCTTCTCCTTCTCCAGTGCCTCCAGCTGCTGGAGAGTTGTGTCCTTCTCTCTTAAGGCGACCTCCTTCTCCTTGGTGGCAGTGGCCAGTTGTTGGGCATGGTCCCGCCTAGCTGCCTTCTGCTCCTTGGCTGCCTCCTCCAATTGTTGCTCCTTCTGATTCAGGCTGCTGCTCAACTGGTCCACCTGGTGGCGGAGGCCCTGGGAGGTCTGTTCTTGCTGTTGGAGAGTCTGGGCTAGCTGGGCCTGCTCCTTTTTCAGCTGTTGCTTCAGGCCAGTTAGTTCTTGATCCTGCTGCTGGAGGGTGACATTGAGCGTGGTGAGCTTGGAGGTCAGAGTGGCCACCTGGGCAGTCAACTGGGCATTCTGAGCCTGTGAGGCCTTCTCTAGGTCTTCCTTAGCCTGAATGAGGTTGGAGACAGAGCTCTGCAGGCCAGCAATCAAGCCGGCCAGCTGCTGCTTTTCTTCTTCAAAGCGGCCCCGCTCAGCAAGCAGTTGGGCTTCCTGCTGACCCTGCTCAGTCTCCAGCTCCTTCACCTTGGCTTGGAGCTGGGCACAGTTTGCACCAAGAGTGGCTGCCTCTTGCTTCAGGGCTTCCAGCTGGTGGGATGATAAAGAAACAAGTGGAATGAGTATGATGACTCCTCAGTCACCAGAACCCTCAAAGAACAGGATTGTCAAGGGTCTGAATGTGCTGAGCACATGGGTTGTTCCCAATTATTCCTACCTGCAAGGCGTCCCCCAGCACCTCGCCCTTCTCCTGGGAAGGGTTTTCCTGCAGCTGGGTTGAACGTTCTTCTAGCTGTGAGAGTTTTCCCAGAAGGATTTCATTCTTCTCTTCAAGGTATTTCTAAGAGTAAACAAGATGCCCACATGAACAGAGGTGGAGTAATCACCAGATGACCACACAGGCCACCACGACATCAGCAGGTGACTCTATTACCTTGTGGCCCAGACATCCTTTTGTCTTGGCTTGTGAACTGCTTACCTCTCCAAGGTTACTAAGTCTACTTCAAATTTCCTTACTGTATAGCCCTCCTCAGACAAGTCTTGGCTCGCAGATTATCCAAATCACCAGAAATATTCCGACTGTCTGAGCATCAAGGCCAACAGCAGAAGCAAGAGTATCCGCTCAGCCTCAGTCCCACACCTACTATACCCACCATTGTTCACTAAGCACCTACAGCAGCCAGGTACTACCCTCCATGCGTCTCTGAACTTAGAATCTATATAGAAAATCTGAGAGGTACCTATCACTATCCCTCCTATACGATGCAACACATTAAAGCACAGATAGCAGATGCTTAGTCCAAGAGCTACATTATTAATAAGCACTAGAGTTGGGTTCTTAATAAAAAGTAAAAATAAAGTAGTGCTAATTCATTGAGTGCTACTTTATACCATATATTATATGTGAAATGTTTTATATATATTATAATAATTGATGAAGCAGTTACCCTTAAACCTGGAATTGAATCCACTCCTAGAGATTACTTTTCAGCCAAATAATAGGCTTATAAAATAATAACACCAGTGAGGACCATGCTCCACAGAGAAACATTCAAACCAAAGACCAACATTTACCCAAAAGCAAATTCAGAAAACAGCCAGGAGGCAGAACCCAGGGAAGAAGTAGAAAGAGAGCTGTTAGTTACACTGAGGGGACTGTAACTAATGTCATGAAACAAATGATGCATAAATTGTGAACTGGGAATCTCCTCTATAAACTTTCACTTTACTACAACAAAATGTTCACTTAAAAAAAAAACAAAAAACCAAGCAACTACTATTATTACTCCCAATTAAGGGAAAGTCTGCCTGGAGAGATTGAATTATTACACTCTAAATAGCAAGACAGGATTCACTTAGGTGTATTAGATTTAAACCCACAAGTTTTCCATTACACTAAACCTTGAAGACAAGTTACCTTTGTTTCTAAAGATACAAAAGGAGAAAATGGCTAAACTCAATTTAGTTTTGAATATGTCAAGACTGTGGCCCTGACTCCCCAAACCAGAGCATTACCTTGTCTTGCCCGGTTGTGCTGAGCTCCTTCTCCAGATGGGCCTGCTTCTCCGCCCACTCCCGGGTGGCCTTGCCATGCTCCTCGGTCAGCTCATTGAGAGCGCCCTGTAGTTGCTGCAAGTGACTGGCGAACTCCCGCACCTGCAACAGACAAGTGGTAATCCCCAAACCCAGAAGTATACACCAAAGCGTAGAGCCACAATCCAGTATCCTACCAAGGCATTTAAAATACCCAATTATGCGAATGGAAAGGAGTAAAGAATGCAGGCTCTGTGGAGAGATCTTTTCTCCACCCTCTCTTAGAGAGCCTTCCAGACCAACCTCAGTCCTCAGGGGCCTCCATGTGTGGACAAGACCTCTTCTACTCACTTACCTTAAAGGAAAGATCTCCATTTTCCTCAGAAAGCTGGTTGATCTTGCGATCCATCTGACTCTTCTCTGTCTTCAGGTCCTGACACTGCTTCAGAGTCTCATGCAACCGCATAGTGAGGCTGTGAAGGAGGAAAGCAGTGAGAAGTGTGTGGCCCAACACTGGGTGCAGGGAAGGGTTGCAGCTGAAGGCAAGTAGGGAAGGTTATACCTCTCATTCTTGCCACGTAGCTCCTCAAGCTCCCTGGGCTCTGGTGGGCTGGCTGCCTGCTTCTCATTGAGCAGAGCCAGGCGGTCAATGCGTTGCTGCATCAGGGCTATCTGTGCATCTGCTCAGGGTTGGAGGGGATAGGAGAATGAACACAGAGCTAAGAGAAGGAGGTGGAGAACAGAGGAGTAGGGTATCCAATATAAAAGGTAGAGAGGATGGTGGCAAGGACAAATCCCAGCTTCCAGGTCAGTCTGACCCTAGGTATAGGACTGAGCTTCAGCAGAGAGGACAACACGGAAGACTAAAGGGACATTTTCCAGGCAAGTTCAGCACTTTATTGGATGAAAATCCCAAATGCTGCCCATGCACATACATCACCCAGTGTGTGAGGGACCTACCCTTCTCAGTGAGGAGCTTGCGGTTGTCGGCCAACTCCAGCTCCAGGTCATCCCTATTGCTTCTCTCATCTGCAAGCTGCTTCTTCAGCCGTCTCACCTGGAACTGTGGCGTATGCAGGATGTCGCCCATGGGGGAGGCTGGAGATCCTACAAGGAAGCTGAGGAAGGAGATGACCCAGAAGTCATGGTCAGAACTTGAGATCTGAGGGCTGAAGCAACCAGCAACAGCTGCGGGAGGCGTTGTCTATGGTTGTAGCATTGATTGGACTTTCGCCTCATGACATGACCTGGAAGCAACGTATCTTTTCCTTCTCCAAGTCTTCTTTATTCAAAAAAAAAAAAACCAAATAAGGTGATGAATTCGCCTTGCCTCTGCAGAGCTGCACTGAGAAAAGTGTCCTCAGTATCATCTTGAAGGAAGAAAGGCAGTCTATAAACAGCAATTGCTTTTGCTGGTGACCTTTTGCCCCAAACAGATTCTAACCAATTTCCCCATTAGTACTAGGTGAGGGGAAAATGTATAAGATCTAAGGATACTCAAAGCATTCCCAGCTGATGTAAGCAGCTGGTCAGCAGCTTAGCCTCTAGACTATGGGGATATGAAGACTGGACACTGAAGCCCTGTTCCAGGAGAAGAGCCAACATACTTGTTCCCACTGGAAGAGGAGGCAACATTCTGTAGTTCTAGGAAGCGAATCTCCTTCTTGGTCTGGTGGCTGGGTGGGGAGACGTCTTCAGACACGGTGCTGGAACGGGTGGAAGGGACAGGAGCTGAAGGGGAGAAATAGATAAACCAACCACAGAGCGGTTTCTAAGACAGTGAAGAGATTTTCATCTTTATGCAGTTTGAGAACTCATCTTAATGTAAGTGAATCCACGAACACTTACTTACATGTAAACTTTAGGCTGGCACCTAAAGCTCATTGTTTAGTTACCCAGGGGCAATGTCCTAAGCAAACTTCATGGGCTCTGTCTCTACAAACAATCATCTGTGTGAGTACTGGCAAGGGAGGGCTTCTCCAATGCCCAGAGCTCATCTTTTGCTCGAGTCAACATGACAGAAGCAACCTGGGGGCCCTGAGCCTGGACCACCTCAATCCCCAATGGTCCCTTGAGTCAGAGTCATTGGCCAACTTTCTGAATTCTTCCATCCTGAAATCTCAAACCACCAACATGCTCTTTCTCAAATCCATCTCTTTCCTTGACATCCATGACCACTTTCATATGGCTCTCTTACCTCTCTGACCACCCATTCTTTGTCTCCCTTATTTGCTCATCCCTCCTTTGCCTACTCTAAAATTTTCAGTGCCACCCACAGTTCTAATGGTGCTTCCTTATCTCTGTTCAAAATGACTAAGGCTTTAGTGGCCATTCATTGGTTTTCAAATTCCAATTTTGGCCTAGAACCCTTTCCAGCACCCCAGCATCCCTACCTGACAGTTTCACAAGAACATGACTCTAAGGAACAAATACAATGGCTACAAGAGAACTAGCCTATACCTATTTTTTAGATTCGTGTCATCACTCAATGATAACTTCATTAGATGACCAATAGACATGTCATTCCATCATACTTCCAGCCAAGGCATTTGAAACAGTCAACCCCATCTCTGCTCTAGACACACTTACTAGTTCATATATTTGCCCTCTCACCTAGAACATAAACTTTATGAGAGAAAAAAACACTTTTATAGACTGTGCACTCCTAGTTTCTAAGCCTAGAATAGTGTTTGTCTAAAATAAATGAATAAAATGGGGAAAGGAAGGACTCAAGTACAACTTAACCATGGACACAATCAGTAATAAACAACCTGCCAACTGCTGCCAAGCAGCTAGCAGGACCTCCTTAGGAGGACTGCAATAGAAATCTACCTACCCCACTATATATACATTTCCTGAACACCTGCTCTATACCTTATGTTGCAATTATAAATAACCCCCTACTGCACATCTCAGCTCAGAGGGGAGGGAGTCCTCAAGGGAGCGTCTCTACTCACCTTTTTGCAAGAAGCTCTCTAGGTCCTCATTAAGGTTTAGTCCATCCTCATGATCCAACACAAATTTGAGGATGACGGCTAACTCAGCCTGAGCCAGACAGAGAAAAAGAGCATCAGTTAGGGAAACAGGGGTCCCTAAAGGGATGGGCAGCTCCAGCCTAGCATTTCCATGTCTAGCTTTTTTTCTTGAGCCCCAGGAATCTGCTGGATCCCATTCTTGCTCTCATCCTGAAACCATGGCCCAACCATGAACATTCAACTAGAAATATTTCATCCCACGTGCCTCTTTCCCCCTCAGCACTCAGAGTCAAACAGAGTGTCTAACGGACTTCATTCCTTGCTACAACGGATGCAAACAAAGAGAAAGATAGAATGCTACATTTTCCTCTTCTAGACTTCCTTAGTTGTTTGTCTAAGTGAAAACACCTCTAGGGCTCGCTCATCCAAAGCTTATCCACCAATAAACTGTAAAATCTTCTCTTTTCTGTCTTAATTTCAAATCTATAAAGTTGATGTCATTTCTTTGCCAACTCTGCTGTTGTTCCTTATTCTCTTAGAATTTTTGTTTCTACCAACCTGGAGCAGAGAAAAGGTCAAAGGAAGGAAGGAACTATCCACCCCACTTCATGCCACTAAATCCCAACTGCAATTCAAGACATAAACTATGAGATAAATGTATGAGAAACAGATAGTACCCAAGAGGTGACTCAAGATTTTTACCAGTATATGAAAGACCACACTCTGTATACTACCCCAATCAATCACCTAGGTTACCTGCTCTGGACCCCACCTTTTGCTACTCTGGAAAATAAAGGACAACTGTTGACTCAGGAAACAAAGTTAACATCATGACCCTCAAGGCAGGTGGTTCCTGAAACGGTGTCAATTCCCTCTAGAATGAAGCTGGTGTACCAAGTTCTTGTCATTTACGGACCACACAGAAGAGCCGCTGGGAGGTAACCACTCAAAACTCCACTGTCATAGCAGACAAAGAAAGACATGACCTCTCATTATCCCTGCCTCTACAGAAAAGGATGAGATCAATGGACGTAACCGTTTGGTGTATAACATACATATAACACATGAGTGTGTCTGAGGGGAATTCAAAAAATTCATGGAAAAAAATCCATTATCTTTTAATTCCATTTTTCCACAAACTTTTTGAAGCCCCCTTGTGTGTATGTATATATATATATATATATATATATATATACACAAACATCAGAACACATAGATGAAAAGAGAACAGAAACAATTTCTGTGTATTATCCAAACACACGAGGGTTATATAGTTAAATGCCATGTTCAAAGGACTCAGGCACATGGCCTTAAAAAAATTAGTATCTCTGGGTATGAGATGACTGGCAACTGCTTCTTTGTGCTTGTCAATATTTTCTGGGTTTTCTACAATAAATGGTTGTTAATTACCATAATCACAACTTTAAACAAGATATGCTATTTAAAGCATACAAATGGCATGCTAAGTGGGATGTAGGTACAATGGCTTACCTGAATCTTGTATTCAAATTGGTCCCAGTCCCTGAGGCTTTTGGAGCTCATGGTAAAGTGGTACAAGAGCAGCATGGTTAGCTAGAAGTCAAAACAGAAGGTAGTCACTAAGCAGACTCTGCTTGATGCTTCCCCTCTGAGCTGTTCTGGGGACTCTGCACTAATATGGAGATGACTCCCAAGTTCCTGCAAGAAAGCAATCCAGGCCACTGCCTGTAAAAGCATCAGAACACTTTACTGAAAACCCAATACCCTCAGTGCACAAAGTCAGGTAATAGGATTCCTGCATGGCTGAATTCCTACAATTAAGGAACCCTGGGTATGAAGCCCAAGGTATCTGTCTGTTGCAGGCTAGCACCTGGAAAATACAGAAGGAATGAAACAGACTGAGTTTTTTAAAAAAGTTTTTAAAAAGATAGAAGCCAGATGTGGGCCTGATTGCTACTAGGTCTTCATTGAGACCAACAACAATGGTCTAGTATACCTGTTTCTCAAATCCATGGCTACTAGGTTCTTGAACTGAATTAAACCTCTGCCTTAGATAGATAGAGATCTGGTCCCTACCTCCAAGAGTTGCAGAAACCAAGCACCCACAATCTCCTTTTGGTTAAGAGAAGGACCTATAGATCCCTCAATACCACCCTCCACTCCATCAGTCAAATATTCCACAGGTACCTTGGCCATTTCCAGCTCTGATCCCTCCATCAATTTTTGCACAGATACCAGGCATTCTGGGGAAGAGGGATGTTTTCGACTTTCTGCAATGACAATGTAGAAAAGAAGGTAAGCATCCCCAGGAAAAGTATAGGAAAGTCAGAGGACCAGAATCAATGCCTCTCATAGGGTGATGAGATGCAGGCCTTCATATTCCAACGTCCTGTCTCCCCCCAACATACACTTTTCCACGTGAAGTCTATTTTGGACCAGACTAAGGGTTAGAGGGAGTCCTGGTGTGGTGCTGTGGGTTAATGCGCCAGACTGCAAAGCCATTTGAACTGCAAGGTGGGCGGTTCAAGCTCACCAGCTGCTCCTCAGATACCATACACAGGGTCGCTATGGGTCGGGATTGACTTGACGGTACTTAACACACAACAACAAGGGTTAGAGAGATATTTCAAGAAGGCAGGGAGGGAATTCACAGGAACCATGGGTAGTGGCATTGTATGCATCTATCAGCTCCACTGAGTACCACAGAGAAGGAACCCAAGAGATCCCAGGTTACCCTAGAGTCCTATCCAAGAAAAGTCTGCAGCTGAGTCAGACTAGGAAACCTGGGTCATACCCGGCTCTTACACTGCCCCAGGGTCTGGGACCAATTGCTAACACCTTATTTTATCTAAATATGTGTATCACCTTTTCTAGAAATATCTTGAGGTAGAAATGGCTGATAGATTACCATGTGGTCCATGGTTGTATAAGGAGAAGGGAACTTACAGCATTGCTAGAAGGTTTCTATAATCTACCCAACAAACTTAAGAACAAGTATTATTATCTCCATTTTACAGACAGGGAACCTATGCCCAGAAAGGTCACAAAGCAGTGAAAAGAAGGGTTAAGATCTGAACCTAAATCTGTTTCTGCCCCCAACATCTATTGCCTAAACAACCAATTTACATTTATCTTAAAAACAGGGGAAAAGATCCTCCGCTCCTCACAGTCAGGGGAATGAATGTAAGGTGATAAGTCTCAAATCAGACTGTAAGGCTCTACCTGGGTCTCTGAGATGAACTTTAGGTCTGAAGGAACGAACGGCTCTACTTATGCCTAACTGGTACAGGAATTACCCAACACAAGGAAGCTAATAAGGCAAACTTTTATCCTCCAGACACCTATGAACTCGTTTCTCTGGACTCCAAATCCCAGGAACTGAGGAAGCGGCCCCTTCCCAGCAAGCTAAGAAAATTACTTACTCTGCAGAAAACTGCTCACAAAGTCCAATCTCTCTGGTAATGGCTGCTTCACGATTTGTTGTCCTTCTTCAGTGCCACGGCTAGAAAAAGAGCAAGAGTTAACACAATTAGTGATCCCTCCCTCTTTGCTACTGCATTACATATTGTTGTTATGTGCCGTGGACTCATAGTGACTGACCCTGTCCAGGGTTTCCGAGGCAGTAAATCTTTTATGGGAGCAGAAAGCCTCGTGTTTCTCGCGCAGAACAGCTGGTAGTTTCTTACTGCTGACCTTGCGGTTTGCAGCCCGATTTGTAGCCACTACGCTACCAGAGCTTCTTGCATTACATATTACTTCCCCCTATCTCCAGGGCTTAGTCTATGCTGGGTCTGTGAAGAGAACCAGACCAGAGCCAGGATGTGTGGGGAGAAGATGCCAAGATCCCATTTATTCAGATGGAACTGTGTGGTGGGTGAGAAGTGAGGACTTGAAGCATGAGGTCCTTCTGGAACTATGCTATCCTACTTGTGAATACTCTGTGGCACAGGGACCAAGAAGAGATAAGAGAAAGCACAGATGAATGGGGAGTTAGGTTAAACATTCTGGAATGGCTCAACTGTAAAAGGTCAGGAAGCCTGGAAAACGAATGCTAAAGTAATAAGAGTGAGAAAGGTCTATGGAAAGGGAAAAACAGGTCTAAGAACTAACAGAACAGGAGAGAACAAGGCTCTGATATACACTGGGTAGACTGAAGGCTGAGGTGTCTACAGTCTCCGGGTTAGCAGCTGCTCTGGGTTAGTAAAGTGCCAAGAAAGCAACAAAAGAGGAGGTCAGCAGGGGGCGCTCTCACACAGCCCAGGGAGCTGGCTCCTGTTGTTCCAACTAAAGTTTCATTTTCAGAAGTGGGTCTCTTCGCTTCAAGTACAAAGTCATCAAGAAAAGCTGACTTGAATCAGTATGCCCAGTCATAGTCTAAATAGCTATGGCTGGAGAAACTGATTAAGGGGCCTCCTGGTTCTCTGAATAGCCAGGTTTATTCAACTTTCTAAAGGACAAGGTAGGCCTTAGAATGTTCCAGAGTCAGAGTAACCTGCAAAGCACAAGAGGCATCCAAGATAAAACATGTGTCCCTCCTCTATATTCCACACGACTAGGAAGACTTCTAAGCTGAATTCTCCACAGAGGCATTTTAGGTAGCTAATTTTAAAGTGTTGAGGAAATGCTAATCTCCAAACAAGCCATCTTCCCTACACACCCACAATCTGGAATACTTTGACTCCTTCCCTCAAAGTACAGCAGTATTTACCTAAGTGCATTCCATTACATCAAAATATAAAGCGAGACAATAGTGAACAATTGTTATCAGGACTGATTATGAGGGTTGAAAATGTAAAGGTAAACGTTTCATAGCAAGGAGAGGAGTGATTAACTTTGCAGTCTAGGAGCGGAGGTCCCTGGGACCATCAAGGGAGAAGAGTGGAGAGCGGGACCCTACCCAGAGAAGTAGTGACTCCAGAGATGGAGGCAGAGATGATGATGTGGAAAGATGGAGCAGCTGGAGACTTTAGACCCAGACAGGGAGAGGGGCTGTGTGCTGATGACCAGGGGGCAGGCTTGCAGGGTATAACCTCTGGTTGGTTGATTCACGGAGGGGATTGTAATCATGGCAATGAAACGATATAGGATAGGATGAATGTAAAACTAATGTTCTCCCACGTAAACCACCACATAATTCACAATAAAACATTTATATATATATATATATATATATATAGTGAGGTCTCAGGTTAAAAGTTTGAGAAATGCTAGGACAAACCAAATAGAGCATTTTCTGAAGTTGTTGTTATGTGCCGTGGAGTCGGTTCCAACCCATAGCGAACCTGTACAGGGTTTCTGAGGCTGTAAATCTTTACAGGAGCAGAAAGCCTCATCTTTCTCCTGCAGAACAGCTGGTAGTTTCGAACTGTTGACCTTGCGGTTCATAGTCTGATTCGTAACCACTACCCTACCAGAGCTCCTTATTTTCTGAAGAGGAGGATATAATTATTTCCTAAACCCATTTGATCACACCACCTCTTTAGTCCATGAAGCATGCTTTGGAAAATGCTGGTCCTATAGAAATCTGGTGGTGGTGGTGTGCCATGGAGTTAGTTGATTCTGATTCACAGTGGTCTGCCTAGGGTTTCCAAGGTTGTCAATCTTTATGGGAGAGAGTAGAAAGCTTCATCTTCCTCCTGAGGAACAGCAAGCAGTTTTGAACTGTTGACCTTGTGGTTAGCAGCCCAACTCATAATCACTCCACTAGCTCTGGTAGTGTGTTGTTGTTGTTAAGTGCCATCGAGTCGGTTCCGACCCATAGCAACCCTGTACAGGGTTTCCGAGGGTGTAAATCTTTACGGGAGCAGAAAGCCTCATCTTTCTCCCGCGGAGCAGCTGGTAGTTTCGAACCGCTGACCTTGAGGTTCACAGCCCGATTCGTAACCACTACGCTACCAGAGCTCTGGTAGTGTAGTGGTTACAAATCGGGCTGCAAACCTCAAGGTCAGCGGTTCGAAACTACCAGCTGCTCCGCGGGAGAAAGATGAGGCTTTCTGCTCCCGTAAAGATTTACACCCTCGGAAACCCTGTACAGGGTTGCTATGGGTCGGAACCGACTCCAGGACACACCACCACCACCAACCACAGAAATCTAGTCCATTTTTCAAGACTGTCCAAATCTCACCTGTCAGGAAGTTACCCAGAACTACTGCTAGTCATGCTTCTATCCCTCATCCTACTCAGGAACTCCTACAGCACCCAAGAGTACAATGACACTGTTTAAAATCGACCACTCTGTGCCTAGAAAAACGGTGCTCAGATGAGAGAAGCATTTTACTGAGAAATAGCAAGGTCAATGTAAGTAAGGCAAATGCCAAAATTTCTTTGGTTCAATGCTGCCACTGATCTTTGCTACTTCAGCCTCAACATCAGGCCAACCTTTCATCTTCAGTCTATTAAAAAGGAAAAAGAGAATGAAAAACAGGTCTGAGGGGCTAATACCAATTAATTTTCCCTCAGAGAAAGCCAATGGCTAAAGACTAAGCTCTATTCAACTCCCAGAGCTCCTACCTACGTACCCAAGCTGCCAGCCTCCTCTGCCTCTGGCTGAGAACTAAGAGTCAGCACAGTATCAGAAATGCAGTAGCTAGAATACATTAACCAAGAACCTATGCTTTCTAGTCTCAAAGGAAGTTGGTCCGCATTGTCCTGTGTCTGAGATCAAAATTAGGGTTAACCTGATATTTCAATGTCCATACTTCCAAAACACATACATACTCCCCTCCTAGTCTAAGGCTCGAAAGGTCGATGGTTCAAACCCACCAGTGTCTCTACACAGAGGCAATTTATGGGTCGGAACTAACTAGACAACATTGAACAAGTCTAAGGCTCAGTAAGCACTGAAAGACAACATGGAAAATTAAAATCTTAATTTTTGACCTTCTCTATGAAAAATTCCCACCAGATTACAAATCTATGGTGGTTGGTCCAAGGATTGTTGTTGTTAGGTGCCATCGAGTCGGTACCGACCCATTAACGATCTTATGCACAGCAGAACAAAACACTGCCCGATCCTGGGTCAACCTCAATATTGTTGTCACGCTTGAGTTCTTCGATGCTGCCACTTGGCCAATCCATCTCGTTTGGGGTCTTACTCTTTTTCTCTGACCCTCCACCTTACAATTTTGGTTGCCTAGACTGATCATTTCACTAGAAACTGAAAAGTGATGATTTTTTATATGAAATTGCCTAATGAAAATTTCACTAGGAATTTGATATTGATTTAAAGGTAGCATACAACCTCACCTATAAGGTATCTTTGCAAGGAAAAAAAAAGCCTTAACAAGTGAAATTGCATCATGATAATGATAATGTAATTGAAAAGACCTGAAGGCAGAATTTTCAAATAGGGAGTAACAATAACCTATTTACTTAAGAGACAAATCAACAAAATGCAATGTGTGGATTATTTGGATCCTGACTTAAATAAATCAATGTAAAAACATGTTTACAGATAAATGGGAGAAAATGAACATGGACTTGCACTATATATTAAGGAATTGTTTCTAGGTGTGACTATGGTATTTTCTTATTTTAAAGAAAAAAAGAGTCCTTATTTGTTAAAATACATACTGAAATATGAAGAGTAAAATATGTCTAAGATTTCTTTTAAAATCATTCAGAAAGAAAAAAAGTGGGATTGTTGCTATTTTTAAGTGCCGTCAGGTCAGTTTTGACTCATATCAATACTATATAGGGTTTCCAAAGAGTGGCTGATAGGTTTAAACCACTAACTTTGATGTTAGCCGTCCAGTGTTTATCCTACAGTGTCACACCAAGGGCCAACAAGTTAGTTCTAACTGACAGTGACCCAAAACACAACAGAACGAAATAATGCTCAGTCCTGCACCCCAACTCAAAATCGCTGCTGTGCTTGCACCATTGTTGTAGCCAGTGTCAATCCATCTCTCCTTGGGATTTCTCCTTTTTCACTGACCCTCTAACCAATCCATCTTGTGGCTCTTCCTCGTTTTATCTGGCCCTCCACTTTACCAAGCATGATGTCCTTCTCCAGGGACTGGTCCCTGCTGATAACATGTCCAAAGCATGAGAGATGAAATCTGGCCATCCTGGCTTTTAAGGAACATTCTGGCTGTACTTCTAACACAGATTTGTTTGTTCTTTGGCAATCTATGGTATTTTAAATTTTCTCCTCCTACACCATAATTTAGGAGCTCTGGTAGCGTAGTGGCTACGAATCGGGCTGCGAACCTTAAGGTCAGCGGTTCGAAACTACCAGCTGCTCCACGGGAGAAAGATGAGGCTTTCTACTCCCGTAAAGATTTACACCCTTGGAAACCCTGTATAGTGTCGATATGGGTCGGAACCGACTCGACGGCACTTAACAACAACAACAACACCATAATTTAAATGCATCATTTCTTCCATGGTCTTCCTTATTCATTGTCTAACTTTCACATGTATATGAGGCTACTGAAAATACAATGGTTTGGCTCAGGTGCACCTTAGTCCTCAAACTAACATCTTTGCTTTTGAACATTTTTAAAAGGTCTTGTGCAGTAGATTTGCCCGTTGCAATATTTGATTTCTTAACTGTTTTATCACTATTGATGGTTTATCCAAGCAAAATGATGTCTTTGACAACTTCAATCTTTTCTTCATTAATATGAATGTTTTTTATTGGTCCAGTGGTGATTTTTTTTCCCCCTTTACACGGAGGTTCAACCCATACCGAAGGCTGTGGGTCTTTGATCTTCATCAGTAAATACCGTAAGTCCTCCTCGCTTTCAGCAAGCAAGGTTATATATTAACTGCATATCGCAGGTTGTTAATGAGTCTTCACCCAATTCTTACGCCACGTTGTTCTTTATATAATCCAGCTTCTCAGACTATTTGCTCACCATACAGATTAAGTATGGTGAAATAATACAACTTGGCTGCACAACTGTCCTAATTTTAAACCATTCAGTCCTCCCTTTTTCTGTTTGAACGACTGTGTCTTGGTCTATGACCACTCATCTGTCAGCCTGTTGTCATACTCTGGTGGCTCACATGTTGGTCTATGACCACTCGTCTGTCAGCCTGTTGTCATACTTTGGTGAGTTTTACATGTTGCTGTGATCTGGAAGTCAGGTCGCCAGTATTTTAAATACCCTCAGGGTCACCCACAGTGGTTTCAGCTGAGCTTCTAGACTAAAACAGATTAGGAAGAAGGAGAGGCAGACTGCTTCTCAATGTTTAGTCACTGAAAACCTTATGAATAGCAGTAGAAAACTGTTAGCACCAGAATGTTGAATATTGAAACATGATGAATAACACCAGAGTATCAGATACAGTGCCAAACGATGAGCCCCTCGGGTTGGAAGGCACTCAAAATACGACTGGAGAAGAGCTACCTCCTTAGGGTGGAATTGACCATGATGACACAAATGGAGTAAAATTTTTGGGATCTTCATATACTGATGGAACATAACTCAAAACGAGAAGAACTTTTTCAGAGTAAAAATTCATTTTTGGATAACTTGGTTCCATTTTTGTATAAAAATTAAAAACATACATATTTCACAATCTATCTCTGATATGCATAGGGAAACCCTTAAGAGATATGAGTAATTTTTACTTTAAAAAATGTATATGTAACTGCCCAAAGCAATTTACACATATAATGCAATCCCAATCCAGAGTCCAATGACATTCTTCAAAGAGATGGGAAAAATAATTACAAACTTTATATGGAAAGGAAAGAGACCCAGAATAAGCAAAGCACTGCTTAAGAAAAAGAATAAGGTTGGAAACCTTATTCTCACTCCTCTCTCACTCCTCGACTTCAAAATTTATTACACGGCTACAGTGGTCAAAACAGCCTAGTACTGATACAATGAAAAATACATTGATCAATGGAACAGAATCGAGAATCCAGAAATTAACCCATCAACATACAGCTAACTGATTCTCCACAACGTACCTAAATATATTGTATGGGGAGGAGATAGTCTCTTCAGCAGATGGTGCTGGCAGAACTGGAAAGCAATATGCAAAAGACTGAAACAAGACCTTTACCTCATTAAAGACCTAAATGTGAATCCCACAATTACAAAGGCCATCAATGAAAAAATAGGGACAAATGTGAGGGCTCTAATACAGGGCATACACAGACTACCAAACATTTTGAAAAGTACACATACAAAAGCAGACAAAATAGATGAAGGGACATACTAAAAATTTTAAATTTATGTGCATCAAAAGATTTCATAAAAGAGTAAAGAGGGAGTTCACAGAATGGGAAAAAATATTTTGTAACGATGCATCAGACAAGGGACTAATTTCCAAAATATATAGGAACCTACAATACCTCTACAAGAAAAGGACAAATAATTCAATTCAAAAATGGGCACAGGACATGAACAGACACTTCACCAAGGAGAAGTGGGTAGCTAAAAAACACATGAAGAAATGTTCATGATCACTAGCCATTAAGAGAGATGCAAATCAAAACAACAATGACATAGTATCTCACACCAGCAATAACAGCAAAGATCAAAAAAGTAGAGGACAATAAATGCTGGCCGGGATGTGGAGAGACTGGGACACTACTGCATTGCTGATGGGATTGCAAAATGGTTCAACCTCTCTGGAAAGCAATATGGCGCTTCCTCAGAAGGCTGGAAATAGAAATATCTTATGTTCCAGCAATTCCTCTACTTGGTATTTACCCACAAGAAAAAAGAGCCACAATCCGAGAAGATATATGCACACAAATGTTCACAGCAGCACTATTTGCAAAAGCAAAAAGATAGAGACAGTCTAAGTGCCCATCAACTGAAGAATGGATAAACAAACTGTAATATATACACATACTGGAATATTATGCTACCTTGAAGAACAAGGAAGCTGTAAACCACCGCATAACATGGATGAACCTTGAGGACATTATGTTGAGTGAAATTAGTCAGTCACAAAAGGAGAAATACTGCACAGGACCACTACTGTAAAAGACTAAGGGAAAGAACCCATTGTAAAAAGGGGGTGGGGTGGGGGGAGAGAGATTCTTTCCTGGTTACCGAGATGTGAGGTGTGGGGTGAGGGGAGGGAGGGGAAAGTAGAGCACAGGGTAGGGAATAGACAAACAATAGTTTGGGTGCTAGGAAGGGGAGCAATACACAAGAAGGGGGAGGGGAATGGAAGAACAAAGCAGACGGGAAACCAGGCAGGTGTGCATGGGCTAAGTGGGACAGAGATAAATAATGATGCATACACAATCTTGGAACAACAGGGCCCTGGGATACAGGGATTGAGACATGGTTGGGATGGGGAAAAGGGGGGAAATAATGTTAAGATGTTTGGCTGTCTTATGACTCTTGGTTTCCCTGGCATACCATTATAAAATAGACACTTGAGGGGGAGAGAAAGGAATAGTCAGAAATATCACCACAGAAAGCTTGTAAGTCCGTCTTCAGCCTATAACTGATTGGAATACCTAAAATGGGGCTACAGCGTGTCCAGTGAAAGAGGCTTCCTTTGGAGCCTCTGCATTACCTAAGACCATAGGTGGAATCCTGAACCCCATCCAGAATCTTCTGAGGTGGGAAATTTCCACTTGAAAGGACAAGCAGGCCAGCCTGGAGTGACTAGGACAGAAGATACTTCTTGAAAGAAAGACTGACAGGAAACATACAAAACAATAATGGCAGTCTGACTGATTACTACAAGAACAAACAAGTTGCTTGCTCAGGAGACATCAAGGCAAGTGGTTGGGTCCCCTCAGGGCAAACCCCTTTCCTAGACTAAAACTCAGTGGGAATACATGAGCAGAAATGTGGTCTGACTGGTGACCACGGTGGTCACCGATAATGGGATGTGAGGGAAAAACAGCAATGAAGCTGCGAGCTAAGCCCTACAACGTTCAGTAGACTCTTGTGAACCTGGGTGGAGACCTGGTTGGCCAGCAGTGTGGCAAGACTTGGGAACTCTTGGGCTCAGAGTCAGTGACACAGCCACAAAGGGCTAGAGTGGAGAGTGAAGCATCCAGCTGATAAGAAGAGAGAGCAGATGCATAAGAACAACCACACTTGCAGATAATACCCACTTCAATGACTGGAGGATCAGAGCTCAACTAGAAGAAGAAAGAGCGACTGGCTTATAAGCTTTCAAGAGGGAGGCTAGCTCCACAGGGTGGGGAGGAAGGTATAATCTCCAAGTAGTAGTATCCAATCTGTCTGGGTGGGGCTGATGAAGGGAGATGGGGATAGGTCTCTTATGGTACAATGGTGAATAATTGTTATCAGGACTGACTGTGAGGGTTGGAAATGTAAAGGTAGATGTTTTGTAGCAAAAGGAGGGGGAGTGGTTGACTTTGCAGTCCAGGAGCAGAGGGCCCTGGGACCATCAAGGAAGAAGAGTGGAGTGCAGAACCCTACGAAGAGAAACAGTGATGCCAGAGATGGAGGCAGAGACGATGACATGGAGAGATGGAGCGGCTCGGGACTCTAAAACCAGAGAGGGAGAGGGGCTGTGTGCTGACGACCAGGGGGGCAGGCTTGCAGGGTCTACCCTTTGGTTGTTTGATGATGCATGGAGGGGACTGTAACCATGGCAATGAAATGATATCTGATAGAATGAATGTAAAGCTAATGTTCTCCCATGTAAACTATCACATAATTCACAATAAAACATTAAAAAAAGTTTATGTATGTATACATATATATACACACACACACACAGAGAATGAGTGAGTGAGTGAGTCCTGGTGTGGTGTCATAGGATAAGCACTAGACCACAAGGTTGGTTTGAAATGCAAAGTGCCAGTTAAAACTCACCAGCCACTCCTTGGAAACACTATACAGAGTTGCTATGAGTCAGAACCAACTCCACAGCACTTAACAACAACACTTTTACATATATGTATGTATGTGTGTGTGTATATATATATATATATATATATATATATATATATATATATATATGGAGAGAGAGAGAGAGAGAGAAACACAGCAAAAGTCAGAAAGTCCCGTGGTGACCACAAGCACAGGTTCCATACAAAGACTATACGAGCTGAGGCAGGGTACGCATGTTAAGTAACAGGAGGAAATAAGATTAGTGAAAGATGGATCCCTGATGAATGATCTTGAACATGAGGGCTGAAGATTTTAGGTTTCAACCTACTGCCAATAAAGAGTTATCAAGGTTCCCCAGCTGAGTACTGTTATCATTAAAGAAAGCATAGTTTGAGAAAGATTACTGAGATCACATGTATAGGAACAGGCTGGAATAAGTGAAGATTTAGAGAAGAAGGACATCAGAGCTTTATGTCCTGAATGAGGAGGAAGGGATGCGAAAATCTTCTAGAAGGCAAACTGAGAGGATGGTGACTGATTGGCAATCAATGCCAAGGAAAGAAAGGGTGTTTAGATGTCCTACTAGATAACTGGGAGAGAAAATGATAGTGCCTGTACCAAAACAGAGTCCCAGCTGGTGAAAATGGTTACGCATTCAACTAATAACCACGGACCTAATGAGTCAGAATTGACTCAATAGCAGTGGGTTTTGGTACCAAATTAGGAATCATGATTTCCTTCAGAGGTGCTAAGGCTAGTGACAGGGAACACTGGACTGCGTTCCCAGTTCAAACCAACCAGCTACTCCATGGGAGAAAGAGGAGGCTTTCTGCTCCTACAAAAATGCACAACCTCGGAAATTCTACATAGGGTCGCTATGAGTCAGAACTGACTCAACAGCACTTAATAACAACAAGGCTAGTTACAGCCATAGGGACTTAAAAAAAAAAAAAAAAAATCTGAAAAGGAGCTCTGGTAGCGTGGTGGTTACTAATTGGGCTGTAAACATCAAGGTCATGAGTTTGAAACTAAGAGCTGTTCTGCGGGAGAAAGATGAGGCTTTCTGCTCCCGTAAAGATTTACAGCCTCAGAAACCCTGTGCAGGGTCACTATGAGTTGGAATCAACTCCACGGCACGTAACCACCACAAAATCACTCTAACAAACCCATGTGTGTCCTGGGCTACCCAGTCCCACTAGACTGCTGATGAAGAATACCAGCTATACCTTTATTTATTCATTTAACAAACATTCATAAAAACCTAATTGTCCTTTTAGCCAGAACTATTCAAGCTCACCAGTCACTCGTAGGAAACCCCTACAGAGTTTCTATGAGTTGGAACTGACTCAACGGCCCTTAGCAACAACAATAACCTTGTGGAGCTGTAGGATAAGCACTGAATTGCTCCCCATAAAGTTGGCAATTCAAACCCACTAGCTGCTCCACAGGAGAAAAAGAGGAAGCTTTTTGCTCCTATAAAGATTTATAGCCTTGGAAACCCTATACAGGGTATTAAGAGTCTGAGCTGATTTGATGGTGATGGGTTTGGTTTAGCAGATGTATTATATCTTGTAGCAATGCACTAAAATGACGAACACAAAAGGAAAGAAGAGAGACAACACTGTATGTTCTCAAGGCCTTTTAGAAATCATGTAGTTGTTCCTCAGTCACATATGTGACTCTACAAGAAATTTGATACTGTAGATATAAAGGAAATTACACTGTTAAAAAGGAATGCCCCACTGTTACCATGGAAGAACTGGGAGAGTCTACTGAGTTTACCCAGCATGCTGTTCACATTGTTGCAAACAAGCTAAGGGCAAGATTTTTGCCAAGAGAATCAATGTACTGAACAGTCTAAGAGCAAGACAGTTTCCTGAAATTTGTGAAGAAAAATAACCAGAAAAAGAAAGACCACCAAAAAGAAAAGCTATCTGAGTTCAACAGAAGTGCTAGACTGCATACTCAGAGTAGCATACTTTTAGAGAACTAACAGAAAGGGACCTAAACAGCTGGAACCTATTCCCTATGAATTCACGGAATAATGATCATGGCTATGTGCCTTGGAGTCGGTTCTGACTCATAGCGACCCTGTACAGGGTTTCCGAGGCTCTAAATCTTTACAGGATCAGAACGCCTCATCTTTCTCCCACGGAACAGCTGGTAGTTTCGAACTGCTGACCCTGTGGTTCATAGCCCGATTTGTAACCACTACACTACCAGAGGAATAATAGGAGTCAAAAAGAAATACATAAAATTCTGGTGTATAATTAAAAAAAACAAAGTCATCAATGTAATATCCTAAGGTAGGTGTGGAGAACCCCAAGATGATTCACAAACATTCCCAATCTTTGATAAACTCAGTTCTACCTTCAGCTCCCATAAAGCAGCTGTTGCCTACAAATAGGAGACTGCATTCCCTCACAGAATTACTTTGTTCCAGGTGTGGGTCATAAACCCCTACAACAGCTCAGTCTGTCCTGGAGTTTATCATCTACTCTGAGTTTTACCTTCCTTTACAGAAAGAAAAAAAATGCAGGGGGTGGGAGCTCAAGCCCATCACTGTCTCCTTGTAAAACCTATACAGGGTCACTATGAGTCAGAGCCGAATCGACAGCACTTACCAACAACATAGGTTGAAGAAGTTGAAAGAAGGTTAGCTCTGTTCTCCCTAATTCCTGAAAGTTGACAGATACATGCAAAAGGACAAACTACACAGGCTTAATAAAATAACTGTAAGTTATAGCTTGAAAGATCTTTGCTTCGTTTCAGATATGAGGAAGAGGCTCCACTCCATTGAATTTCCAGATAACTGTGATATTCAAAGGGAACATGTGCTAAAGACACAGATTAAAAAGTAAAAACACTGAACTAGAATCCTGGCCACATGACAGCAGTAAACTTTATCAAATGACCTCACAAAAGCAAGTTAAAAGTAAAAGTTATAAGTAAAACCCAGAAATGTTATAATAGTTTAGAAAGGGACATTATCTGTGCTAACAGGTTAGATATGAAATATCTAGTTGCTGTTTAAGGAATCCTGGAGATGCAATGATTAAGGTGCTCGACTTTTATAACTGAAAGGTTTGAGGTTCAAACTTACTTAGCAGCGCCACAGGAAGAACTGGCAATCTGCTCCCGTAAAGGTTACAGTCTAGAAAACACTACTGGGCAGTTTTGCTCTGTAAAATGCAGTCGCTGTGATACGAAACAGGTGCTAGAGCCCCCAACAACGGATGCCTCTATTTCCCTCTAGTGTAAGAGCCTCCCTTACCATCTCCTCATCCCCTAGGGTACAAAGAGAGGGGTTGTGGATGACTAGAGGGCTGTAGCACACACTCATGCAGACAGCTTGACAGGGAGCCCTAAAACAGGCTCTGGAAACAGTGTGAGAGTACAGAGAACTGGAAGCTACTCTGCAAGAAGAAGAGGAAGCCTTAAGTTCCCCCTCTCCCCTCCTCGCATAGTCTTCGAGAATGAAGACCATTCTTAACAACCAGATTGAAGGGACACACAGTAATTGTAAAGGGCCCCAGAGGAACCACAGAGGGACTTCAATCACATCTATGTAGAGCTCAGTCTCCTTGGAAAGAAAAAGAAGAAGTCTCGTGTTGACAAATGGTGGGGAAATAGGAAGGAACTAGCTCCAGTTCACTCTATCTGTAGTCATGTGCAGGATATGATCAAGGGTGTTACACTGGGCTTCCTTACAAGGTGAGGTCTGTGTATGCTTACTTCCCCCCATCAACGGTGTTATCCAAGAAAGCGGGTCTCTTGTTGAAATCTGAAACTTCTTGGGTGAAAAATACAACCGTAGGACATGGATGAGGGCAAGTGTTGCTTGTGCAGTAACTCAAGCCCAGAAAGATGAATTAATTCTTGAAGGAAATGACATTGAACTTGTATTAAATTCAGCTGCTTTAATTCAGCAAGCCACAACAGTTAAAAACAAAGATCAGAAAATTTTTGGCTGGTATCTATGTGTCTGAAAAAGGAACCGTCCAACAGGCCAATGAGTAAGATATAATGGTGTGGTGCTGTTGGCTAATGCGTCAGACTGCAAAGTCGTTTGAACTGCAAGGTTGGTGGTTCAAGCTCACCAGCTGCTCCTTGGAAACCCTATACAGGGTCGCTATGGGTCTGAGTCGACTGGACCACACTTAACAACAACAACAACATCAGTGATATTTTTGATGCAATACAATTTATCTAACCAAAAACAAAAAGGAGGAAGCCTTAGAATGGGACAATAACCTCTTCCATAGCTAAAGGCACAAAGATGGGAGGATGAGATCAATGTTGTTCTTGTCTCTGGGCTCCACAATGGCTTCTGACGTGCCAATCCTGACCATGGTTGGTGATCACAGCTGTCACCAAGGAAAGGAAGCAAATGCAGGAGTCCTGGTGTAGTGCTGTAAGAAAAGCACTGGACTGCTAACCACAAGGTCGATGGTTCAAGCCCACCAGCTGCACCTTGGAAATTCTATGAGTCGGAACTGACAAGATGGCACTTCACAACACCCCCAGCAGGAAGCTTTGAGGCTGGAGAAACGTGAGGGTGCATACTTACATGGTGTCAATGATCTTGAGGAAGATGCTGCAGTCCTGGAGCTGCAGCATGGTCTCCACAGGGTCCGCCATGCGCAGACTGTTCACCTGTGAGACAAAGGGAAGAGCCTGGTCAAACAATCACTGTATTATAAATGTCAGCAGCAGTGTGGTGTGCTCCTTTTCCAGATGGCGACAATTCACTGTGCATGGTGAATGCCTACAGTTGTAGACTACAGTCATGAAGAAACACATGGTTCCAGGATTTTTAGTTTCAACAAAGGAATGCTCCTGCAACCCATTTATCCAGCTAATGCTCTCCAATGATAGTCCCCTGAAATGCTACCAGCAGTTCTTCCTTTGGCTTAAACTAAGTAGGAGCTTAAATTCTAGGATGCTCTAGCACTAGGGAAACTATACCTTAAATATAATTAATATAATTAATTAGCTTCTATAAGGCTAGATAAAGGAGCCCTGGTGACACAGTGGTTAAGGGTGGCAGTTCAAACCCACCAGTATCTCCAAGAAGAAAGATGTGGCAGTCTGCTTCTACAAAGATTACAGTCTTGAAAAATCTACAGGGCAGTTCTGTGCTGTCCTATTAGGGACTTGAAGGGAATGAGTAAGGATATATAAAAAACTGTACCAATGGTTCCCCCTAGAGAGACTAAGAGTTAGAAGAAAGGATTTTTATATTATAACCCTTGGATCTCCTATTTTCTTCATGCTAAACCTCTGTATCTCTTGAACATTTATATTTTAGCTCTCTGTCTCCTGAATTTTTGTATTGCTAAATTTTGAAATACCCACTCAAATGGGTATTTAAAAATATGTTTGTGAGTATATGTGTAAGTAGCACTGTGGGATAAAGCACTGGACCACAAGGTTGGTTTGAACCACAAGGCTAGCAGTTCAAACTCACCAGCCGCTCCTTGGAAACCCTATACAGGGTCACTGTGAGTCGGAACCAACTTCAAGGTACTTAACAACAACAACATATACACACACACACCCACTCACATATAAAACCTTATTATTGATGCATTTCTGATTCTTTCCAGATATAAAATTTTAGTTGAGGGGAGACTCCTCGGTGATCATTGTTAGGTGCCGTCAAGTTGGTTTTGACTCATATCAGTCCAATGCACAACATAACAAAACACTGCCCAGTCCTGCACCATTCTCACAACTGTTTCTATGTTTCAGCCCACTGTTACTGTCACTGTGTCAATCTATCTTGTTGAGGGGTCTTCATGGCTTGGGTCAAGTGCACCTTAGTGACATCGTTGCTCTAATATTTTAAAGAGATCTTTTGAAGCAAATTTTCCTAATGCAGCATGTCGTTTGATTTCTTGACTGCTGCTTCCAGAAGTGTTTCATGAGCATAATTAAAGAAAAGAGGAAGAAGAAAAAGAGCTGGCAACTCCAAAAGAAAAAACTTCACTATTCTGATTCAACTGCCCTGCTCCCTTTCTTGGGCTGCAGGCAGGCATCTATTTAAATCAGTCTACGCCACAAGAAAATCACCAGGGGCTACAGGCAAATGAGTCAGGTACACAGACTATTCAACAGCCACATATGGTCCACTTCTACAGGAAAACCTCATAAATTCCAGAGGCACTACATTCAGAAATAGCCCAAGCTGAAGTTTACCTTTGTAATACCCAAAGGAAGGAAGGGTTTGCTAAGCTAATTAATCACATATGCAAGACTGAGTGGAGGAGGGGGAGACTTATCCTCCTTAAGAAAAGTATTTTTGAGAACTTCAGCATGTTGAGTATGTTCAAACAAGCTGTGGATTGTTTATAAATGTGTTCTTTAAAAAGCACAAGGCTGAGAGTCCCTAGATGTGGATTTTAGGACCAGACGCTCCACTAACTTGCCAGGACCTTTGTGATTAACATCATCTTTCTGTGTGCTTATTTTCTCACTACTCAAATGAGTGGAATTTCCACCTTATCAACCAAAGGAACAGTATAGATTCAAATAAGATTATGAGTGTAAGAACGCATTAAAAATTAGCAGACAGGGTTGGTGATCTGCTTCCAAAAGGTCACAGCCTTGAAAACCCTGAGACATTTCTACTCTGCACACATGGGATCACCATGAGTGAGAATTGGCTCCATAGCAACTAACAAAAACAAGGTACTATTGTCAAAAGCTCAGCAGTTCAAACCCACCAGCTTCTCCAAAGGAGAAAGATCCAGTGATCTGGTCCCATAAAGATTTCAGTCTAGGAAAGCCTTTGGAGTAGTTCTGCTCTGTTATGTGCGGCTGCTGTGAGATGGAATCAACTCGATGGCACCCAACAATAATTACAGTTAATAAAACTAAAAGAATAAAGTAGAACCAGCAAACTTTCTATTTATAGCAGTTAAAGTAGCTGCATGCACTGGAGAATCCAGAGAATGAAAATAGATCAATCTACTATTGACATGATAGTATTTATTTCTGTTAAATATTAAAAATTTCTAGATGTATCTAAATAAAAATAGATAAAAGTGAAAAGATCAAATGTGAGGGATGGGCAACTTGGACATTGGCTACCAAAATGGGTGGGGGTGGGGGGGCGCAGCTACAAAGGCAAGAAGTGGCTGGTTTACAAGCTTTCAAGAGGGAACCTAAATCCAGAGGGCGTGGAGGAAGGTAGAATCTCCACTGAATAGTATCCAGTCTGTCTGGGCGGGGCTGATGAAAGGAAATGCAGATAGGTCTCTTGTGATACAATAGTAAATAATTGTTATCAGGACTGCTTGTGAGGGTTGGATAAAGGAAGACGTTTTATAGCAAGAAGGGGAGTGATTAACTTTGCAGTCTAGGAGCGGAGGTCCCTAGGACCATCAACGGAGAAGAGCGGAGAGCAGGACCCTACCCAGAGAAGCAGTGATGTCTCAGATGGAGGCAGAGACGATGACGAGGAGAGATGGAGCAGCTGGGGACTTGAGATCCAGAGAGGGAGAGGGGCTGTGTGTTGACAACTGGGGGTGCGGGCAGACTTGCAGGGTATACCCTTTGGTTGGTTGATGATGCATGGAGGGGATTGTAATCGTGGCAATGAAACGATATATGATAGAATGAATGTAAAACTAATGTTCTCCCATGTAAACTATCACATAATTCACAATAAAAAAAAAATCAAATGTGAAATATAAAGTATGATCTCTTATTGAAGTTGTTGTTAAGAGCCGTTGTGTCAGTTCTGAATCATAGTGACCCTGTACAGGGTTTCCAAGGAGCAGCTGGTGGGTTCGCACCACCAACTTGTGCTTCAAATTGACTTTGTGGTCCAGTGATTATCCTATAGCACCACACCAGGACTCCTACTGAAGTCATAAAGACAGTACATTTATACTATCTCATGAAAAAAAGCTCCGTCCACTAAGGCCAGGCCAGTGTAAGTTTTCTAGGAAGATTCTGAAAGCCCCCAGCCAAGATTCCTTTTATACCTAATGAAAATGAAGAGATTACCAAGACTTGTTAAGTTGTTGTTAAGTGCCGTTGAGTCGTCCGACCCATAGCGACCCTGTGTAGGGTTTCCAAGGAGCAGCTGGTGAGCGTGAACCACTGACCTTGCAGTCTGACTCATTAGCCCACAGTGCTACATCAAGACTACCAAAAAACATCTATCATATTATATCACTGGAGTCCTTATATGGCACTGTAGGATAAGCATTAGACTGCTTAACTACATGGTTGGTGATTCAAACCCATCAGCTCTCCTTGGAAATCCTATACAAGGTCACATGAGTTGGCACTTAACAAACAATAACAAAATCATACCTGCAATCGAGGCAAATCATTGAAGGGCTATGAACACTTGTTCAAAAACAAGACTGGAAAGCCCTATCCATTAGCTGCTTTAGTCAGTTTTAGAATCTACATTCATTTCCAACACCAGCAAAGTGCTAACACAGCGACAGTTTCTTTCATGGATATAAACATTATTTCCTCCTCGTGAATTATTTTGTTTTCAAATGAGAAATCATTTGAAAGTCGAGAAGCTATTTCATCCCTGTTACTATCAAATTGAGTCTGACTCTACTGACTCCATGTGTGCACAGTCAATATGTACAGTGTGGACTGAGCTCACTGTGTAACCTAGGAGCTGCCTGTCATTTTCAGTTAGGTGCTTAAGGTTGTCAAATCTAAAATTCTCTGTAACAAAGAATGTATAATTTGTTGAGTGTGAAACTGATTATCTACTCTGTAAACTTTCACCCAATTCACAAAATAGTTGAAACAAAACCAAAAAAGCCTACCATAAACCTTAGAGCAATAGGGTTAAAGAATCCCCTATTGAACTACAGACATTGCTAATGATTCCTCACAACTCAACTAGTCTTTTATTTGTGAGAGGTTATTGTTGTTGAGTGCCACTGAATCGGTTCCAACTCATAGCGACCCTGTAAAGGGTTTCCGAGGAGCAGGTAGTGAGCTTGAACCGCCGACCTTACGGTTCAAACTGACCTTGCAGTCCAGCACATCAACCCACAGCTCCACACCAGGACTCCTTGTGGAGGATAGCAAGAAGAAAAGACAAAGTTTCTAACACAGGCATAGAACAATGAAACAAATATGAAGAATATAAAATATAGTTTTAAATACCTATTTGTATTCTAGAAACTGACGACTGTTCTTATTGTTGTTGTTAAGCGCTGTTGAGTAAGTTACGACTCATAAAACCCAGTCTAGGGTGTCCAAGGAGCAGCCGGTGGGTTTGAACCTCCTACTTGGTTGTTCAAACCAACCTTTTGGTCCAGTGCATTATCCTGCCAGTGCCATACCAGGACTCCAAATACACACTTTGTATATTAAACACATTGTTTCCTGACTAGAGATTTGATATGATTAAAGACAGTATTGCCTATTAAATATACCCTAATTGGAAATTAAACATTCACTTCCTTTAAAATATTCTCTAGTTAAAAACAACAAGCAAATCTGTGGCTCTTTAATTGGCTCTGATTGATCAGCAGTCAGGTGACTACTAAAAAAACTACCCTGAGCCACTAGCACGCCCTAGCAATATTTTAAGTTTCAAGAACCTAATTATTTATTAAGATTCTATGCTAAATGATCTTCTGTATGGCTGTGCTAAATGTTTTTTATATGCATTATCCCATTGTTGTTGTTGCTGTAAGGGCTGTCAAGTTGGCTCAGATTCATAGCAACCCTGTATAGAGTTTCAGAAGTGTGGCTTGTGAGTTCGAACCTCTTACCCAGTGGTTAGCAGGCCAGTGATTATTCTACAGCATCATATCAGGACTCCCAATAACCCTATAACTTGCTTCCTCAGTGTACTGGGTTAATAGGGACAGGCAATTTAGACACTGGCTATCAAAAACGGGGGCAATATAGAGACAGGTAAGGATCACATGGAACCTTGGCAACCTAAGACAGAGCCATTGCCATGCTGCAAAGAGTTTCGATGACAGGTAAGATGGAGGAATTCGCACTGACCGCCTAAGACAGGCAGCGTCCCTTAAACAAATAATAAATAAGGGGGAATCTGATGCAGACCGTGCAGACCCGGTCAGGAGTTCAAGTCCCTGTGGGCCCAAGCGTTGCAGACCGTCCAAACCATAGGCTCTGAGGAACAGACTTTAGCCACCTAGCAGACATAGCAAACTGTCCCTCATCTGATTATTCAGTTATGCTTGTTAGTAATTGCAAACATGAGCCCTGGATATCCACAGATAAATGTAAAAACCTTCCCTAAAAGCCGAGGCTGTAAATTCCAAAAAGGCAAAGTTTTTCCGCCCCCTCCCCAAAAAGCTAAAGAGGATAGAGAGAAACACTGTTAACTGATGATGTATGGAGGGGATTATAATCAATGTAATGAAACAAGTCATATGAATGGTTGAATGTGAAACTGATGATGTGCCCTGTAAACTTTCACTCAATCCACAATAAAAACCTTCAAAAAAAAACAAAAAACAAAAAAAACTTATGGATCACAGCAGAAAAAAAAAAAAGAAGGTTCAGATTATAAAAATGGCCTCATAGGAGTGTCAGACTTCTTTGTCTAACTTCACAAAGCGGGAGGAGAAACATCAGCATCAACAGGTTAAGGCTGATAGCGATGAAGTGAAGGTCCAACATACCTCTACCCTCCAACTTTTTCACCGATTCTGATGGTACCATCTGTCCCTCCCAAAGCACTCTCCACTTCTCTGCTGGGTTTAAGAATTCATTGCACTGGCAGGCCACAGAGAACTAACAGACCAGACTCATAGTTATTGGGGTTTATTAGGGAAGTAACAGGTAACGGAAACCAGATCATGAATGACTACAGTTCTTTGATCAGAATGCCTCTTCTAGCCAGGCCCACAGGCAGGCCTCTCTCTGGCCACCAGCTTCTCAGTCTGGCCTCTGCTCTGCTCAGGCAAGTGTTACAAAGCTCTTTAGTTCCATTGATAAGTGCCCAGGGGCATCCCATTTCACCATTAAATCATTCAGCTCTCCCTACATGGGTCCTCAAGCCTAGGTCCACCAACAAGTACTAAGGGATACCCTTCTCTGGCGAGGAAGCCTCCTGCCCTAAGGCACTCAGATCTCTAGCTCCGTGAGTCAGCAACATCCACTGTGACCGTCTGTGGACTGGGAAGCTCATTGTACCACCTCATATCTACCTCCTGGTTCTGCTGCTGCCATTTCTCTGCCACTGCTTCTCAGTGCAAATAACTTTTTGAAACACAAATGGTGATTATACACATGGACTTCACCAAATGGAATAAATAGGAATCAAACTGACTACATCTGTAAGAATAGACAGTGAAAAGCTCAATATCATCAGTGAAAACAGCCCAAGAGCCGACTGTGGAATAGAACATCAATTACTCATACGCAAGTTCAGGCTGAAGCTGAAGAAAATTAAAAACAAGTCCACAAGAGTCAAAATATGAGTTCAGTGTAGTAAAGAAAATAAAACCCTCACAACTGGGATAACATCATGGTAAATGGAGAAAAACTGAAGTTGTCAAAGAGACTTTACTTTGCATGGATCCACAATCAACTGTAATGGAAGCAGCAGTCAAGATATCAAACATATCCTACCTGAATTTATAGACAGTCTCAAGAACAGATTTTATGTAGGATGACACTAACATCATACAGGAAGAAAGCAAGAAGTCATTAAAAAGACAAGAAAGAAAGAAAAAAACAAAATAGAAGAGACTCTGAAACTTGCTATGCACAGTTGTTGTTGTTGTTGTTAAGTGCCGTCGAGTCGGTTCTGACCCATAGCGACCCTGTACAGGGTTTCCAAGGGTGTAAATCTTTACGGGAGTAG
>NW_006408658.1:6737815-6756804 GCF_000296735.1 Chrysochloris asiatica
TTCTATCTTCAGTATCTTTATAAAGGATAATTGGAGAAAACACTGAAGTTGTCTAAGACTTCATTTTGCTTGGATCCACCATCAATATTCATGGAAGCAAAAGACCTCTTTAAAGTGTTCAAGAATAAAGATATCAGTTTTAGGAAAAAAAAAAAAAAATGGGGGCAATAAAGGCACAAAGTGACTGGCTTACAAACTTTCATGAGTGTGCTTAGTTTCAGAATGAGGAGGGTAAGGTAGAATCCCTACTGAATAGTTTTCTTCTCCTCCAGATGCAGCTGGTGAAAGGGGATAGGGGATGATGGTGATAGGATTTTATGACTCAATCGTGAGTAACTGTTTGCAGGATTAATTGTGATCGTCACAACTGCAATTGTAGAAAATATGTAACTAAAAGGGGGGAATATTTACTTTTCCATTTCACAGAGGATTCCAGGACCATCAAGAAGGAAGAGCATGAGTGAAATGTGAGAGTCTACCTAGAAAAGGTGTGACAGCAGAGACAGCGGCAGAGGCTACGGCATGGAGAGATATAGCCACAGCGGGCTCTAGGCCCTGGACTCAGGAAAGTTGTGTGCCTGAGGACAGGAGGCAGGCTTACAGAATGTACCCTTTGGACATTTAAATGAATATATATTTTTTGTTTGGTGTGTGTACAAATATTTTTGCTTTGTTCATTTGTGAAATACAAGATGAAAAAGGTAAACTATAGGGAGGAAGTCAAATAACTGTTGTTGCAAGGAGGGGACTGTAGTCATTGAGATAAAGCAGGGAGTGTAATTTTTTTAATGTAAAGCTGCTGATTCTTGTCTGTTAACCTTCACTCACTTCACAAAAAATAATTCAATAAATGATCACAGATTTTAAATAAATCTGAAACAAAAAGATATGCATTAAGAGGTTAAGTAACTTGTCCTGGGACACACAGGGGGGTCAGAGCTATGATTCTATGCCTGTCTGTCTCATTCCATGCTCCTTATCACTACACTCTATGGCCTCTTCTGTTTCTCTGTAGCTGTAAAATCCCAATGTTCTATATGATTTTGACATCTTCATGATTCTGGCAGAAGAACCTAACATAAGGACAATGGAAGTCAAGAGAAGTCAAGAGAAACATAGTAAAGAATGTGAAAAGAACCCTGCCCTCAGTAAGTTTAAAGACTTTTAAAGACCAAAGTCCTGCATCTGTCAGTCATTAAGGTTCAACGCCAACTTTATGTCTGAAAAATGTAATGAGATCAGACGAAGGTAAATTTTCATGCACTCTCTCTTCCCATGACCAGAAGGAAATATAGATACCTCAGAAAAGTTACTCTTCTAAGTTACACAAGAAAGGTCAGAGATGACTGTCAGCAGTAACAGCCACAGAAGTAAAAACTAAGGGGAAAGGCAATGAAACAAAACAAATAAAACCTGTTCTTAATTAGACTAATATAAACAAATCAAAACAAAACCCCTGTATTGTTATTTATTTAGATGAGTATATCTTATATGGCCTGGGCTCTTAGAAAACTTCTTCCATCCCTCCCAATCTTCCTGGGAAAGCCTAGCAGACAAAGGAGAGGAAGACCACTTACCCATGAGAGGAGTGCAGCCGCCCGGTTAGCATGGAGCGTCATCTTGGTGATGCCAGACAGTCACCCCAATGCACCTGGAACCCAAGAGAGAATGAAGAAAAATTAATAATATAAGACATCCATGACGGAGAAGGAGAGGGGAAACAGTTCCATTTACCAACTCTGATTATTTAAACAATTCACTCTTCATTCATTACTCAATTCACCAAGGCACCATGAACACACGTAATTTATCATATTGGAGCTTAACAATAAAGACTCCTGCATTTAATTCAATGTCCACTAGTTCCAATCTTAATCTTTCATTTTTACAGAAAATATGACACTGAAAGCTGTACTTACAACCCTACTCTTTGAGACATGGTACCCACAAATATGGGACAAACATGATTTTTCAGACAGACCTAGGTCTGAGTGCTAATTCCAAGTGATCACAGTCATAAGATCATAAACACAAGCATCAATCTGTTTTCTCGTACGCAAAATTGGATCAGCAAACACCTCTATGGCTTATTATGATGCTTAAAGGTAAAGCAAATAGCACAATGCCTGATACATGGCAGGTATTCAATAAATGATCACAGTTTTTAAATAGATTTTTAGCTCTTTCTACAGGTACACAAATTCCACCTAGCTAAGAGCAGGCAAGTCCTTTAGGGAACGCTCTGGATTTTTACATCTCCTAGAGAAGTGTCAAAGCCATGATTCAAACAGGAGAGTAGGCAGATCCACACCATGGCCTCTTGATGAGGCCAACATCAATTCTGGAGGAGATCCCACTGGGCTATCTAATGAAAGGTTAGATTACTTGTCCTGGAATTCTTACCCCAATTCTTCTTCCCATTGGGAATCTGCCATCTGCCTGCCAACCTACCCAAGAGACCACAAAACTGGTGACTAAATAGTCCCTAATACCTCTTAGCAGCCCCCACACTTTCCACAAATCCACATGTGAATACTCAGTTCCACCCGTACCTGCTGCCTTAGGTGCTCACTCTGTCACTAACTAGTCTAGAAGGAGGAACAAGAGTGGCATAGCCCTATCACCTATGTATCTCCCCTGCACATCAGCATTTCTAAGGTATAGGTTCTGTGGAACTAACATTTGCTAAACACCTTCTGCATGCATGCAAGGGTGTTAAGGTTAAGAAAGTTACAGTTCTTGCTCATAAGATGCTCATTGTCTATTTGGGAAGGAAAACATATAAATCTGATCTTTCTTTCCCCAACACTTTTTTTTTTTAATGTTTTATTGTGAATTATGTGATAGTTTACATGGGGAAACATTAGCTTTACATTTATCCTATCGTAAATAATTTCATTGCCATGGTTACAATCCCCTTCATGCATCATCAACCAAGCAAAGGGTATACCCTGCAAGCCTGCCCCCCCTGCACTACCCCCCCACCCCCCCCCCCCCCCGTCATCAGCACACAGCCCCTCTCCCTCTCTGGGTCTAAAGTCCCCAGCTACTCCATCTCTCCACATCACTGTGTCTGCCTCTATCTCTGGCGTCACAGCTTCTCTGGGTTCCCATCACCTTTTGATACTTCCTAGTCAGGTGTACGCTCATTATCAACCAATCAAAATAGCATTTCCTGAGTCCTTTACATATATTCATCCTGTGCTGGAAGCTATAAGGGAAATTGGAGAAAACTACGTGGTCCCTGCCTCTAAGGGACTTACAACTTGATGAAGAATAAAAGCAGACATGCATGAAGCACTGTACAACAGAAGAGATAGCTAAATGCTAAAGATGACTAAGTGTTAAAATTATATTAAGTACTTCCTGGCCCTGCAAAACTCAACATTGATTCCACTGGCAGCAACATCACAGTTTTGGAAATGAGCCAATTCACCTGGACCAAGCAAAAAAGTAGTTAAGGGAACTCTCACAAGAGCAGAGAAGCTAAAGGGCTTAAGTGGTCCTCAGTCTTGTATGATTTTGACCAAACAAGCCTCACCCTTCGGACCAAGCAAGAATGAAGGCAGAGGGCTATTCTGGTAGCTGGCCAGCCTAAAGCTAGGGAGAGCATACTCAGCCCCTATGGGAAAGGGGTAACAGACAAATTCTCAGTTCAACTGGAGATTTCTCTAAAAAATAAAAAAGTCTCTATGCTATTTAGTAACATGGGAAACAAGGTCCAGATCACTTCCCCCTCACATGCCTGTAGCTCTGTCTTTCTCTTGATAAAAATGTCAGTTAGAAGTTTTATTTGCAAGCTGCCCACTCCAAGAGATTCCACAGTTGTACAACTAAAAATGACCTGAGGCTTAACCAACCAACCTCTCCTCCCTTTATCTTAGGGGCAAAACATACAACCCTCAAGTGCTCCCTAGTGTTCCTGACTAAAAACTAGTTCTGCCACTGCCCAGGAAAACCCAGAGTTAAAACCAAAATGTTTTGTTTTGTTTTCTGTGCTCTCCAGGCACAGAAACAGGTATCCAATACTCAAGGGCTTTTGTCAGCTCAAAGCCCATAAAGGGACACTTTCTCTGGAACAGGACACTCGGGTGAGAGGCTTTAGGAGAGCCCAGCCGCTCTCACTCATATCTGGGTAATGAATGATTGAAGCCAGGGCACAGCTAGTCCTCGGCACTGAGACTATAGCTTTAAACAGGCTTTGGCTTGGACCCGAGGGCTCCCAGCCAGAGCACCATCCTCCCCACCCTCCCCCTGAAATCTGAGGCAGGCCCCACCCAGAAGGCTGGGTGATGGAGATGGAAAAACAGATCCCCACAATTGTAAGCCTGGAACCAATTCACGGAAGGATCTACAAGAAATCCACCCCAACTCAACTATTCATACCCCTAACCCACAATCAACAAACAAAACACTAGAATGTAATGTGGGAAGCTGGCACTCCGGAGCACTTCTGGATTTCCCACCTGCTTCATCAGCAAAGAGAAATGTCCCCAGAATCTGTAACAGAAGCTTCACAGAGCTGGTAAAATACCTTCTATTTTTCTCTAGGCTTACAGAGGAACGAAGATACAGAAAGACAGCACTAAAGGCTTTATGTCTTCTTGACAATTCCAGAACTGACATTAATGCAACATCCCTCCCTCTCATCCCACATGAAAATCAATTCCCATAGATCTATGGGGAAAAAAAAAATCATACGCAAGAGACACACAACACAGTCACTTGGCCTGCACTCTCTCTAGGTCATAAAGAGTTAAAAGCTAGCCGTGGTTCTTACAAGGGCTGAAGCTAATGCAAACCACCTGCTCAGAAGTAGAGACCAGGGCTAGAGGGTCAGGTTGCTAAATTCTGGAGTCTGGTCTGAAAAAACTTCACTTTAGGGGGTAGAACAAGTGATAGGCTAAAGGCCCAAGGGCCTGAGTGGCAGCACTACTCTTATGCCCCCCCCTCCCACCCTGGAAGCCAGCTCCTTTTGATACAGCCTCTTACCCAGTTATTGCCTGCCTGAACACCAGCCCTACCTCAAGATAACACCATAGTGACCTTTGGTCTCAGAGAGCAACTAAACTGCACTGTTCTCTCAGTTCATGGCTCTTGCAGCTCCTGAACTCTCATTCCCTTAGACGCCAGCTTCTACTCCCAGAATTTCAGTGCCACTATGAACCCAAACCGACTCAACGGCACTTAACAACAACAAAGCCCACATAAGCTCCCACCTCAAAGGGAGCATTGTCTTCTCTCTAGCCAGTGCTTCCAAAGGCCACAAACTCACAACTCATAAAGGAAACGGTTGCCCTATTTCTTAATGCTACCTGTGCCCATGGAGTCTTGGTGTGGTGCTGCAGGTTAATACACTGGACTGCAATGTCAGTTTGAACTGCAAGGTCAGCAGTTCACGCTCTTTGGAAATCCTATACAGGGGTCGCTATCAGTCGGAACTAACTAGACAGCACTTAACAACAACCTGTGTCCCTGCTCAATGACAAGATTTGCCAACACTTACACTAAGAACCTGTCTGCGTATAAGCCATAAGAATTCCACAATCTGCATCCTTTTCTACAAGGAATACTCCTCTATCTGAAAGACACTCAAAGAATGAACACCTTGATCCTTTGGCTCCTCCTTTCTTAATCCTGGGAGGGATCAATCAAAAGGCACAAGCAAGCACCCAGGCCTCATTTGGTAGGTTACTCCACAGAGGCCCAGCAAAGTCCAAGCTATACAAAGAATAGGAAGTATCCCCCTGGCTCAAAAAAAGTAAAAGGCCAAAGGGCCAGCAGTTAATTCGGAGAGAAGTTATGGAAAGAAAAATACAAACCTTCTCAGCTCCTAAAGAATCTAGAATAGACTATGGACCTGAGGTCAGGAGCAAACCAAAGCTTATTATTATTAAGTGCTATTGAGTCAGTTCTGACTTATAGTGATCCTGCATAGGGTTTCTGAGGAGCAGAATTTGGACCCCAAACCAAAGAGCTAGCTGGGTGTATTCCCTGGTCCCCCTAAAGCGATTAGTTGGGCTCAGGCCTGGCCCTCCTCTTCACACAGACCACCTCTTTGGAGCTAGAGCCCCAAGGCCTTGGAGAGGAATGAGGGAGAGATTGCATGCTGGGAAACCAGGATTTCCATGGTTTCTTCAAAAGTGGCTTACTGATATATCCCCTTGCCCCCATGCCTCATTAGGGTTCAGATCAGAAGTATGTGGGCAAAAGGTTGCAATCCTGAACTAGCACTGAGGCCTGCAGCCACATTACGCGCACGCGCACAGAACCCACACACCCCTGAACCCACTCCAGCAGTTCATCAGCACCTGCCCCCACTGCTCTATTCACATCCCCTGGTCCCCACCAGCTAAAAAAAATGAACCTGTTTTCACTCTCCTACCACTGCGTACACACCCAGGGCCTCACGCGGGAATGAAGCCCTCTCCTGAGCTCTCTCTATAGCGCAACGTGCAGGCGCATACGCAATCCCCCTCTGAACAAAAAAACACGCTGACATCTCTCTCGAGGGGGGAAAGAAAGCAACCCTCTGCTCTGAAAGGCGCCAACTCCCGGATGTTGGCAAGCTCAGCTCCCAGCGCCTGCTTCCGAGTGTGTTTACTTGCTCTCCGCTCCCTCCCCTCCAAGGATGGCGCAGGAAAGGGAGGTGAGGGGGGAGAATCCACCCCACCCCCTCGTCCATGTTTGAACAAAAACCCAGAGAAAGAGGGAGGAAAAGTCTCAGTGCACGAAGGCCTTACCAGACTTCTAAAGCCAAACGTTTCTACAGGTTTTAATCCGCCATTAGCATTTAAATCTTGAAAGGAGAGGAGTAGGGGGCGGGCTAGTGGAAAGTAACCCCACACACAAAAGAAAAGTTGTTGGTTTTCTTCTCAGTCAGCCTGGCAGGAGCGATCTTCCTGGCTGACAGCCAGAAGTGCGTCACAGCCAGGAGTCTGCTTTCTTTAAAGGCACAGCGAGCTTCCGCGATCTGGGAAGGGCAGAAACGCAGTGAAAGCTCAACCACTGGTGGGGGAAGATAGGGGTGGGGAGGGGTGAAGAGGAATGAGGGGCGCCCTGCTAGGAGAGGAGGGGCTGCAAAGGCTGGGCCCACGAACAAGAGAATAAAACCCTTTAGGAGGAGAGGGGGAGGGGGCCACGAGCCAGCAGACAAAATTACTGAACTGCAACAGCGACCAGAGCCAAGCCAAAATGTGGCCTAAACACACAAAACATCTCCCAGTGACCTGCCTGACAAACCTGTTATCACCCGGACACTCCCCCCTCGTTCTCTTTTCCAGTCAGGCCTTAGTTCAGTAGTGAACGCAGGTCCATCTCTCTGGCCAGCAAAGGAAGAGAAGGCCCAGGGCTGTCCTGAGAATGAGATCAGCCCCTGGCTGGTGAAGCAGGGCAAAGAAAAAGATCTGGGAACAGAGACGTTGAAGAGCTAGTAGAGGCCCCTTTCACAGGGCAGCTTCCTGCTGGCTCCAGGGCGGGCTTTAAGCATACGCATGCCATGCTGCTCACACACAAAGCGCCTCACCTCCTTCCGTGGGCGCGCCTGCCTTGGGACATGGCCATCCCCTAAGCCCATTCCCTGAGGGAGTCTCTCCAGCCCGTACCTTCTGCGTGGCAAGGCCAGGATGCTGTGCTGGGCCCGCTCCTTCCCCTGGGCCACCCAAACAAGAAGCCCTGGCAGATTCTGGCCCTGCTGTCCTGTCCGGGTGGCTCCGTGCTATTGTCGACTGAAGAATGGCCGCCAAAATCCCAGCTGTGCTGCCAGAACCTAATCCCCTGTTCCGCTGAGTATTTGTGGGGAGGGGCCGAGGGGCCAAGGCACGGACCGATTAGAAGTGTGGCAGCCCCTTAGCAAACACAGACACTGAGACCCATCAACTAAGCCTACAGGCTCTGCCTCTCCTAGACACCAGAAAAGAAAAGATGTCTGCATCTTAGTAGGCAAAACCTCACTAGTGTTTCCATAAGTAATCAGCGAACCTCACCAAAGCTATGGAGAGAAACTCACGAGTTAATACGAACCCTCCCATCTTATCTGACCTTCACTCATCCCTCAAACATTTACTCAACACCAACTATGTGATGTACAATGCTATAAGACACAATAAAGGGTATATACAAGGATGAATTAGACCCAGTGTCTGCAATGAGGTAGCTTATAACTATAACATAATGATGCCAAAACTGTATTTCAAAACAGAATGTAGCAAATACGAAAAAAAGATATAAAGAAAAATTCTAACCAGTTAAGGGTAGAGAAGAGCTAAGAAAACACTATTATAATGTGTTGTGGGTAAGTGCCTTGAGTCAGTTCCAACTCATAGCGACCTTGGTGAGTTTGAACCACTGACCTTTTGATTCAAACAAACTGACCTTGCGGTCCAGTGATTTATCCCACAGCACTATGTTGCTGTGAAGTGCCATCGAGTCGGTTCTGACCCACAGCAACCCTGTATAGGGTTTCCGAGGAGCAGCTGGTGAGCTTGAACTGCCGACCCTGCAGTTCAAACGGCTTTGCAGTCTGGTGCATTAACCCACAGTGCCACACCAGGACTCCCACAGCACCATATAGCTCTTTAAATATATAAGTAGACTCCTTTCCGGGCCCCCCTTACCACCCCACCCCCACCCGTGGAAATGAAGAGACCAGTTAGGAAGAAGAGATGAGGATGCATCAGAAGAATAGGCTAGAAGGGTGAGTCTTTGTTAGAGGGTTGGAGAATCTTGTACTTCAAACTAAGGAATCAACTGAGGGCTTGAAAGTTTATCTTGTTTTTTTTCAACAGAGATGTGGTACAATGAGAACTGTGCTTTAAGATTAATCTGGTATCTAAACGTATGAGACTAACAACTGGGAGATGAGTCAGGAGGCTGCCACAATACACGGGAGACAGGTAATCAGGATGCTAAGAAGGGTAAGGTAAGAGAGAATGGAAAGAAGAGAAAGGCAGAGTTATTGTGGAGACATATGAAGAGACCTTAATAACTGATTAGAAGCAAGATGAGAATTGTAAATAGGAGGAAAGTGCATGTAATGGCTGGGGAAATAGAGACACTGTTTACAGAATTCAATTAAGTAGGGACTCAGGTTTGGGACAGGAACACCATGGCACTGTAGGATAAGCACTGGACTGTGAACCACAAGGTCTGCAGTTCGAGCCCACCAGCCACTCCACAAGAGAAAGATAAGAAGGCTTTCTGCTCCCACAAAGATTTACAGCCTTAGAAACTCTACACAGGGTCACTGTAAATTGGAATCACACTTAACAGCAATAGGCTTGGGGTAAAATGATGTGAAAGCAAGGTTAATCAGTAGCAGTTAATGCTTACTCCCTGTATACTATGTGCCAGGTACCATTCTACTGGCCAACTGTGTATTAAATCATACATCTTTAAAACTCTTGGTGAGATAGGTACTATTATCACCCTACTTTACAGATGAGAAGACAGAACCACAGAGATGAAATATTTTGACCAAAATCACACAGCTAGTAAATTGCAGAACTCTATACTACCTGCTGTTAACTATGTGACCCTGGCATATAATCTGAGCCTCAGTATTCCTATTTGTGAAAATGGATAGAGATACCTAATTTATAAGGTTATAATGAGGCTTAATCAATAACATCTAGAAGGTGCCTAACACACTGCCTTGCACATAAAACACTGGTGGCGGCTTAATAAGTGTTAATTCCTATCTGGGCATATTGGTGGCCTGTCACAACTGTCCAAGCAGAAGTTAGATCACCATTTGTTAGGGAAGGCAGTGAAGGACACTCCTCCCTAGAGTTTCCAGATGCCCATCTTCCTCTCAACAGTCTGTCTCTCTGGATTTTACTTAAAAGTCCAGTTCAAAACCCAATTCCTCAAGTATTTCAAAGCAGTTACCAGTGGTTATCTTGGGAGGGGGTCAGATTATGTTGTTACATTTTTTTAAAATAATTAATTGTTACATGGATGATAAGAAAAATGATTCTTCATCCTGCATTTGGCATGTGGACTGCTGAACATGTATATGCACGAAAGTCTTGTTTTCACATCTAGAATGTGAATTGCTCATGGGCTTAAACAGTTCTAACTCTCTCTCTGATCCTCCATATAACTGGCACATTAGGGCAATCTGAATCTGTTCCACTCAACTATACCTGGATGGCAGGTTTCCAAATTCAACCTGCTGGCCAACCAAGAATGACTGTGATGAGTGGTGGCGACCTTCAGGGATGTGGGTAGTCTGATCAAACCCCACTGCTGCACAGACCTCCCATCGCCCGTTTCTTCTCATAGGCCCCTTAAGTCTATTTTACAGAATAACTTTCAACACGTGGCTAGCAATCACAAGTAGTAGAAAGGGAAGTTTTTATTCAAAGAAGCACCACAAAAGCAAAGGCAAAGCAGAAAAGCAAAGTGACAAACAATTGAATGAGTAGCACAATCAACACTTCAGAAAATGGAAGTGAAAATAGAAGGCAGGCCTGCCAAAGCCACCTTGGCCACATCTGGCATTGTGTCAGCCTGAAGCTCCCAAACATAGGACAGAATTGATACTATGTCTCAAAACAGGACAGAGGAGTAGCCCCACCCCACTCCCTTACTCCAAACTCAAGGCAACGGCTTCCAGCTGTGCAGCCTCCAGAGGCTCAACTCTACTCTAGAACCACTCTTGGAAGTTGCCAAGCCACCACACTGGGCCTGGGCCTGCTCTTCTGGACAGCCTCAGGGATCACGGCCAGTTTCTCCAGCCTCTCCCTCCCCCACCATAGCAATGCCACTCCCTTTTGGTGGCAGCAAAGTTAGAACTTCCCCACTCCTTTCTGCAGCCTAGTCAGACTGCAGACAGGCCACACAGCTCCTGCCTGATTCCACATGCCCCTGCTCACTGTCTCCATAAAACTGAGATATGAGTGGTTAAAACCATTTTAAAAAAAAAGGAAAATGATTAACACAAAATCCAAGATAGAGAAGAGAGTTTGAGGGTGGTGAAATCATAATTCATTATTTAGGAGTCCACAAGATGGTTCAAAGGGTCTGGAAACCACCTGAGCTTGGTGCCAGGTGCATGGGTATTCATTTTATTATTATCACTTAAAATGTAATTATTGCTTAAAGTGTAGGTGTTATCGTTTTAAATGTATACTAGTGGTTGTATGTCGTCAAATTGGTTCAGACTCATAGTGATCCTATAATAGGGTTTCTGAGGCTGTGAATCTTTATGGGAGCAGAAAGTCTCTTCTTTCTCCTGCAGAGCAACTGAGAGATTCCAACTACTGACCTTGCAGTTAGCAGCCCAGCTCCACTATGCTACTACCAGAGCTCCTTTTAATGTATATTACCTTTTATTTTGTCAAGTTTAAACAAAAATGAAGGAGTTCTGGTGTGGCGCTGCAGGATAATACGATGGACTACAAGGTCGGTTTGAATAAGGTCAGTTTGAACAGAAAGGTCATTCGTTCAAACCCACCGGCTGCTCCTCAGGAACCCTATACAAGGTTGCTATGAGTTAGAACTGACTCGACAGCACTTACCACCACCACCACCAAACAATCAAAAATGATGGGAAGAGAATGCCTAACATTGTGTCCAGGACAGGCATGGTTCTAAAACAAATTAACTTGGCATGGTTCAAGGTCCTCTATGACCAGTCCTCAGGCTTATCTTCTAGAGTCATTTATGTCTTTATCCAAGCTCTCCACCCATCAGGTCGGTTTTCTCACTGTCCTCTGACATCCCTCTGAACATCCATGCCTGCTAGAGGAAGCAATGAGCTAGGGCCAAGAGCTTCTCCCACAGGCCCTACATGCCCTCTCACCAGGGAAGTTGGCAAGAAACATGCTGGTATGGGTCCAGTGTCCTATGCAATACCTTTCTAGTCTTTTCTCTGCCACAGGATGTCCTGGCAGAATATCTAAAGATCATTGCTGTTGCTGTTACTATTGTAATTAATAGCTAACATTTATTGAGCACTTACTATGTGCCAGGTACTATGCTAAATACTTACCACACTTTATTTAATCCTCACAATAACCCAATGTGAGAAATACTATGATTATACCTAAATTAAAGGTAACAAGAATTAGAAAGATTCAATCACTTGCCTAAGGTCACATAGCGAGTTGAAGCCAAATTTGTACCTAACTGGTTCTCTCTAGAGCCCATCCCCTTACACGGTCACCTCATGACAATCCACGGGGTGGATCTTATCTCTGTCTTTAAAGATGAGGAATCTAAAGCTCATGAGTTACATGATTTAGTCACATAAATAGTGCATTGTCTACCAAGACTCCAAATTATTCTCTAGTGCTCTTAAACTAGAAGTGAATGATAGCTAGCCCATTTTTGGTATCTGAAAGAAAAAACGCCAGCACATTTTTGGTGGCTGAAAGAAATCTTGTCCTTTTGCCTACTCATAAAAATCTATTTTTTATTAAAAACAGAATCAAACCATTCTAATTTCAAAGGTAATTCCTACAGATATTTTTGGAGAGTTCAAGAGCTTTACAAACATTAAAGGACCAAAAGTCTTCTGAAGCAGCAAGCATCTATCTAAGAACAGAAGTCTCCTAGTAGAAGAGAGTTGAAGAGATCTCAAGAATGAGAAGCCACGGAAAAGAGAGGCTGAAAAGAAACAACGTTAGCTGCAGGGAAGGGCTGCAGTTTCAGAGTCTAACCTGAAGCTTATTTACCACCTCCCCATTCTCCCTCTCCAGAGGATTGTGACTAATTAATGAGGCAGTGTTGGTAAGCCAGAGGCTTCCTGGGGAGAAATGTAGAGGGCAAATCAAAACCCAGAGAGTATTCATTATAACATCCAAGAGGCCCACTCAATTCTCCCTCAAGAAGATCTTTCTACAAAACACCTAAGAACCTGTTCGCCCTGTTTCAGTATCACAGAGGAGTACATGGCTCTGTCCCTAAAGGCAAAATGTCCAGCATAATGTTTGCTCAAAAACACAGAACTGATGATAAGAACAGCAAAAGAAACAGAAGCAAGGAGGTACAGTTTTACAGGCAAGGATTTACAGCTCTTTCAGACACCTTGCTAATGGTGGAAAACAGGTTAGATTGGGTGTTGGTAGCTCCTAGAGATAAGACCTGGATTGGCTTACTATGAAATTGAGGCAAGTTACTTCCCCTAACTGTCAAAAAAGGATGCAGATTGGGTCACACCATTTTAAAGGGCATCTTTACTACCTCCAAAAAATTTCCATGACTCTTTCCCCAGGAGTTACTTTCCAAATAAACAGCAAATTCCCTAAAATCAAGCATTTCGTCTGTTAGCCTGAGTCCATCCTCAACGTGAACATTCGCTTCATTAGGATCAATAAACAAGAGAGGTCCTTGGAATCTGGTAGTACCAACTTTGCACTGGGTGATTGGAGCTATACTCAGAATATTACGGAGTTCTGGTGCGGCGCTGTGGGCTAATGCATCAGACTGCAAAGTCATTTGAACGGCAAGATTGGTGGTTCAAGTTCACTAGCTGCTCCTTGGAAACCCTATACAGGGTCGTTATGGGTCGGAATCAACTAGACGGCACTTAACAACAACAACAACAACAGAATATTACAAGGTAGTGTTCCATCATAAAGGTCACAGAGAAAGTGCAATTTATAATAATATCTGTCTACACAGTTTAAAGAAATGATACATACTTGGTCAAAAGGAGCCCTAGTGTCTTGCCTATTGGTTGTCTTGCCTATTTGTTGTTGTTGTTGTTAAGTGCTATCGAGTAGATTCCAACCCATAGTGACCCTGTATAAGGCTTCCAAGAAGCAGCTGGTGAGCTTGAACCACTGACGTTGCAGTTCAAACAACTCTGCAGTCTGATGCATTAGCCCACAGCGCCACTCCAGAATTCCAGTTTAAAAGAACTTTGGAGCACTTTGTTGCTGTAAATATGGAGTTAGCCTAGGAAACCCAAGGAGCAATTCTCCTCTGTCCTAAGTGATCGTAGGAGTTGGAGTGACTTGCAATGGCAATGGGTATATCTGGTTAGAGGAGGCCACATGGTACAATGATTAAGTGGTGGTTGTGTGTCCTGGAGTCGGTTCCGACTCATACCGACCCTGTATAGGGTTTCCGAGGCTGTAAATATTTACAGGAGAAGAAAGCCTCATCTTTCTCCCGTGGAACGGCTGGTAGTTTTGAACTACTGACCTTGAGGTTAGCAGCCCGACCTGTAACCACCCACTACATTACCAGAGCTCCTTCAATGATTAAGTGCTTGGGTCCAAATTAAAAAGTTGGTGGTTTGAACCTACCAGCCACACTCTGCAGGAGAAAAGACCCGGCATTCTGCTCCTGTAAAGATTGCTGCTGTCAGGTGCTATTGAGTGGGTTCCAACTCATAGTAACCCTGGGTACAATAGAAGGAAACTAACTGTCCAGTCCTCACAATTGTTCCTATGTTTGAACCCATTGTTGCAGCCATTACAGTCTAAGAAACCCTATGTGGCAGTTCTACTGTGTCATAAAAACTCACTGCCATCAACTCGATTCTGACTCACAGAAGCTGCCCCACGGGGTTTCCAAGGCTGTAATCTTTAGAAGCAGATTGCTACATTTTCCTCTGAAGGAGCGGCTGATGGGTTCTAACCTTTATGGTTAGCAGTCAAGTGCTTAACCACTGTGCTACTAGGGCTCCTTCTACTGTATTATAAAGGGCCGCTATGAGTTGGAATCAACTCAACAGGACACAACAGACACCTGGTCAACATATCACAGAGCAACCTTGTTGTTGTTAAGTGCCGTTGAGTTGATTCTGATCCATGGCAACCCTGTATAGGGTTTTCAAGGAGCAGCTGGTGCGCTATCAAATCTAATCGTCCATGTGACACCCCTTAGGCAGAAATTTTACAACTTATTTGTATGCCTTGAGCAAGATCTGCTGAAATGAGACACACACTTGAGATGTCAGAAGATAAGCTTGGAAAACAGAGACTCTACTTAGGATCTGATCTGTCAAATAGGTTGTAAGTAGCTCTGTGGCACTGTAGGATAAGCATTTGACCACAAGGTCAGTTTGAACCACAAGGTGGCAGTTCAAATTCACAAGCTGGCTATGAGTCGGAACAGACTGGACATAGCCTCACAACAACAGCTCCAAAGCTCAGACCATTCTATTTATTTCTCTATTTTATCTTATCCATGTCTCTACCTTCTACACAGTACTGAAACCCATCTACAACCAGGATGCTTTCCAAACTCTGACAGAAATGAATAAACACAAACATTGATAAGGGACGGGCTTCTAAATAAAATGCTCGATTGACCCAAGAACCAAACTTGTCATTAATAAATAGGAATAGTGTCTAACGTGGGCATGCTGAAAGAAAAAAAAACAAAAAACAAATTGAAGCAGATTTCAAGAATTTAAAGACAGCATCTCTCACATCTCAATTAATCCTCCTAAAAGAACCCTAAGGACAATGAGCTTTCTTTTAGGGAAAATCTAGAAACAGATGATGGTAATAGTTGAACAATATGATAAACATAACTAATATCGCTGAATTGAACACTTGTAGAATGTCAAAATCACAAGCGCCATTTCTTATTTGTTACGTATATACTTGTTGTTGTTGTTATGTGCCACGGAGTTGGTTTCGACTCATAGTGACCCTGTGCAGGGTTTCCGAGGCTGTAAATCTTTACGGGAGCAGAAAGCATCTTTCTCCCGTGGAACGGCTGGTAGTTTCGAACTGTTGACCTTGCAGTTTGCAGCCCGATTCGTAACCATTACGCTACCAGAGCTCCTTACTACATAAAATAATAATAAACCTAAGAAGCAAGCATGTTTATTTCAGTTTTATAAATTAAGAACCTAAGGTTCAGAAAGAAGAATATACTTGCCTTAAGTACTTGCCAAAGTCACAGAAATCAAACTCAAAAGCCTTGTAAATCCAGTGCTCTGTCAAGCATACTTCAGCGATTACATCCTACACCTCATCTGTACGTATGAGAGAGCTTCAAAAAGGTCGGAAAAATAAAAGATAGTGGAATTCTTCCACAAATTTTTTAAGCTCCTTCATAAACTAGTTCTTATATACATTCGTTGTTTATATTGTTCCTGCCACAGCTCGTGAAATGCAGGTACTATTATCCTTATTTTTAAACATGTTAAGTAACTTGATAGGCATTAGATAAAATAGCATCCCATGTGTCAGACATCACTGAGAGCTGTGAATGAAGTTCCACACAAGCAATTTTCCTAATACAGTGAAACCTGTGAAATCTGGAACTTGAAAGGACTGCCTTGTTCTTGCCAGTTTTCCATCTTACCACATTTCTATCACTCATTTTATTGGAAAATATTTAGCAGAAAAAATGAGAAGATTCCTTCTCTGACAAGTTTCTGCATTACAAGGGCTTTACTGTAACTGAAATTAAGGACCAACCTTTACTGGAAGGCTACCAGTTCAAAGTTACTAGCCGCTACTTGGAAACCCTATACAGGGTTGCTATGAGTTGTTATCGATCGGATGGCACTTAACAACAACAACATACTAAGCTAAGGATTCAAAGATTAGTCTAGATAGTCTTTGAACTCTTACTATCCTATGGAAAAGGAAACTTACCTATAATACAACCCAACTTACCATAATACAAGGCCCAAAAACACAGGTGGGGGGATGAGTACTGCTAAAAGGAAGGTAAGATAACACTGCGAAAGTCTAGTGAAGACCAACATGGAATGGGTTGGAATACTGTACTAAAGAGGTGAAACTTTACCCAGTGGGCAACAGAAGTCACTGAAGTGCTCTGAGCAGAAGGGCAAACTTGCATATGCTTTTTTCCTTTAAATTTTATTTATCTTGTTGTTGAGAATATCCACAGCATAATATACCAATTCAACAGTTCCTATGTATAAAATTTAGTGACAATCATTGCATTCTTTGAATTGTGCAACTATTTTCACTCTTCTTTGCTATAGTTGTTCCTCCCTCATTAACTTAAACTCACTACCTTCTATATTTCCTATCTAATCTTCCAAGTTTCTATTGACAATCTGATCCCATACGGGTAGTTCTTAAACCCACTGCCCAATTCCAACTCATAGTGACCCAATATGACAGAGCAGAAATGCTACAATGGGTTAGAGCACAATGCTCAATGCAGACTTTTTTTTTTTTAACCAGTCAAGTCAAATTATTATTCAGTTCGAAAAAGACTTCAGGAATAGTTTTGGTTTAAAAATCATCTCAGGGCAATTTTTGGTTTAAAAATCATCTCAGAGCAATAGTTTCTGAAATTCACCCACCTGCCACATGGTTCTGGAAAGTCAAGAATCCATGAGAATTTAAAATTCTGTTCTACATTTTCCTCCTTTTGATCAGAATTTGTCCAGTTCTTCTGGTCTCAAGGCAAAGAGGCAGCTGTTCATGGAGGCAATGAGTCACACATCCCATATCCTCCTCCTATCCCTGCCTATTTTTTCCAAATAGTGTTGTGCTTTGGATGGCTGCTTGTAAGCTTCTAAGACCCCAGGCTCTATCCAGTGAACTCAGAGGTAGAACAGAAGTACTAAATATACTTTCAGGCCAATTAATTGGTCTGTTCCAGGAAACCATGACCCCAAACCTCCAGACCAAGGAACCAAATCCTATGAGGTATCTGACTGTATATAAAGCAGCCTCAGTAGCAACTCTCCCCCACCCGACCCCCCGGCACTGTGGCAAATATATCACATATGTACAACTTACTGACACCTGATTAGCTGTGCAACCCTAGCCCAAGCACTGCTATTTTCCCCATCACCATTAACCAACTTTTTGCCCTTTCCTTCTGCCCCTGGTAACCACGAACAAACTCTGGTTTCTATGTATGTTTACTTTTTCTTGTCTTTTTATTGAGGTAAGTCATACAATACTTGTCCTTTTGTGATTGGTTTATTTTGCTCCGTATAATGTCTTCAAACTGTCCATAATGTAGCATGTATCAAGACTTCATTTCTCCTACAAAATGTGGTACACACATATAATGGAATTGTTTATCCATTCATCTGTTGATGGACAGTTAGGCTGTTTCCACCTTTTGGCTATTGTGATTATATATGCTTTTTGAAAACATGACTCTGACACAACAGTGATTCCAGAGACAGGAAAGAGTTAGGCAGCAGGTATAAAAAAGAAAGGCTTATTTGAAAGACATTACAGAAATGGACTCAACAATCCTTGAATATAGGAGTGTGGAAAAGATGGGGAGTTGAAGAAGCCTGTAAGATTCTTATTTTGGTGAAATGACCTTAGAATAGGAAAACAGGTGAAGGTACTGGTTCAGAGGAGCTATGAAGGTTACATACTAAGCAAATTAAGGATGGGTTTATTTGTGCTTACTTACTAATATGTAGCAAACAACTTCATATTTTTTTCACCACATCAAAGATTCTGCTTGTAGGTATGGCTGGCATCTGTCTCTCTCCCAAACCTATATGACCTTACTACAGAATCAAAGCCTCTTTTTAAATTTACAATTCCTGACAGGAACAGAGTACCTGCTTAGCCTGGGCTTACATGTGTTTACTTACTGATCTGTAGTGAACAGTTTCACATATCATGGTGAAAAAAATAGGTAAAACTGTTCACTACAGATTAATAAGCCTGTGCTTACCTAGCTTATTGGAGAAATGCCCTGTATAAAGTATTGATTAATTCAGGGTGAGCAAAAGAGCCTTACATAGGAGGTAATATTTAAGCTGCATTTAAAAATATGAGTAGGATGAGTAGGGTCGCACCAAAAGAGAAGCAGAGAAAGTATTCTAGGCAAAGAGACTAACACGTGCAAAGGGAGATAATATTATATTTGAGCAATGGCATGCAGTTTTAAGAAGGTACAGCAGGATGGGATTGCAAAATGGTCCAACCTCTTTGGAAAACAATACGGTGTTTCCTCAGAAGGTTGAAAATAGAAATACCTTATGATCCAGCAATCCCTTTACTCGGTATTTACCCACAAGAAAAAGATATATGTACACCAATGTTTATAGCAGAAGAAGA
>NW_006408658.1:6760474-6786231 GCF_000296735.1 Chrysochloris asiatica
CCTCATCTTTCTCCCGCGGAGTGGCTGGTAGTTTCGAACCGCTGACCTTAAGGTTCGCAGCCCGATTTGTAACCACTACGCTACCAGAGCTCCTTGCTATGCACAGTAGAGACGCTAAAATGAATGGAAGAAATGAGGAAGTAAAAGAATTAAACAGAAAATTTCAAAGGGCAGCTCAAGATGACAGTATTATAATGAAATGTGCAAAGACTTGGAGTTAGAAAACCAAAAGCTCAGCATTTCTCAAGCTGAAAGAACTGAAGAAAAAAATCAAGCCTCAACTTAAAATACTGAAGGATTCCATAGGCAAAAATATTAAATAATGCAGAAACTATTAAAAGAAGATGGAAGAAGAAGAAAAAAAAAGAAGATGGAAGATATACACAGAGTCTATATATCAAAAGGAAATGTTAGATGTTCAATCATTTCAACAGATAGCACATATTAATACGAATCGAAGGTACTGAAGGAAGAATTCCAAGCTGCATTGAATGTTCTGGTGAAAAGCAAGGCTCCTGAAATTGATGGAATACAAACTGAAATATTTCAATAAACAGATGAAGTACTGGAGAACAAGAAAACTGGGAGACAGCTATCTGGCAAACCGATTGATTGGAAGAGACCTTTATTTGTGCAAATTCCAAAGTGAGATAACAGACTGAGGAAAGCATCTAACAATAGCATTAATATCACATGCAAGTAAAATTTTGCTAAAGATGATTTTAAAACAGCTGCACAGTACTTAGGCAGGGAAATTTCAGAAACTCAAATTGGATTAAAAAATGGATGTGGAACTGGGGATATTATTGCTGATGTCAGATGGATCTAAGCTAAAAGCAGAGAATACCAAAAAGATGCTTACTCAAACTTTATTGATTATGCAAAGGCTTTAGATTGTATGGATCATGACAATCTATGGATAACATTGTGAAGAATGGGTATTTCAGAACACTTGATTGTACACAAAAGGAACTTGCACATAGAGACCAAGAAGCAGCCATTCAAATAGAATGGAATACTGAATAGTTTAAAATCAGGAAGGGTGTGTGTCAGGGCTGTATTATTTACCATATTTACTTAATCTGTACGCTGACCAAATAATCTGAGAAATTGGATTATATGAAGAATAGGGTAACATCAGGATTGGAGGAAGACTCATTAACAACCTTTCATATGCAGATAATACAACCTTGCTTGCTGAAAGCCAAGAGGACTTAAAACTTACTGATGAAGATCAAAGACCACAGCTTTCAGTATGGCTTACACCTCAATGTTAAAAAAACAAACTGGAATAATAAATAACATCATAATAAACGGTAGAAAGACAGAGTTGTCAAAGACTATTCTGCATGGATCTACAATCAGCATTCGAGGAAGCATCAGTCAAGACGTATTGTACTAGGCAAATCTGCTGCACAAGACCTCTTTAAAGTGTTCAAGAGCAAAGATATCAGTGTGAAGACTAAGGTGCTCCTGACCCATGCCATGGTATTACCAGTTGCCTTATATGCATGTGAAAGTTGGACAATGAATAAGGAAGACCATAGAAGAATTGATGCATTTAAGTTGTGATGTTCAAGAAGCATACTAAAAGTACTATGGACTGCCAGAACAAACAAATCTTTCTTGAAAGAAGTACAGCCAGAATGCTTCTCAGAAGCCAAGATGGCAAGACTTTGTCTCTCATACTTCAGACATATTAATCATGAGAGACCAGTCCCTTGAAAGGGCTTTATGCTTGGTAAAGTGGAGAGTCAACAAAAAAGAGGAAGACCCTCTATGACATGGATTGACAGTGTGGCAACAGCAATTGGCACAAGCATAAAAACAATGATGAGGATGGTACATAGTGGATAGGGCTGCTATAAATCAGAACCAACTCTATAGTACTTAAGTATAATAACAAACTTCTCAGCATCTTGTACCATCTCTGGTGTTACAATTCTCTGTCTCCTGGGCATAGGAGGTTCTAAGCACAGGGACCATGGACGAAAGGAAGCACTCCTGTCTCTTCTTTTTGGTAGCAATGAGGCATTCCTCATCCATCACTGGGATAGCTCATTAAGACTAGAGGGATGGAGAGAACAAACAAGATGGCAAATCAGGTAGAAGTGCAGTGAGGAGCTCCATCAGCAACAACACAGAATACCAGACCAAGCTGGCTCAGGGGATGGTGCCAGAACTCTGAACCACACATAAAGGAGTATTTAGAAAGTTGGAAGGCTTACAGCCAGTGGAATTTGTAGCAAGAAATCCAGTGTCTTCTAATTCGAGGCGCTCAGCAGCTCCCGGAGCCGCCATCTTGGGTGAGACTGAGCTGGAGAAGGATCAGAGCAGCCACAGATGCCTGACAGAATTGCAGAGATAAAGCTGTGGACATTCTTTTTTTTTTTTTTTTTTTTTTTTTGGTGTCTGTTCATTGGTCTCTCACTGTCTGTGCACCTCCATTCTGGTGACTAGAGGGGGTGCCTGAGCAAGTGGACATCTCATCTCCATCCTCGGAGGGTTCTATTACACATGCACACAGATTCCTCAAAATTTAAAGGGACAGTTTCTGCTTAAAACCAAACAGCAGCACAAAATGGCCACAGCCAGCCCTGAACTGTTTATCACTAGGAAAAAGGTCTAAACAGTGGTTGTGGAGTGGGACAGGCACAATAAAAAGGAACCAGGCCAAAAAATAAATCCTGAGTTACATATAACGACCAACAGTGCCGTCTTGAAATTTCTCAGGATGAAGAGTGATCTCCTGATCACATCTACCTGGAGGCAATCAGAAAGCATAAAATAATACCAAAATACACACCCATCTAAGTATTAAGGCCACAGCTAACTATTGAGTATGCCCAAAAAAACAGAAACAAATGGCCATAACAGCTGGTGTCCAGAAATGAGATAAAGTGACTGAGAAATATGAACTGGAAGTAGACCTACACTCCATACTGGAAGGAGGGCAGCTTTGGAAATTTCTGAGAAGGAATCCAGAAAAATGATTATAAAATGTATCAAAATACTTTACAATTTAGAAAAATACGGAAGAAGTCAGGAAGGTGCTACAGAAACCATCAAATAAGATAGATACAGAAAGAGGTCCAAATGATTAATAATAGGATATCACAAATGGACAATATGCTGAAAGGGCAAAGGAGTAGAACTGAAGAGATGGAAGCCAGAACTAGTGAGCTGGAAGATAAATCTCTCAATACTACTAAGATAAAAGAACAAGCAGAAAAAAGGATAAAAAAAAAAAATCGAAGAAGGTCTAAGATTCATGTTGGACAACATGAAAAGGAATAACTTAAGAATTATTGGTATTCTGGAACAGGAAGAATCACACAAGTCCACGGAGGAGACAGCTGAAGAGCTTCTATAAGAATATTTCCCTAAACATCCTGAAAAGTGAAAATATAAGCATTCAAGAAGCTCAGCGAACCCCAGGAAGGATAAACCCTAAAAGACAATCACCAAGACATATAATAATCAGGCTCTCCAAAATCAAAGATAAGGGCAGAATCTTGAAAGCAGCTATGGAAAAGAGAAGTATAACATACAAAGGCAAGCAAATCAGATTAAGCTTGGATCTCTCAACAGAAACCATGCAGGCAAGAAGGCAGTGGGGAGGCATATATAAAATCCTGAAAGAAAAAAACCTGCCAACCAACAATCCTCTACCCAACAAAGCTGTCAATAAAACATGAAAGTGTAATCAAAACATTCCAGGATAAACAGAAGCTAAGGGATTTTGCCAAAGCCAACCATGCAATGAAAAACATCCTAAAGGGAGTTCTGTGGACTGAGAATCAACAAGAACAGACAACAATCAGAGACTGACATACATGGCAATATCACCCAGAACTCAATTGACAAATGGAAGAGTCGAGAACAGAATAAAACTGTAAGAACAAATTCAGAGGATCTGGGAGGTGAGTCTATGATCAAAACAAATACAATGTGAAAGAAGGTAAACATATAGGAACAGAGATCCAGGTGGTGAGGTCAGGTAGATTACAGGATAAAATAGACTGTCTTAAATGGAGGGAAAAGTTAATGGAATATAAGGAAACAACAATGGTGGGGTTGGGGTGGGGGTTTACGGGGAGCTGGAGGGAAGCAACAGTAGATGAAATAGTACAAGCAGACACATCATAATTCAGGTGTTGGGGAGGGCAAGACAAGAAGGGGGAGGAGGCAGAAGAATAAGGTAGATAGGGGAACACTGAGACAGGTTTGCATGGGCTAAGTGGGACAGAGGTAAATAGTGATGCATGCTCAACCTTGGAACAACAGGGCTCTGTGATACAGGGATCCAGGCAGTTTGAAAAGGGGAAATAATACTAAGATGCTTGACTGTCTTATGAATATTGGTTTTCCTTGCCTACTATTGTAAAATAGACACTTGAGTGTGATAGAATGAATGTCAGGGAACATAATTACAGAAAACTTGTAAGCCCATCTTCAGCTTATGACTGATTGGAATACCTAAAAGGGGTTCTAGAACTTGCCCAGTGAAATGGGCCTCTTGAGGAGCCTTTGCAGAGTATAGGACCTTAAGTGGAATCCTGAGCCCCATTTAGAACCTTCTAAGGTGAGACAGTCCCACTAAAAAGGACAAGCAGACCAACCCGGAACAGCTAGAATGACAGAAGATACATATTCAAAGAAAGATCATCAGGAAAAATCCAAAACCAAAATGGCAGTATGACTGTCTACTACAAGAATAAGTAAGCTGTTCACTGGGAAGCCATCAAGGCAAGCAATCAAGTTTTTTCAGGACAAACCCCCCTCTGAGACTGAAACTCAAAGGGAACACATGAGCAGGCATGTAAGCTTGCTAGAGACCACATTGGTCAACTGGTGAGTGGAAGAAAGGGAAAGGCAGCAATGAAGAAATGGGCTGACTTCAACTACGGTCCATTGACTCCCGTTGACCTGGAGTTGGTCCAAAGTGTGGTGAGACCTGGGGAAACCTGAGCCCACGGACAAGGACAAAGCTACAGAGGGCTAGAGCTGAGAATGAAGCATTCAGCTGATATAAAGTGAGGGGAGATGCACAAGAACACCCAAACTTGCAGATAGTACCCACTTGACCTAGCCTCGATGGCTTGATAATCAGAACTCAACTAGAGGAGGATAAAAACAAAAAACAACAACAAAAATTTTTTTGGATAAAGGAAACAAGGGTAAATTGATACAATTTGATGAACTTGACCTATACTAATGGAGATAGTAACTCTAAATACCAACAGAGAGGGAAGGAGTCTTCACATCAAGTATCAATGCTATCTATCCCCTCTGTACACAGGGTAGATAGGGATGGGCAATTTAAGACATTGGCTACCTAAAATGAGGGGGCGATAAAGGCATGACGTGACTGGCTTACAAGGTTTCAAGGGGGAGCTTAGTTTAATAGTGAGTGGGGAAAGAAAGAAACCCTGCTGAATAGTCTTCATCTTGTCTAGATGGGTCTGATTAAAAGAGATGGGGATAAGATGCTTATGATTCAATAGTAATTGTTATCGTGACTAATTGCGACTGTCACAATTGTAAAGGTAGAAGTTTTGTAACAAAAATGGGAAGCAGTTAATCTTACAGTCCAGACAAAGGACCCTGGACCATCAAGGGAGGAGAGCAGAAGCGGAATGTGGGACCTTATCCAGAGAAGCAGTGACACCAGAGATAGAGGCAGAGATGAGGACATGGAGAGGGGGAGAAGCTGAGGACTCTAGATCCATAGGAAGAGAGGGACTAAGAGCTGGAGGCCAGGAGGCAGACTTGCTGAATATGCCCTTTGGTGGTGTAAATTATTATATATGCCTGAGCGCTGTTGTTTTTTTAAAAAAAATAGCTTAAGTGAATAGAGAGAACTACTGTTAACTGATGGTACATGGAGGGAATTGTAATAGTGATGAAACAAGTTGTATGATTTGTTGAATGTAAAACTGATGATCTGCCCTGTTACCTTTCACTCAATCCACAATAAAAACTTAAGGGGAAAAAAAAAAAAAAAAAAAAGACTTAGTGGGATGTCAAAACTGGCCAAATTACTCATTAGGGTTCCATATAACTTGTTTGCATGGTTCCACCTCCACAAGGGCATTTGGTGGTTCTGTAGAATAAACACTGGACTATGAGCCTCAAGGTCACTGGTTCAAGCCTACCGGTCTCTCCACAGGAGAACGATGAAGGTTTCTGCTCCTGTAAATATTTATAGCCTCAGAAAACCTATGCAGGGTCACTGTGACCCTGACTTAAAGGCACTTTACAACAATAACAACCCCCACAAAGATGCCATAGAGCTTATTCACATTATTAGTATGCTATCCAATCCCCTTGGTGAGCCACAAGCACCTTATTTGCAGTCATTTGGTGGGAGTTACAAAACCCTGGTGAGAAAGGCAATATGAAAGCAATAACACCATACCATAAAGATAAGGAAAAATTGTATCAAACTATAAAGCACTTATATCATGCTAAAGAATTCAGATTTTTATCCTGTAGGTGATGAGAAGCAATCAAAGGTTCTACAGTAATGAAATAGAGGAGAATAACATGATCAGATCTATGTTTCACACAGCTACCTGGCAGCAGCATAAAGTACAACTGGTGTAGTAAGAAACACAAGGAAGCCAATAAAGCATGCTATGAGCAAAGGGTCTGTAGTTAGTCTGCCTATTCAAATCCTGGCTTTATAGTTTACTAGTTGTGTGACCTTGCACATGTTACTTAACCTCTCATGTGTCTCAGTTTTCCTATATATAAAATGGGGACAATAATAATACTCTATAAGAAGGAAGATATTATAAGGCATTAACAAGGTAGTATAGGAGTCCTGGTGTGGCGCTGTGGGTTAATGCGCCAGACTGCAAAGTTGTTTGAACTGCAAGGTAAGTGTTCAAGCTCACCAGCCACTCCTCGGAAACCCTATAGAGGGTGGCTATGGGTCAGGATCGACTTGACAGCAATTAACAACAACAACATGTGTTACATGCTTAGTATACTACAAGGATAAATGCCAACTGGTATTACAAGCCAAAGTACATCAGTAGACAGTTTAAAATAAAGGATATCTTATGTCTTGCCCCCTCAGCTTCTACCTGATTCCTAAGCTAGTTTTGCAGTTCTAAGCTTTGCAGAATGCAGTGCAAAAACCAGTGTTTAAGGGGGAAAATTATGAAAATTTCTTTGTTGTTGTTGTTTAGTGCCACTGAGTTGGTTCCAAATTATAGCGACCTTGTACAGGGTTTCTAAGGTGCAGCAGATGGGCTTGAACTACTGAATTTGTGGTTAGCAGTTCAGTGCATTTCCTACAGTGCCATATCAGGACTCCATGTAAACTTCTTAGACATTATCAAACACCTTGAGGGAATGAAATGCTGAGCCTGGGGGCTCAAGATCATAGTCTCAGAAGACACCATGGTCAACTGGTATAACACAGTTTGAAAAGACAATGTTCTCTTTGCAATCCACGAGCGGAGGTCCCTCGGACCATCATCAAGAGAGAAGAGCAGAGCACGGGACCCAACCCTGAGAAGTACTGACGCCAGAGATGGAGGCAGAGATGATGACGTGGAGAAATGGAGTGGCTGGGGACTCTAGACCCAGAGAGGGAGAGGGGCTATGTACTGACAACTGAGGGGCAGGCTTGCAGGTATACCCTTTGGTTGGTTGATGATGCATGGAGAGGACTGTAATAACGGCAATGAAAAGATACACGATAGGATGAATGTAAAGCTAATGTTCTCCCATGTAAACTATCACCTAATTCACAATAAAACATTAGAAAAAAAAGAAAAGACAATGTTCTGCATCCTCCTTTTTTATTTTTTAAAGCTTTTTGTTGTGTATTGAATAAGTGAAGGCTTATAGGGCAGATCACCAGTTTACATTCAGAAAACCATTGTAAGATTACAATCCCCTCCATGTACCCTTGTTGTTAAGTGATGTCAAGTTGGTTCTGACCCATAGCACCCTGTATAGGGCTACCAAGGAGTACCTGATAAGCTTAAACCTCTAACCTTGCAGTTCAAATGGCTTTGCAGTCTGGTGCATTAATCCACAGCACCATACCAGGACTCCCCTGGACCCTTAGTCAACAGTATTTACCTCTATTACTTTTTTTTTTTAATGTACAACATTGTTGTTGTCACTGTTAAGTGCTGTCGAGTCGGTTCTGACCCACAGCGACCATGCACAGGGTTTTCCAAGGAGTGGCTGGTGAGCTTTAACCGCCAACCTTGCAGTTCAAACCGACTTTGCAGTTCAGCACATTAACCCACCATACTATAAATATGTATTTGTTTAAATGTCCAAAGGACACATTTTGCAAATTGGCCTCCTGCTGGTAGGCAAACTGCTTTTCTCAGTCCATGGGCCTATAGTCCTCTGCTGCTCTTCTCTCTATGCCATTGCCTCTGCTACCATCTGTGTTGTCACAGCCTTTTTTGGTTAGGATCCCACACTCCTCTCATATTCTTCATTCTTGATGTTCCTAGGGGTCTCCTGTTCCTGAAATGACATATTAACTGTTCCCCTCTTTGTAGATGCACCTCTTCTACATTTACAGTTGTGACAATCGCCATTAGACCTGAAAACAATTACTTGCAACTGAATCATAAAATTCTATCCCCCTCATCACCAGACCGATGTGAACAAGAGGAAAACTATTCGGTAGGGTTTCTGTCTTACTCCCCTCATTCTGACACTAAGCACCCTCATGATACCTTTTTTTTTATTTTAAGGTTTTTACTGAAGATTGAGTGAAAGTTTATAGGGCAAATCATCAGTTTTACATTCAACAAATCATAAACTTTGTTTCATTACAAGGATTATAATCCCCTCCATGTACATCAGTTAACTGTGTTTCTCTCTATTCACTTCAGCTTTTTAAAAACAAAAAAACACTCAGGTATATGCAATAGTTTACACCGCCAAAGGACATTCTGCAAGCCTGCCTCCTGGCCACCATCTCTTAGTACCTCACTTCCCATGAATCTAGAGTCCTCAGCTGCTCCCCCTCTCCATGTCCCCATCTCTGCCTCCATCTCTGGTGTCACTGCTTCTCTGGATAATGTCTCACATTCCCCTTGTGCTCTTCCTCCCTTGATGGTCCTAGGGTCTTCTGTTTCTGGACTATAAGATTAACCACTCTCCTGCTTTTGTTACAAAACTTCTACCTTTACAATTGTGACAGTCGCATTTAGTCATGATAACAATTACTCACTACTGAATCTTAAAAATCTTATCCCTATCTCTTTTAACCAGACCCATCTAGACAAGATGAAAACTATTCAGCAGGGATTCTTTCTTTCCCCACTCACTATTAAACTAAGCTCCTCCTTGAAACCTTGTAAGCCAGACACTTCATGCCTTTATCACCCCCTCATTTTAGGTAGCCAATGTCTAAGTTGCCCATCCCTATCTACCCTGTGTACAGAGAGGATAGGATAGCATTGATACTTGATGTGAAGACTCCTTCCCTCTCTGTTGGTATTTAGAGTTACTACCTCCATGAATATAGGTCAAGTTCATCCAATTGTAGCAAGTTCAAGTTCATCAAATTGTAGCAAGTTACCCTTGTTTCCTTTATCAAAATGTGTTGTGTGCTTTTGTTTTGTTTTGTTTTGAATCCTCCTCTAGTTGGGTTCTGATTATCGAGCCATCAAGGTCAAATGGGTACTATCTGCAACTTTGGGTGTTCTTGTGCAATCCCTCGCACTTCATATCAGCTGGATGCTTCACTCTGAGCTCTAGTCCTCTGCAGCTATGTCCATAGGCTCAGGTGTCCCCAGGTCTCACCAAATTTTGGACCAACCAGACCTTCTTTTCTCTCTCATCTCCAGGTCAACAGGAGGCTGTGGAACGTGGCTGAACTCAGCCCATTTCTTCATTGCTGCCTTTCCCCCTCTTCCACTCACCAGTTGACAAACATGGGCACCAGCAAGCTTACATGCCTGCTCATGTGTTCCCTTTGAGTTTCAGTCTTAGAGGGGGGTTTGTCCTGAAAGGAACTTGATTACTTGCCTTGATGGCTTCCCAGCAAACAGCTTGCTTATTCTTGTAGTAGCCAGTCATACTGTCTTTTTTTTTAGGTTTTTCCTGCTGATCTTTCTTTGAATATGTATCTTCTGTCACTCTAGCTGTTCCAGGTTGGTCTGCTTGTCCTTTCTAGTGGGAATGTCCCACCTCAGAGGGTTCTGGATAGGGCTGAGGATTCCATCTAAAGTCTTAAACACTACAAAGGCTCCTCAAGAGGCCTATTTCACTGGGCAAGTTCTAGAACCCCTTTTAGGTATTCCAATAAGTCAAAGGCTAAAGATGGGTTTACAAGTTTTCTGTAATATTTCCCGATATTCCTTTCTATCCTACTGTGTGCTCATGACTGGGGGATATACCTTGCAGGGTATATCCTTTGGTTGGTTGCTGATGCATGGAGGGGATTGTAACCATAGCAAGGAAACAGTATACAATAGGATGAATAGAAAGCAAATGTTCTTCCATGTAAACTATCACATAATTCACAATAAAACATTTAAAAAATAGTATGCAATCAATCATCAAAAGCAAAGTTTATAGACTTTTTCAGTTTAGAAAACTCAGAACATAAAACTGTACTTATAATAGCTATTTATTTGTGTTCATAGAAAAATCCTAGGAAGATATATATAAATTATTGTTTCTGGGAATAAAACTAGTAGCAATTTATTTATTTTTAGCTACATTTGAAATACCTTACTAAATGTTCTGTACTAACACTAATCATGAAAAAATTCTTATAAAATTCTTTGCAAATAAAAAAGAAAGAGAGAAGCGTAGAGAAGTTTCAGATTTCTGTAAACTTCTTTTAGGTGCTTTATATTATATGAGTATTATTATTTCCATTAGGGAAGGATTTAACACCATAGTCAGTGACCACACCAAAGTCAACCAAAATAGATTTTGCGACAGACCAAATAAAAACCAAACCTACTACCATCGAGTCAATTACGACTCAGCAACTCATGGACAGAGTAGAAGTAACTGCTCCTTAACATTTCCAAGACTGCAGATCTTTAAAGGAGCAGTCTTATCTTTCTCCTGCAGAGTGGCTTATAGGTTTGGACCACAGACCTTGCAGTTAGCAGACCGATGCTTAGCCCACAGTGTCACCAGGGCTCCTCTGGGACACATACACATGTCCATTTTCTCTGTTTTACTTCTGATTTACATCATCTCCTCCTTGGGACCCTACCTCCTTCATCCAAATGACTAGCATTTGTGTACTGTACCATTTAAACAACATTTACCATTTACAAAGTTTTGCAAAGTTGTATATAATCCTCACAACTTTGTAGACACTGCTATTTTCATTTTACCCAAATAGAATGAAATTCATGTAAGTTGCCTAAAGTCACACAACTAACATGCAACAGAACCAGAATGAAACTAATCTTCTGCATCCAAATTTGGACTTATTTCCAACTCTTACCCAAGATAACCATGAGCTACTTATGAACCAAAAGAGTCAACATCCCTAGGTACACTGTCACTATATTAAAAAAAAAAAAAAAGACAGCAAGATGGTGGACTAGACAGATGTACCACACAAGACGGTAGGCAAGACAGACCCCTACAACAAAGATACAAGAAACCAAATAAAACAGGCACAGATGAAAATTCTGGCACCCTGAACTTCAGAAGAAAGGTTATTGAAAATACCATGGCTTGGGTCAGGAGCACCTTAGACTTCAAGCTGACATCTTTGCTCAGCAACACTTTAAAAAGGTGTTTTGCAGCAAATTTGCCTAACGCAATACATTATTTGACTTCTTGGCTGCTGCTTCAAGAAGAATGAAGTGACAACTTCAACCTTTTCTCCATTGATTAGCATTTTATTTATTGGTCCAGTGGTGAGAATTTTTGTTTTCTTTACATTAAGATGCAATCCATACCAGTAAGTATTTTAAATTTTCTTCACTTTCAGCAAGGTTGTATCATCTGCATATCGCAGGTTGTTAATGAGTCTTCCTCCAATCCTGATGCCACATTTTTCTTCATAGAACCCAGCTTCTCGGATTATTTGCTTAGCATACAGGTTGAATATGTATGGTGAAAGAATACAAGCCTGTCGCACATCTTTCTTAATTTTAAACCATTTCAGTGTTCCCATGTTCTGTTCGAGAAATTGCCTCTTGGTCCATGTACAGATTCCTCATGAGCACAATTAAGTGTTCAGGAATCCAGATATATAAGTATTTAAAGTAAAACAAACCTACAAGACTGAAAATAAGGAATCAGAGTATCGATGTAAAATGAAGTCAACTACAAAGTAAAAAGAGAGACTAGTGTAGATACAGAACTTTCAAATGGCAATGAAGCCAAATAGATTTCAAGGTAAATAGACTGTCTTAAGCAGAGGGATAAATTAATAAATTACAGAGTAACCTCAAAGAAAAATATTACACCTGCACATCAAAATTAAAAAATAGAGGAAAATCAGAAAGGTATAGTAAACATTAACACAACAGAAATGAAATGAAAAGAAAAAAAAAACATAAACAAAATGAACTCAGCATAGAAAGTTATATGAAACAAACAATCCAGCAGCACCACAAAAGAACATACAGGAAAATAGTAACAAACAATTCATATCTATTGATAATTACATTGAATGTAAATGAATTAAATGTACCACTAAAGAAACATAAAGGGCAGAAAGGATAAGAAAACAGGCTCCTTCAATATGCTGTCTACAAGAGACATATCAAAAAGATGGGAGACAGCCTAAACGTCCATGAACAAAAGAATAAACAAACTTTGGTACATACACACAATGGAATACTAGATAACGCTGAAGGATAATGATGAATCTGTGAAGCACCTGGAGATATTATGCTGAGTGAAATTAGTCAATCATGAAAGGGCAAACATTGTATGAGAATTATGTTGTTAAAAAGTAAAAAAAGAAGAATTTATGATGATTAGGGTTGGGGGGAAGGCGCTCTGGTAGCATAGTGGTTACAAATAGGGCTGCTAATCTCATGGTCAGCAGTTCAAAACTACCAGCTCTTCTGTGGGAGAAAGATGAGGCTTTCTGCTCCTGTAAAGATTTACAGCTTTGGAAAACCTGTTACAGGGTCGCTATGAGTCGGAACCGACTCCACGGCACATAGCAACAACAACAACAGAGTTGCAGGGATGGAAAATTATTCATGGGCTAGAGGATAGACACATGTTAATATGGGTGACTGGGTAGGCAATATACAAGAGGGAGGTTAGCAGAGGAAAGATAAAGGTAGCGGGAGATACAGAGAGGAATGTAATAGTTAAAGAGAACAGAGGAAAATGCTGTTCACTGTTAGTACATGGAGGGAATTGTAACCATGTAATGAAGCAAAGTACATGATTTGTTGAATGTAAAATTGATGATCTATTCTGGAAACCTTCAATCAATTCACAACAAAAAGTTCAAAAAAAGATCATCTATAGGAGATCAGATTGGCAACAGCAACTCTAAAGAATAGATGAGAAGTGACAGCTTAGTGGGTCTGCATCAATAGTGGTAAAACAATCTGATGAATGTGGCCAGTGTTACTAAATTACATGTAGACACTGAGGGGTTGCGGGTGGGGGAATAGCAGGAGGACAGTGACTAGAAAGGGGAATAAATGGATGCTAGTAATATCCTGTTTCTTGACAAGGGTCCTGGTTACACAGGTGTGTTTACTTTGTGGAAGCTGTAGATTCATAATTTGTGCACTTCTATGTATATATATATATCCTTCAATAAAAAGGAAAAGAAAAAAAGCATAAACACCAGGCAAAATTAGGTTAAAGAGATTAATCAAAGGTCAGGAGCACTAAATTAGATGCTTCAGTGTTACAACATATGTTTACTTTACTTCTAACACTGCAGCTATATTCAAAGAGGACTTCAAAATGTTCACACAAAAAATTCGGTTTTTTCCATGAACTTTTTGAAGACCCCTCATATATAGAACATCTAGCAGTTTAGTTGTCATTGCTGTTGTTATTAAGTGTCGCTGAGTCAGTTCCAACTCATAGTGACCCAGTATATGGTTTCTGAGGCTGTAAATCTTGGCAGGAGCAGAAGGCCTCATTCACCTTTCTCCCATGGTGAGTCTGAACTGCCGATCTTGTGGTTAGCAGTCCAGTGCTTATCCTACAAAGCCACAGTGCCAGTTAAATAATATGTCCTTGCACACGCAAATAATATATCTACCAACTTCTCTTGGTGATATAACTGTGATGGGGCTGGGAGTAAAATAAGCCCAGGAATGGGCCAAGATTGTAATTAACTGCCTAGGGGAAAAGGCATTCAAAATTGGAACTGTCCTATAGGATCAATAATCAAGATATCTTAATTTCAGATATTAAAGCGTGAAAATAAAAACAGCCAATCACAATAAAAAGATGCCACCAATTATAAAATAAATCACAATTTCATAGTATTAAAATGTGAAAAAACTGAAATATTTGTACAGTATTTTAATCTCAAAAGTGGTTCAATTGTGGGATCATATACTTGAACAGTGTCAGGGACATCATATCTGGCTGTATAAATTCTTCATTTTAAAGATGAGAAGACTGAGTCCACAGATGTTAAATGGCTTTATTACATTAAAACATCAAAAGTTGAGAACTACAACTACAAACTTGGTCCTCTGACTCCTAGTTCTCCTTCCACTACCCAGATGTCTCTCTTAAACCCAAGAGAAGATTTAACTATTTTCACTTTCATAATTCTTTACTTCATTAACACACTAAAAAAAAATAAAAGGTGCTTCCTAAAAAGTAATTTAGATGAACAAATTTTAGGAAACTTTACTTCTCACTTAAAAAAGATTATTTTTCTTATTCTCCAAAACCAATGAAGCAATACAAAATTAGATTAAAGACAACATTAATAATCTCCCATTCCTCTTCACATCCTCCTACAAGATAATAAATGCTAACAGATTTTTCCATGCTCCAAAAAACATAAGTGCTTATGTAATAGAGGTTGTTTTTTGTTTTGTTTTGTTTTGTTTTTTGGGGGGGGGGTGCTTTCAACTTGTAGAAAACTCAGATTATATAACACACTGTTATGAAAATGGTTTTTTCACTAAACAATTTATCATGAATGGACATTCCCTGCAGGTTAACAATCAAAGTTGTACCTCATGCTTTTAAAAAGTTGTGCAATAGCAGCCCATATAATTGATACATTCATAATGAATGCAAATTTCCTATTGATGGACACTTGGCTGTTTTCAATCTATCCTCATTTTGGAAAATGCTGCAATGAATATCTTTGTACATTACTTTTTAAATAAAAGAAAAAAAAATATTTTTGTACATACTTTCCTTGTCCCATGGCTTGACTGCTTCCTTTCCTATCATCTTCTCTGCCTTGATAGCTCACAGAATTATCCCCAGTGTGGTAAAAGAGGACAAAGCAATTTGGAGAATGTTAAGACATGACATGAGATAGTTACTGTTGATAAATCAGAACTGCCCTGACTTGGCTGCCTCTGCTAGCCACCTGCACATGCCACAACCCCATACATGTGCTCTCTGTTCTGGTCTCAACAGCTGTTTCCAACTCAGCAGGTGTGGGTCAGTGCTAGCTTGGGGGATTCATACTACGCTATCACACTCCTGACCCTAGTAATTGCTGACAGGCTCACCAGCTATCCAAACAAGTAGGGAAGAGAAAGAATACATGACTGCTAACAACTAATCTACTATGTACATATAATGTGAGTGTGTATATATATACACCTGGTATGTACCTCTTTTTACACACAAGCAAACGTTTCTCTAGGACATATACCAATAATTGGGAACCATGAGTCAAAAGTTTGTGCATGTAAAATATCCTAAAAGTTCTTAGAAAACTGAAATTAAAGTAGAATTTCACAAAATTTTTGAAGCCTCTCATACAGGTTGTTGTTGTTAAGTACCGCTGAAGTTGGTTACAACTCATAGGGCTTCTGAGGAGCAACTGGTGAATTTGAACTGCTGCCCTTGTGATTCAAACTGACCTGCCATCAGTTAATAACAACAAATCCATTATATTAGCTAAACTGACAAAATATTATCTGTTGATTTTTTTGTTGTTGTTAAGTGCCATCGAGTTGGTTCCAACCTCTAGCGACCCTGTATAGGGTTTCCGAGGAGCGGCTCGTGAGTTTGAATAACCAACCTTGCGTTTCAAACCGACCTTGAGGTTGAGTGTTTATCCTATGGCGCCACACCAGAAGTCTATATAATGGATAGAAAAGAATGTCAGAAGAGACTCTGAAACTTGCTCTTAAAAATTTCAAATGGCAGCTCTAAAAGACAAAGTAAAATATTATAATGAAATATGCAAAAACCTGGAGTTAGAAAACCAAAAGGGAAGAACTCGCTCAGCATTTCTCAAGCTGAAATAACTGACGCACAAATTTAAGCCATGAGTTGCAATACTGAAGGATTCTATGTTTAAGCCATGAGTTGCAATACTGAAGGATTCTATGGGCAAAATAGTAAATGATACAACAAGCATCAAAAGAAGATGGAAGAAGCATAAAGTCACATTATCAAAAAGAACTTCATTCAATCATTTCAAATGGTAGCATTTGCACTGAAGGCATTAAAGGAAACAAGTCAAATTTGCACTGAAGGCATTAAAGGAAACAAGCCTCCAGGAATTTACAGAATACAAATGGAAATGTTTCAACAAACCGGAGGCACTCACTAGTCTATGCCAAGAAATTTGAAAGACAGCTACCTGACCAACTGATTGATCCATATCTGTGCCCATTCCAAAGAAAGATGACCCAACAAAATGTGAAAATTATTGAATAATATCATTAATACCACGCACAAATAGAACATTACTGCAGGTATTCAAAAACAGTAGCAACAGTACAATTGACAGGAAGCTGCCAGAAATTCAAGCCAAAATCAGAATAGCATGTGGCACTAGGACTATCACTGCAGACATCAGATGGATCTTGGCTGAAAGTTGAGAGTATTAGATGTTTACTTGTGTTTTACTAATTATGGAGAGGCACTTGATTATGTGAATCATAACAAAGTATGGATAGCATTGCAAAGAATGAGAATTCCAGAACACTTAATTGTGCTCATACAGAACCTGCACACAGGCCATGAGGGTAGTCATTCAAAACGAACATAGACCACAGAAGATATTCTCATACTGTGTAGTTTAAAATCAGCAAAGGTATGCATCAGGGTTGTATCCTTTTACCATACTTATTCAGTATGTATGTTGAGCAATAATCTAAGAGATATGAAGAAGAAAATGGCATCAGGGTTGGAAGAAGGTTATTTACCAAAATGCAATGTGCAGGTGACACAACCTTGCTGCCTGAAAGCAAAGAGAACTTGAAGTACTTGCTGATGAAGACCAAAGCCTTCAGTACAGATTACAATTCAATGTAAAGAAAACAAAAATCCTCACAACTGGATCAACACATAACATCATTATAAAAGGAGAAAAAATTGAAGTTGTCAAGGATTTCATTTACTTGGATCCACAATCAACGTCCATGGAAGCAGCAGTCAAGAAATCAAACAATATACTGCAAAAGACCTCTTTAAAGTGTTAAGAAGCAAAAATGTCACTAAGGTGCCTCATATGCATGTGAAAGGTGGACAGTACGCAAGGAAGACTGGGAAGCAACTGATGCATTTGAATTATGGCACTGGTTAAGGCCATGGAAAGTATACCACGAACTGCCAGAAGAATACACAGGTCTGACTGGAAAGCCAGAATGCTCCTTAGCAGTGAGGATGGCGAGACTTTGTCTCACGTATTTTGGACATGTTATCAGGAGGGACTAGTCTCTGGAAAAGACATCATGCTTGGCAAAGAAGAGGGTAAGTGAAAAAAGAGGAAAACCCTCAATGAGAAGGACTGACACATTAGTTGCAACAATGGGCTCAAACATCACAACAATTGTGAGACTGGCACAAGGCCAGGTAGTGTTTTGTTCAGTTGTATATAGGGTTGCTATGAGTCAGAACCAACTTGACAGCACCTAACAACAACAAAATGGATAGAAAACACAATAAGACTACTGTTTCAATTTATATTTCCCTGATTTCCAGAAAAGTTCAACATTGATTGTACATGTAGTTGGTCATTTTTATTCTTTATGGAAGTAATTACCATTATGATTTTAAATATAAGGGCTCAGAGAGGCTAAACAGCCACAATAAGGAGCAGATATCAAAGCTAAGTTTTTAAAAAACTTCTCATTAAAGCTAAGTTTTCTGATTCTATAAGTTTACTTGCCCACTACCTAGGGGTCAGCAAACTATGACCTGTAATAAAGATGTCGTTGTTGTTATGTGTTGTGGAGTCGGTTCCGACTCATAACGACCCTGAACAGGGTTTCTGAGGCTGTAAATCTTTACGGGAGCAGAAAGCCTCATCTTTCTGTTGCAGAACAGCTGGTAGTTTCGAACTGCTGACCATGAGATTAGCAGCCCAATTCATAACCACTATGCTAGCAGAACTCCTTATAATAAAGATGTTGTTGTTATTAAGTACCATGGAGTCAGTTCCGACTCATAGTGACCCTGCATAGGGTTTCCGAAGCTGTTAATCTTCATGGGAGCAGAACGCCTCATCTTTCTCCGGCAGAACCGCTGGTAGTTTCGAACTGCCGACCTTGAGGTTAGCAACCCGATTCATAACCACTACGCTACCAGAGCTCCTTTGTAATAAAGACAGTCACCTATTTTTGTAAGCCAAGTTTCTTGGAACATGGTCATGTCCATCTGTTTATGTATTGTTTAAGGAGCTCTGGGGGAGCACACTGGTTACAAATCGGGTTGCAAACTGCAAGGTCAGCAGTTAGAAACTATCTACTAGCTGTTTTGCAAGAGAAAGATGAGGCTTTCTGCTCCCATAAAGATTTATAGTCTCGGAAACCCTATACAGGGTCACTATGAGTCGGAACCAACTGCACGGCACATACCACTACCACCATGGTTGCTTTTGCTCTCTAATGGCAAAGGTGAGTAATTGGGACTATATGGCCTACCATGGCTAAAATATTTATGATCTGGGTCTAAATAAAAGTAAGAACTGACATTTAATACCTAAATAAAAGCTACTTAATAGGTATTATTTGTGATTAATCAATCGAGTAACGTATGACTATGTTAGAATGTAACTCGTATTCAAATAAAATTTACATTCAGGCCAGGTTTGGTATATAGTACTGAAGGAAAAAGTGAAATGGAGTCAAACATCTATCTACCCAACCCAGAAGTAGATGGATGTTGTTTGACTTCATTTCACTCAGAAGAAAACCAAAGTGTTTCTTCTGAGCTAGCTATTCTTTATCTTCATTGTCTCTTTAATTTCAAATGATGCAGATCTGGTTCCTCCCGTCCTTCATTTAGCTCCCACTCAAACACCACAATGATAATATGAAACCAAAGCAAGCCCCATAATGCCTGCTGCTTAACACACCCAAATGTGTGCGTGCACACACACATATGCACACATGCAGGTAACATACAAACACACAACACTGATGTCTCTTATTCCCATTTTCTTGTAAAGAGAATATTCACTAAAAACAAGCTAAAGATATCCAATACTTTTAACCCTGGCCCTTGAAGAAAAGAAAAGCTGATTCTTCCCTGCAGCTCCAACACTTCTGAAGGTCCTGGCTATGAAAGTTACAAATCATTTCTACTGGGAATTCTAGGTCATTGCTGTCAAGCTGTTTCTGACTCATAGTAACCCTACAGGAGGACAGAGTTGAACTGCCCCACAGGTTTCCCAAGACTGTAAGTATACATGGTGGTAAAGTGTAGCATCTTTCTCCCCCAGAGTGGCTTATGTGTTCAAACTGCCAACCTTTAGGTTAGCATCTGAGCACTTTAACCACTCCACCACTGGGGATCATTCCCAAGGACCACCAAAGTCACTGCTGTCAAATTGATTCTGACTCAGTAGTCACATTAAAGGACGTAGAAGAACTGTCCCATAGGGTTTCCAAGACTGTAATCGTTACAGAATAGCTGGTGTGGCGCTGTAGGATCAGCACAGGACTGTGAACCACAGATCGGCATTTCAAACTCACCAGTTGCTCCTCAGAAACCCAATACAGGGCCACTATGAGAACCAACTCGATGGCACTTAACAATAACAACAAATCTTTACAGAAGCAGACTACTACATCTTTCTCCCACAGAGCGGCTAGTGAGTTTGAACAGCCAATCTTCTTCTGGTAGTTGTTGTTAAGTGCCATAGAGTTGGTTCCGACCCATAGTGACCCTGTATAGGGTTTCTGAGGAACAGCTGGTGGGTTTGAACCACTGACCTTGTGTTTCAAACTGACCTTACAAACAGCATATTATCCTGCAGTGCCACACTAGGACTCTTAACCTTTTGGTTACCAGCTACAAAAATACTTTTAGAAGGACCAGCATGAGGCTGGTCCCTATGAGGTGGAGGTTAAAGATATCCCAATTGTCTGACTTTTTCAAAATGCTATTGTTAAGTGCTGTTGAGTCAGTTCCGTCTCATAAAATGATCCTCTATAAGGTTTCCGAGGAGCAGGTGAGTTTGAACTGCCAACGTTGTGGTTCAGTCCAGTACTAATCCTACCGTGCCACACCAGGAGTTCTCCAACGTCATACCACTGAATAATCCCTGATATCAACCACCACTCTTCCCTCAGTAGTCTTTCTCATACACCAGGTTTCTACAATTTGCTGTAGCATCTCACAGAAATCACACATTGTCAAGGAAATGGCTCATGTGTTTGTAGAGGCTGGCAAGTCCCAGATTCATAGTTCAGATGTCAATCTGGACGATTCACCTCACTCACGCCAAACTGGGTTGATGACTCACAAGACTGCAGAAGCTGTTGAATCAGGTTAGATAGGAGGCCGCCGGCTCAAGTACCAAAAACTGACGTCAGAATGGAGACAAACATGATGAAGGATCCAGCACAAGAAAGCAAATTTTGCAAAAGTTGCTTAGTGTAGAAAAAAACACAAAAGGGAAGGAAGAAGGCACACATTGTGACTCACATCAGTGAGATGGCTCCCTGAATCCTGGGCCAGGCTTCTTTATGGGTGATAACTGGCATCTGATTGGTGTTCATCAGGATGATTTAGCACTAGTCTTCTGTCCATGCTCAGTCAAGGAAAGGAGGCCACAAAGATGGCATCTGCCCATGTCTGGGGTGTTGATGGAGGTTTGTTTTCAGCTTCATAATGTCAAAAAATCAGGCCAAAAACACATTGACCATTGCTGCACACGTTAGGCCAGGTCTGATCCTGCCAGTTCTGTAACCCTAGCCTCCTGCTTTTCTTAAGCAGGAAGTTCGCAGTTTGCTAATAAGGGTACAGCTTAAAACAGAGTTAGTTCTTGTTTTACCACAGATATCATGCTGTTATTAAGTGTTATAGAGTCAGTTCTGACTCATATCAACACTACATAGGGTTTCTGAGCAGTCGCTGGGTTTGAACCGCCAACCTTGTGGCTAGGGTTCAGTGCTTATCCTACATTGTCACGCGAGGACTCCACAGATATCACAGATGTCAGCTAATTTGCAAACCACACACCCATGGAAACTAAGAGTGATGACTTGAGTCATATCCTCTAGTAACAAGGCAAATAAAAATATCTCCCACCTTAATCCTGCTTCATTAATATAACAGATAACTCACTCCAAGATGGGCCCATAATCAGAGACATAGAGGCTAAGATTTACAATGGAACACAAAATGGAGGACTATGGCTACAGCCCTGGTGTGACGCTGTTGGGTAAGCACTGGACTGCAAACCAAAATCGACAGTTTAAAGCCACCATGTGCTCCTGGAAACCCTACACATGGTCACTATGTGTCAGAACTGACTCAATAGCACACAACAACATGGCTGGAAAAGTCCATAATAAGTAATTACTGCACCGCAGCAGCCAAGGCAACACCAACGCTTCTCCAGGGACCTTAAACTAAAACAAGCCCACTGCTAACGAGTCAATCTGGACTCATGCCAACCCTATAAGGCAGAGTAGAACTGTTCCTTTGGGGTTCTGAGATTGTAAATCTTTATGGAAGCTGACAGCCTCATAGCTCTCCCAAGTAGCAGTTGGTATGTTTGAACTGCTGGCCTTGTGGTTTAGCAGCCCACTGTTTAACCTACTACACCACAACAGCTCCTTCCAGGGACCTTAGCCAAAACGAAAAACAAAAATCCACTGCCATCAAGGCGATTCTGACTAATAGTGGTCCCATATAGAGTTTCCAAGACTGCAAATCTTTATGGGAGCACACAGTTTCATTTGTATAGGGTTTCCTGTTAGCAGTCCAGTGCTTATAGCACAGCTGTTTGCCTGAATGACAACCAACTGGTCCTTGGAAACCCTATACAGGATCACTACAAGTCAGAACTGAGTTGACAATACTTAATAACAACAATTACAATTAAAGGGTTCTGAGGGAGAGAAGTGAGAAAGAGAGATTAAGATGAATGGATTCTACAATTCTCTACCTCCATTTGGAGCCCAGCTCTCCCAGCCTTGTGCCTAGCAAGCTCACTGAACAGTCTATGCTTTCCTTAGGGTCATCCATAAAATCTAGTATTGAAAAGTAACTGGCTTTGTATCTTCAACAAGTGGCTCCACTCTTGGACATTTGTTTACCACCTAATTGTGATTGTTGTTGTTGTTGTTGTTAGGTGCCATTAAGTTGGCACCGACTCATAGAGACCTTATGCACAACAGAACGAAATACTGCCCGATCCTGGGCCAACCTCACTACTGTTGCCACGCTTGAGTCCATCGATTACATGGGGCTTTTTTTCTCAAATGAATACCACTGCCCCAATAATTAAGAGAATCCCTTTAATTACAGGATTGAAATTAACAACAAAAGTCTTTAAATCTGCTAAATCAGAATATCCAATGCTGCCCATTTTAATGAAACTCATTCACCCCCACATCCTCTCATTCAAACAATAGGTTCTACCCAGGAATGACTTCTTTTCTCTGGATGAGCATGTCCTGTGATTGTTTTTTAGGAGACAGTTCCTAGAGCCTAGGAGTTTTGAATAAATAGCTACTTCATGTTTGATCACCCAGCTGTGACTCAAAGTAGAGAGTAACGTCACTATAATCTAGGAGGTCAAAAGAAAATTCTGCTTCTGCCCTCAGTCCAAGGGTTAAGCAACTTAGAACAAATTTAGGCACCTTCCTTCTCAAATCTGATTTGAGATCAAAATCAATCCTTATCTAACTCTTTCAATATAAAAATGAGGAAAATCAGGCCTAGAATAAGACAGAGAATTGCACATGATCACACAGTGACTTAGTAATAAAGCCTTTTGACCAGGCTGCCTAATATCTCACTTGGGAGTTATCAAGACCACCATTTCTAAGAAGTGATCCCAAGGTACTATAATTTGAATGCATTCAAGACAACTCCTCTGGTCTCACCACCCACCTCCTCCCCGCAACACACACATCACCCACTCTCTCTTAACCCATAACTAAACCAAAGAAACCAAACCACTGCCATCAAGTCGATTCAAACTCACAGTAACCCTGTGTTTCCGAGACTATAAATCTTTACCAGATCAGAAAGCCTCATCTTTCTCCATCAGAACAGTTGGTGAGTTATAACTGTGGACCTTGCATTTGGCAATCCAGTGCTTATCCTAGAGTGCCACCAGGGCTTCTTTAAACCATAACTGTGATTGTTGTTAAGTGCCGTCGAGTCAGTTCTGACTCATAGCGACCCTGCATAGGTGTCCGAGGAGCATCTGGTGGGTTTGAATTACAGCACGTTGGAAAAAAAACAATAAAGTGATTTGATACAGTAAAACTTTTCAAAAGCCAGAATCTTTGCAAGGCGGAAATCTGTCAGAGAAGGAAAACTCAAATATTTTCCATTAAAATGAGCTATAGGAGAATGGTAAGATTGTACCCTGTCAAAAGCTTGTAATCTTCCAGACACAGATAAAACAAGGCAAGTTCCAGCTTTCAATTGGTTTCACTCTGTAACATTTCTCTTACAAAAGACTAGAGTTACCAACCATCTTGAATGTTGGTATGGCGCTATAGGAGAAGACCTAAACTGGTTAACTGCTAGGTTGGCAGTTCAAACTCACCAGTCGCTCTTGGAATTGGAACCAACTTGCTGGCACTTCACAGCAGCCATGTGCATCAACCTCACCACATGAGACTCTGACTTCTGTACTTCTAAGTGGTGGCCTGCTGCAGTCTACAGCTCTGCCAGCAGTGGGGCTTCTGGACATGGAACTGCAAAAGTTTCTCAGATACAATTTTCTATAGAAAGATGTTCCAACCCAAGTCAGATTTCAGCACATTTGTGATTTTTGAGAATTACCATGAGAAAGATTTATTTTCTTCAGTATCTAGATACCTGAAGTACACTGCTAACTGAAAGGTAGAGATTTGAATCCACTTAAAGGCATGTAGAGCAGTTCTGGTGTGGGGCTGTGAGTTAATATGCCAGACTGTAAAGTTGCTTGGAACTATAAAGTCAGTGGTTCAAGCTCACCAGTCACTCCTCAGAAACTCTATACAGGGTTGCTATGGGTTGGAACCGATTCGGTGGCACTTTACAACAACAGAGATGGCTAGAAAGGCTTGGTTAGCTACTTCCAAAAAGTGAACCACTGAAAATCCTATGAAGTACAGTTCTACTCTGATGCAGAGTCAACATCAGTCTGACTAAACTCAGCTATTGGGTGTCTTGTTTCGTTTTTTAAAGTGGTATATCTATTACACCTTGACCTAGAAGCTAGCATATGCATAGTGAATATAAAGGAAAGGGACGCCTTTATTAGTAAACATTTCCAATCTTATTAAATCAAATGACAACTGTAATAAATAGTCTCATTAGGAAGTTATTTACTGATTCTAACAAATTTAGCAATGCTCAAAATATTTATGAAAACACTCCAAAATTAGGTCTTACATGGTTTTATAGTCACACCTTGTTCTTCACCAAAAAAGGTATTGCCTTGCTTAATTCTTTGGCTCACAGTATCTTCTGGCTGTTTCCAAACTGTGAATCCCACAAGCAACAGTCAAGATTTGCTACCACTAAGGATAATAATGGTATGATATAGTGCCGGAAAATGAGCCCCTCAGGTTGGAAGGCACTCAAAATGCGACTGGCGAAGAGTTGTCTCCTCAAAGTAGAGCTGACTGTGATGACGCGAATGGAGTAAAGCTCATGGGAGAAAAGCCTGCAGAACCTTTATTTGCTGATGGAGCAAAAATCAAAATGAAGAGAAACAGCTGTAAACATCCACTGAAAATCAGAACATGGAATGTATGAAGTATGAATCTGGGAAAATTGGAAGTTGTCAAAAATGAAATGGAACACATAAACATCGATATCTTAGGCATTAGTGAGTTGAAATGGACTGGTATTGGTCATTTTTAATCTGACAACCACACGGTTGACTATGCCAGGAATGACAAATTGAAGAGGAATGGTGTTGAAAAAAACATATCCAGATCAGTTATGAGGTACAATGCTGTCTGTGATAGCACACTATCCATGCGCCTACAGGAAAGCCCAGTTAATACACTATTATTCAAATTTATGCACCAACCACTACAGCCAGTGAGGATGAATAGAAGAATTGTACCAACTTATTCAACCTGAAATCGATCAAACATGCAATCAAGATGTATTGATCATTACTGGTGATTGGAATGCAAAGGTTGGGAGCAAAGAGGAAGGATCAGTAGTTGGAAAAT
>NW_006408658.1:6791041-6795634 GCF_000296735.1 Chrysochloris asiatica
GGAGGGTCAGAGAAAAAGAGGAAGATCCCCAATGAGATGGATTAGCCAAGTGTCAGCATCGATGGACTCAAGCATGGCAACAGTAGCGTGGTTGGCCCAGGATTGTGCAGTGTTTCGTTCTGCTGTGCATAAGGTCATTATGGTTCAGTACCAACTCAATGGCACCTAACAACAACAACAACAACAACAACAACAAGGATACTAGAAAAAATTGCCTCAGAAGCCCAAAATGTTCTCAGAACTGTCAGCATTACCAGTATAAATGTAAAAGCTGAAAAGTAATTACTATGAGAAGGACAAACTTCATCTGGATGCAAAATATCTGTTGTTGTTGTTATGTGCCATGGAGTCAATTCTGACTTATGGTGACCCGGTACAGGGTTTCCAAGGCTGTAAATCTTTACGGGAGCAGTAAGCCTCATTTTTCTACCATGGAACAGCTGGTAGTTTCGAACTGCTGACCCATGAGATTAGCAGCCCAATTCATAACCACTACACTACCAAAGTGCCTTAAAATATGTTATATGTTTTTAAAATAAACTATTACATTACTTTAAAACCACACATAATATAATCATAAATTTTGGCACTAAAAGAAATCTTTAAGAGTATATAACCCAAACTGTGTTTACGTATGAAGAAACTCCAGCCTGTTGAGTTAAGGTAATTTGTGCCTAGTCACACAGCTGGTTAGCAACTAGACACCCTGTCCCTTGAATTCCAGCACAATATACAAATGTATGTTTATCCATCGACCACCCTCTGTCCCTGCTCCTCATTTCTGTCTATCATTACCCTATCAAAGAGGAGAAAGGCAACTCAGGACACTAAAGCACACCAATACTGTTTCTGAAACCCAGTAGCTGAATAAGACAATTTAAGACCAGGATCTCTCTGTAGATGCCAGCCCTATAGTATGGGCCATTGTTTAGTGTCTGGTTCATAAGAGTTCTGACAGACCTACCACGAAGCAGCGGCTAGCAAAAGCCTCTGGACCCTGACCCCACAATGGAGAAAGAGAGAAAAAAAAAAAATGCTTTTAAGATCTCTCTGCCCATCTTCTGGCAGTAATCAAGTCAGCCCAAACCATACTGTAGTTCAGGGAGCTGAAAGGTTACTTTGAAAAATCTGGATCAGGGTAAAAAGGAAGCCAAGATCCTGCTCAGAAAAAAACAGCTGACCTATGAAAAAGGTCAAGAACCATGAGAAAGGGCTGGAACCATTTTGGCTTACCTCCTGGTGGACAGCCTTCTCAGATTTGAACAAGCTGATTGCCCGCAGTCTGGTCTAGAATTAGCGTCCACCCAAGGAAAGAGCAAAGGGCCAGAAATGTTTGTTCACTCCCCCAGCCCACCCACTGGTCGTCAACTCAGCTTCATTCTGGACAGTCCCAGTGTTCTGAAGATCAGAAGGGAAGCCACGCAGCCCAAGTCAATGGAGTGAGTCAGTTGCTGAGCAGGAAGAGTGACTGGGGCAGAAATTATAAACTCCTGTAGGAGGGTTGCCAAACCACACCCCCACTTGGTCAGCACTGAGAAGGCCCTGCCCTGTTAGGATTCCAGTCGCCAAACCAGGAAAGGTTCTTCCTCAGAAGACTCCACAACACTCATTTCCAGTGTCTCTCTCCTGCTCAAAACTTTCCATGCATATCTTCTGTCTAAAACATCACATCTAAATCTTTGGCTTGACTTTCCAGATCCTCCATTCAGCCCAATTTCTCACTCTCCACACAGTGTGCACTCTGAACTAACCAAGCCAGTCTTCCCACTTCTATCTGCATGAGCCAAGTCATTCTCATTTCCATGCCTTCAGTTATCTAGGAGTGGTAAATTCAAACACCTTCAGGGTCAGGCAGGTAATAAAGTAAATGCCCCAGTGGCGCCTATGACAGACCTAGGGAGTGTTGCCCCACCTAGAGGCATTCAAATATTTTAAATTCAAATATTCATGCAGTATTTCATTGTGAGCATCACAAAAACCATTTTAAACTTATTAATACTTTATCTTGCAAGTGAGGAAATTTCACTAAGGTTAAGAAGCTGGCAGATGGCTAGACACTGTCTCTGTTGTTATTAATAAGTGCTATCGAGTTGGTTCCAACTGATAGCAACCCTGTATAGGGTTTCCAAGGAGCAGCTGGTGAGTTTGAACTGCTAAATTTGTGGTTTGCAGTCCAGTGCTGATCCTGCAGCACCACAACAGGAGTCTCCAGCCCTATATAAAATCAGACCACAAGTTGTAAATTACCAGCCTTCTCACTAGTGCAAAGTCCATGGAAGATACAGAACTCTAAAGTGAACTGGGTTCAGCTGCTAACCTCAAGAACTGTGGAATAAATCCAACTGCTGGCTCCATGGAAGAAAGATCTGATGATCTGCTTCCATAAAGAATGAAAGCTAGAACTCCATAAGTAGTCTGCTCTGTAATACATGGAGTCACTATGGGTTCGAATAGACAACAAATGCTCTGGGTTTTTGGTTAACTCTGAAGAGGAAATTAACTTTTCACAATATGAAACCTTGATAATGGAGTGGAAACTCTGAATTATGGATGATCTACTAGCCATTCCCAAACTGCCTCTTCATCTTCCAAACTCCATCTTCCTATCAAAGTCTTTCCTAGTTATTTCAGGTTGCATTGGTTCCATCTGCTCTCAATTCCTATAGCATTTATAATTAAATGAATTATATATGGTTTTGCAAAATTGCATACTGTTTCCCCACTTGTTTCATTATTAACATCACAAATCAAATTCCTTTATTAATCTATAGTTCTGCCAAAACTGTCTAACTTGAATCTAATCAAGAGGAAATAATTAGTTATACAAACTTAAGGGACATACTGCAATATTAACCTGAACTCTTCAAAAATGTCAATGTTAAGAAAGATGAAAAGCCACTCAAGAGTTAAGAGATTAAAGAACTGTTCTAGATTAAAGAAGAACAAATACATGACAAAATCATGACAACTAAATGCATACATGGTCTTTCATTGAATTCCAAATAGAAAACATTTTTAAGTCATTGATGAGAAAATTGGAATGATACTGTGTAGTGGATTATTAAATGTGTTAAATTTCCACAGTATGTTCACTGTATTGTGCTTATATAGGAAGATACCCTTATGTTAAAGGCACCCTAGTGACTCCGTAATTAACTGCTCAACTGCTAACTGAAATGTAATCAGTTTGAACCCACCAGCTGCTTCACAGGAAAAAGATGTAGCAATCTGCTTCTATAAAGATTTACAGCCTTGAAAACCCTATGGAGCAAGTCTACTCTGTCCTGTAGGGTTGCTAGGAGTTCAGTCAACTCAAGGGAAATGGGTATGAGACCCTTACAAAGAGTACTTCGTTTGTTTTGTTTAGTTTGACTTTTTATTGTGAATCGAGTGAAGGTTTATACAGCAGATCATCACTTTTAGTCAACAAATCACATACTTCGTTTCATCTCAATGACTACAATCCCCTCATTGTAACATCACTTATTCAATTTCTTCCCTAGGTTTCTTGTTTCCATTCCTCTTTCTTTCTCCACCCACTGGCCCTTTGGATCTTGAATGATTGATGACTCTATGGTTTGCATATCTCACTAGTGTTGTTTTACCCCTTATATACTTACCTACTGCTTGGCTGAAAATTGAGCCATGGGGGTGAGTTCAGTTACCAATCTGAAGGGTCGCTATGAGTGGGAACCAACTCCATGGCACACAACAACAACTGCTTGGATGAAAGTTGAGCCATAGGGGTAAGTTCAGTTCCAGATCTTAAGGGTGACCAAGGGCCATAGTCTTGGGATTCCACCAGTCTCTTTCTGGCTCACACGCCTGATCTTTTCTATGATTTTGAGTTTTGTTCCACATTTTCTCCTATTCTACTCAGGATCTTCTAACATGATCCCTTTCAGAATAGTTGGTAGTGGTAGCTGGGTACCACCTAATTCTTCTGATCTCAGAGTCATGAAGACTGATGTTCCCATGGTCAAATAGTCCACTAGACTAATGACTGCCAAACAGCTTCAATTTTTATCACTCTTCTTTTCCCCAGACAGGGAGAGACCAACAGTTACACCTTGTTGTTGTTAAGTGCCATAGAGTCGGTTCCGACCTATAGTGACCCTGTATAGGGTTTCCGAGGAGCAGCTGGTGAGCTTGAACCACTGACCATGCAGTTCAAATGGCTTTGCAGTCTGGCACATTAACCCGCAGTGCCATACCAGGACTCCAGTTACACCTTAGATGGTCGTTTATGAACTTTGATGATCCCAGTTGCTACTCACCAACATAGGATGTAGATCACTGTCTTTGTGGGCTACATTACATGCATACTTCATTATATTTCACTTTATAGATATCTGAATTTTTTTTACAAATTGACGTCTATTTGCCTGTGTCAGGCAAGCCTCTCAGCCCTATTTTTCCAACAGCATGCACTTATTTTGAGTCTCTGTGTCACATTATGGTAATTCTTGTTGTTGTTGTTAGGTGCCATCAAGTTGGAACCTACTCATAGCGACCCCACGCACAGCAGAATGAAACAATGTCCGATCCTGGGCCAATCTCACTACCGCGGCCACACTTGACGCCATCAATGAT
>NW_006408658.1:6795920-6797334 GCF_000296735.1 Chrysochloris asiatica
GCATGATAGAATTCTGCAAAACGAATGATTTGGTCACTTCAAATACCTTCTTAAGACAGCATAAGAGACATTGACAGAGAACACATGGACCTTGCCAGATAGAATACATAGAAATCAAATTGACTACATCTGTGGAATGAGACAATGGAAAAGCTCCATATCATCAGTGAAAACAAGGCCAGGGACAGACAGTGGAACAGACCATCAATTATTCATATGCAAATTCAAACTGAACCTGAAGAAAATGCTAACAAGTCCACCAGAGCAAAATATGACCTTGAATATACCCCACCTGAATTTAGACATCATCTGAAGAACAGATTTGGTACATTAAACACTAAAGACCAAAGACCAGAAGAGTGGTGGGATGACATCAAGAACATCATATATGAAAAGAAAGCAAAAGGTCATTGAGAAAACAAGAAAGAAGGAAAAGGTCAAAATGGATGTCAGAAGAGACACTGAAACTTGCTCTCCAGCGTAGAGATGCTAAAGCAAATAGAAGAATGAGAAGGTCCAAGAGCGGAACAGAAAATTTCAAAGATCAGCTCGAGGAGATAAAGCCAAATATTACAACAAAATGTGCAGAGATCTGGAATCAGAAAACCAAAAAGGAAGAACACACTCAGCATTTCTCTAGCTGGGGGAAATGAAGAAAAAATTCAAGCCTCGACTTTCGTTATTGAAAGATTCTCTGGGCAAATTACTGAATGATGCATAAAGCATCAAGAGAAGATGGAAGTAATACAGAGTCACTGTACCAAAAGGAAATGGTTAATGTTCAACTGTTTCAAGAGGTAGCATATGATCAAGAGCCAATGATACTGAAGGAGGAAGTCCAAGGTGCACTGAAGGAATTGGCAAAGAACAAGGTATCAGGAATGGATGCAATAAAAATTGAAATCTTTCAAGAAAGTGAGGGGGCACAGGAGGCACTCACTCATCTCTGCCAAGAAAGTTTGAAGACAACTATCTAGCCGAATGATTGGACGAGATCCATATTTGTGCCCATTCCAAAAACAGGTGACCCAATGGAATGCAGAAATCATCGGACACTCTCTTTGATATCCCATGCAAGTAAAGTTTTGCTAAAGGTAATACAAAAATGGCTACAATCATACATTGACAGAGAACTTCCAGAGGTTCCAGCTGGATTCAGAAGAGGCTGTGGAATGAGGGATATCACTGCTGATGTCTGATGGATCTTGGCTGAAAGCAGAGAATATCAGAAAGATGTTTACCTGTGCTTTATAGACTACACAAATGCTTTCGATTGTGTGGATGATGACAAGCTATGGACTACATTGAGAAGTATGAGTATTCCAGAACACTTAATTGTGCTCACGAGGAATCTGTACCTGGACCAAGAGGCAGTTATTCGAACAGAACTGGGAACACTGAATGTTTTAAAATT
>NW_006408658.1:6806205-6812129 GCF_000296735.1 Chrysochloris asiatica
TTCCAAAACAGATCTATTGGTTCTTTTGGCAGTCCACGGCACTTTCAGTATTCTCCTCCAACACCACAACTCAAAGGCATCAATTCTTCTACGGTAATTCTTTATATTTCAAATTTTTTCATAATGCGTGGCTCTGTAAGATCAGCACTGGGCTGTGAACCATAAGGTCAGTAATTCAAACCCACCAGACACTTCTCAGAAACCTTATACAGGGTTACTTTTAGTTAGAACTGACTCGACGGCACTTAACAATAACAATTGCACTATCAAACCAAAACCAAAACCCACTGTCACTTAGTAGATTCACACTTACAGTTACCCTAAACAGGGTGTCCAAATCTGTAAATCATTACAGAAGCAGACAGCCTCATTATTCTCCTGCAAGTGCCTGATGGGTTTGAACCACCAACCTTGCAGTCAGCAGCTCAATGACTAATACACAGTACCATCAGGGCTTCTATAATAGATTATAGTAAAGTGTAAACATAACTTTTATATGCACTGGCAAACAAATTTGTGTCTTTATTGTGCTATTTGCTTTTATTGAGGTGGTTTGGAACTGAACCCACAATATTTTCGAGGTATGCCTGTAATTTTTAGGAGACACCAGCTAAACTAAATAGGGATGAAGTAACATAACATGCACATGTAACAGTCAAAATATTCAGAAAATAAAAGATAGAGAACAAAAGAAAATGTTAACAAATGGTGAATGTTAAGTGAAAAGTATTTGGGTATTTGTTATATTACTCATGCAATATATGTAGGCTTGTGCCAGCAGGTACCAATGGTTTGAGTTCAACTACTTACATAAGGGTTGATGGTTTGAACCCACCCAGTGGTTCCAAAAAAGAAAGGCCGGGCAATCTGCTTCTGCAGGATTACAGCCAAGGAAACCTTATGGAGCATCTCTACTCTGCTAGGAGTCAAATCTGACTCCACAGCAACAGCTCTGGAACTCTGGGGATTTTGTTTGTTTGTTTTTAATCTGCAGGCTTGAAATTTTTCAAAATATAAAGTTGGTAAGTAGAAAAATCCCATATTATACACTTCCTTATAATTCTGCTCTATGAGAGATATAATAGACATTCATTACCTATTTGCTGACTGTTTAAGGAAACTGGGCTTGAGATCAGCAACCAAATCTACCTTACTCCAGTTGAAGGGTACAGTAGGAACCTTATAGCAAAGAGGGAAACCCTCAAACTCACATCTTTACGCCAGGAAATATTGAAAAGCAGCGAAATTAGCTCCTCACTGAGGCCATCACAGAAGTGCAGATACTCAGTAAACGCAACTCACAACACAAAATGCAGCTGCTGCCTACACATAGGACCAAGAGCTGAGATCACATTGCATCTATCTTACCACAAGGTACCAAAAATTCACCAGCCCACTCAATAGACACAGGCAGAAGGCACTCAAATGGACAAATCAATACACATGAGTGATATAGTCTTTACTCCTCACCAGATAAATCTGTACTCATCTTCAATTAAGAGAAAAACTGCAAAGTTGAATCACTGGCATTTCCTGCACTGGCTTCAAAGAAAAACCAAGCCAAATCAGTTGCCATTGCATCAATTCTGATTCATAGCAGCCCTGTAGGAAAGAGCAGAACTGCCCCATAAGGTATCTAAAACTGTAAATTGTTACAGAAGCAAATGGCTTTATTTGTCTCCTATGGAGCCAAGCTCTGTTCAAACCACCAGCCTTTCAGTTAGCAGTCAAATGCTTAACCACTGAGCCATCAAGGTTCCTGGCTTCAAAGAAAATGATCCTCAAATAATATAATAAGAGCAGGTGACACAGCTGTCAACAGGAGCGTGGTGTGCAATAATGCCCTTACTCCCTTGTACCATCACTAGATCATCTTAAAGGGGAGGAGAGAACTAAGGTTAAGGGTTGTCCACTGGGTAGTCAGTCACTCTAATAACAGCAGTTCATATTAAAACACTGCCTTTAAAAAAAAAAAAAAGCTTCCAGTTAGGGGAGGTGGAGAGGCTTCTTACTAAATACACTCTCAATGAACTGTTAGTCTGACAGAGCTACCCAAAATATCAATATCAGTTGCATTAGTAAAAGACAACTATGTGGGACTTCTGGCTTGGGGGTGGGTGAAGCAGAGACAGGTAGGAAAAGCTCCTCTTCAAAAGTGCAGAAAAAGCAGAGAAGGAGCGTCCACGGAACAGCGCCAGAGTTTTGGATCTCATATAAGTCTCCGGGCACCAGTTTCCCGTGCCCACCTGTGAAGAAATCTGCCTGTGGAAGCAAATTAAAGTGATTTCTGAATCGATCTGGATAGCCTGGAGTGAAGTCAGAGGGCAGGGCCACAAGCCAAGTAGAGGCAGTTGACCCAGCCCTAAAAGCCACAGAGCTGCATGTCTGGAGGGAGAAGTGTGACAGATTTTTCATCTTTCACTTTTCATTTTTCAAGTGTCTTTCCTCTTCACCCTGATCACGCCCTCACTGCCCAGCCCGGACACCTTCAGGTGGGCAGGAGCACACCCCCAGCATTGCACCCATAGTTTTCCCACAGCACAGAAAGGAGTCCTGCAGGCTGCTTCGTATTACATCTGACTCTGGGATCCAGCCCTAAAGTTGACCTGGACGGGAGATTTTATCCCTGCCTGCACAGCAAAGGTTACTAGACAGTTGACTATAATTTAATTTTTGTTTTGACTCATGGTTTCTGTCTCTGCTTTTATGTTGTTTCTGTCTTTGGTCCTTTTGGCCTCACCTTTTCCCAGGGGTGAGAGCTTTCTCTCCCTATCTTACCCAAGAAGAGACAGCAACTGTGCTCATATAGCCAAGCTACAAACATACCCTGTAATACCTCACCAACTGGACAAGACCCAATACCAGCTGCTAAGCATTACACGCGAAAAGGGAAGCCTATCTCCAGATCCTATCTACCAGGAGACACTCTGTAAGCTAAACAACACAGCAACATGCATCCATTTAAGCATTAAAAAACAATATAACTACTGAAAATGTCCAAGAACACACAACTAAAGATCTCAACACATGTCCAAAAACAGAAAAGAGTAACTGAAACAAATGAGCTGGAAGCAGACACAGACTTTCCAGTAGAAGAGCAGGCTCTGGATCTGCCTGAGAAGGAATTCAGAATAATGATATGGAAATAAATTCAAATTCTCCAAAAAGGGGTGGAGAAAAATAAGGAAGAAGTCAGAAAAGTGCCACAGGAGCACTCAAACAAGATAGCTGCAGCACTGGAAACAATTCAAAACCTGCAGAAAGAGGTCCAGATGATTAATAATAAAATATCAGAAATGGAAAATACACTGAAAGGACAAAGGAGTAGAATTGAAGAGATGGAAGCCAGAACCAGCGAGTTGGAAGACAAATCTCTCAATACTGCTAAGATAGAAGAGCAAGCAGAATGAATGTAAAACTAAAGTTCTCCCATGTAAACTATCATATAATTCACAATAAAAACATTAAAAAAAAAAAACTGTTAAAAAAAAATGTTAATCTGATTTCCACATTCTTAATATATTTCTACAACTGTTCTTACCCAAGTCAAAATCTTCTATTGCTATAATAGTGGCCTTTTTGTTTCTCTCCTGCTTGAGTAATAAATATACAGAACTGTTCACCTTAAAAAAAAAAAAAAGAAGAACAAGCAGAAAAAAGGATAAAAAAAATCTGAAGAGAGTCTAAGATACATGCTGGATAACATGAAGAGGAATAACTTAAGAATTATTGGCATTCCAGAACAGGAAGAATCACATAAGTCCACAGAGGAGACAGTTCAGGAACTACATGAAGAAAATTTCCCTAACATCTTGAAAGATTAGTAGATAAACATTCAAGAAGCTGAACAAACCCCGGGAAGGATAGACCCACAAAAGAAAATCACCAAGACATATCATAATCAAGCTCTCCAAAATCAAACACAAGGAGAGAATCCTAAAAGCAGCCAAGGAAAAGACAAGTGTCACCTACAAAGGCAAGCAAATCAGATTAAGCTCTGACTTCTCAGCAGAAACAATACAGGAAAGAAGGTAATGGAGATATATATATAAAACCCTAAAAAAAACTGCCAACCAAGAATTGTCTATCCAGCAAAACTATCAAATACAATGATGCAATCAAAACAATTCTAGGATAAACAGAAGCTAAGAGATTTTGTCAAAGCCAATCCAGTGCTTCAAAACATCCTAAAGGGAGTTCTTTAGAATGAAAACCAACAAGAAGACAACAACCAGAAATTGACAGACGTAGCACCACCACCTGGAATTCAGTCAACAGATAGCAGAGTTCAGAACAGAATAAAATTACAGCAATGAATTCAGAGAACCTACGAGGTCAAAGATCAAAATATTGACAATGTCAAAGAATGGAAAAATATAGGAACAGAGTATCCAGGTGGTGAGTATTGCAGGATACAATAGACTATCTTAAATGCAGGGAAAATTTAATAGACTATAGGGTAATGTCAAAGAAAATTAATACTTTACAACTTACCATGAAAATGAAGATCCAAATAGAACAAGGAAACATTAAAACTAAAAAAAAAACTGACAAGAATTAGCATGAAAAACATAAACTCAGCACAAGAAGGAGTTCAGAACAAAGGAATGAACAGCACCACAAAAATTAACATAATGACAGCAATTAATCCATACCTGTCAATAATTACACTGAATGCCAATGGATTAAATGCACCAGTGAAGAGACAGAAAATGGCAGAATAGATAAGAAAACAAGACCCTTCAATATGCTGCCTGCAAGTGACACACCTTACGCACAAAAACAAAAAAAAACAGACTAAAAGTTAAAGGATGGAAAAAATATACCAAGATAACTGCAATAAAAAATAAGTAAGAGTGGCAATACTAATCGCTGATAAAATAAACTTTAAGGCAAAAACTAGCATAAGAGATAAAGAAGGACATTATCTCATGATTAAGGGGTCAATTGAGCAAGATGACATAACCATCATTAACATCTATGCTCCCAATGAAAGCGTATCAAGATATATAAAGCAAACCCTACTAGAATTGAAGAAAGAAATAGAGAAATCTACAATTATAGTGGGATATTTTAATACACAACCTGCAAAAAGGGATAGAGCTGCAAGCTAAGCCATACAATGTTCAACAGACTCCTGTGAACCTGGGTGGAAACCTGGTTGGCAAGCAATGTGGCAAGATCTGCGAACTCTTGGGCCAAGAGTCAGTGACATAGCCAGAGAGGACTAGAGTGGAAAGTTAAGCATCTAGCTGATAAGAGAGAGCAAGAGCATATGCATAAGAACATCCACACATGCAGGTAATACCCACTCGACCTGGCTTCAATGACTGGATGATCAGAGCTTGACTAGAAGAAGAAAGAAGAGGAAAAAAAAAGAGTAATCTGATACAATTTGATGAACTTGACCTACACACCTATGGATGCAGTAGCTCAAAGAGGGAACAAATCTTTAGAGCGAGGATCATTCCCACCCCCTCCATACACAGAGTAGACAGGGAATGTGCAACTTAGACATTGGCTACCCAAAATGGGGGAGCTACAAAGGCAAGAAATGACTGGCTTACAAGTTTTCAAGAGGGAGGCTAAATCCAGAGGGCACAAAGGAAGGTAGAATCTCCACTGAGTAGTATCCAATCTGTCTGGGTGGGGCTAATGAAAGGAGTTGGGGACAGGTCCCTTGTGGTACAATGGTGAATAACTGTTATCAGGGCTGATTCCAAGAGTTGGAAATGTAAATGTAGCCGTTTTGTAGCAAAAGGAGGGGAGTGACTGACTATGCAGTCCAGGAGCCGAGGTCCCTGGAACCATCAATGGAGAAGAGTGGAGTGGGAGACCCTACCCAGAGAAACAGTGATGCCAGAGATGGAGGCAGAGACAATGACGTGGAGAGAGGGAGCGGCTGGGCACTCTAGACCCAGAGA
>NW_006408658.1:6812389-6814463 GCF_000296735.1 Chrysochloris asiatica
GGGGGGATAGAACCAGAAAGAAACTCAACAAAGCTAGCTACAGAGGAACTAAACAGCACAATTAACCAACTTGACCTCATGGACGTGTACAGAACATTCAACCCAACAACAGCACAATATACATTCTTTTCCACTGCACATGGAACATTCTCCAAAATTGACCATGTGTTAGGTCACAAAGCAAGCCTCCATAAATTTACAAACACACAAATACTACAAAGCATCTTTTTAGACACAATGTCACAAAACTAGAAATCAACAATAAGAAGACCAAGGAAAATAAAAGTTTAATACATGGAAACTGAATAATACTCTGCTGAAAAGCGACTGGATAATAGAAGAAATTCAATGTGAATTTAGAAAGTTCCTAGAAACAAACGAGAACGAAAACATAACATAACAAAATCTTTGGGACACAGTGAAAGCAGTACTGAGAGGACTATTTATTACGATAAGTGGACACATTCAAAAAGAAGAAACAACCAAAATTAACACATTAACACAGCATCTCCAGCAATTAGAAACAGACCAACAGAGGCAACATACAGTCACAAAAGAAAATAAATAATACGTATCAAAGCAGAAATAAACGAGATAGAAAACAGAAAGAATCAACAGGATAAGAAGCTGGTTCTCTGAAAGGATTAATAAAATTGGTAAACCTAACAAAAGAGGGATAAGACACAAATAACATGCATTAGCAACCACATGGGCACTGCCACATCAGAACAAAAGGAAATCAAAAGGATAGTAACAGAATGCTATGAAGAGTTGTACTCCAACAAATTTGAAAACTTAGAAGAGATGGATACATTTTTAGAAAAACACAGATTTACCTAAACTCACATAGAATAAAGTAGAAGACTTGAACAGACCCGTAACAAAAGAAGAAATTGATCAGGTCATCAAAAACTCCCAACCAAAAAAGTCCAGGCCCAGATGGCTTCACTGGTGAGTTCTACCAAACATTCAGGGAAGAGCTGTCACCAATTCTACTCAAATTATTCCATAATATAGAAAAGGATGGAAAACTTCCTAAAACATTTTATGAAGCAAGCATAAAGTTCACACCAAAACCAAGGAAGGACATCACTAGGAAAGAAAATTACGGACCAATATCCCTCATGAACATAGATGCAAAAATTCTCAACAAAATCCTAGCCAACAGAATCCAGCACAACCAAGTGGGATTCATATCAGGGATGCAATTATGGTTCAATATTAGAGAAACAATCAATGTAATCTACCATATAAGCAAGAAAACAAAACAAAACAAAACACATGATCATATCAACTGATAACAGAAAAGGCATTTGACAAAATCCAATACCCATTCCTGATAAAAATACTCAACAAAGTAGGAATTGAAGGGAATTTCCTCAACATAATTAAGAGCATATATAAAAAAACCAACAACCTACATTACTCTCAATGGAGAGAAACTGAAAGCCTTTACTCTGTGAACAGGAACCAGACAAGGATGCCCTATGTCACCACTCCTATTCAATATTGTGTTGGAAGTCTTAGCCAGAGCTATACAGCAACATAGGGAAATTAAAGGCATCTGAATTAGCAAAGAGGAAGTAAAATTTTATTTGCAGATGATATGATCCTATACATTGTTGTTGTTGTTAAGCACCATTGAGTAGGTTCCAACACATAGCAACCCTGTATAGGGTTTCCAAAGCACAACTGGTGAGCTTGAACCACCAACCCTGCAGTTCAAATGCATTTGCAGTCTGGCACATTAACCCACAGTGCCACACCCCAAACCCTCAGTTAAAAAGCTACTAGACCTCATTGGAGGATTCAGCAAAGTGGCAGGGTATAAAGTCAACATACAAAAATCAGTTGAATTCCTCTATAGTTACAATGACAGTGCTGAAAATGACATAAGGAAAGCAATACCATTTACAATAGCCGTCCATAGGATGAAATATCCAGGAATAAATGTAGCCAGAGGAACAAAGACCTATACAAAAAAAACTACAAAACACTACTACAAGAAACCAAGAGACTTACGAAAACATATACCAAAAAAAAAAAAAAACACAACCATATACCATGCTCCCCC
>NW_006408658.1:6814688-6840251 GCF_000296735.1 Chrysochloris asiatica
CATAGCCACAGAGGACTGGAGTAGAGACTGAAGCGTCCAGCTGATAAGAAGAGAGGGCATATGCACAAGAACACCCACACTTGCAGATAATACCACTTGACCTGGCTTCAATGACTGGATGATCAGAGCTCAACCAGAAGAAGAAAGAGGGAAAAAAAGAGTAATCTGATACAATTTGATGAACTTGACCTACATCTATGGCTGCAGTAGCTCAAAAGAGGGAACAAATCTTTACAATAAGGATCATTCCCACTCCCTCTATACACAGAGTAGACACGGATGGGCAACTTGGACATTGTCTACAATGGGGGGGGCTACAAAGGCAAGTAGTGACTGGCTTACAAGCTTTCAAGAGGGAACCTAGATTTAGAGGGCGTGAAGAAAAGTAGAATCTCCATTGAGTAGCATACAATCTGTCTAGGTGGAGCTGATGAAATGCAGATGGGTCTCTTGTGATATAATAGTGAATAACTGTTATCAGGACTGCTTGTGAGGGTTGTAAATGTAAAGGTAGACATTCTGCAGCAAGGAGGGAAGTGATTAACTTTTCAGCCTAGGGGCGGAGGTTCCTGGGACCATCAAGGGAGAAGAGTGGAGAGCGGGACCCTACCCAGAGAAGCAGTGATGCCTGAGATGGAGGCAGAGATGATGACGGGGAATATTATGCTACCTTAAAGAATAACAAGGAAGCTGCATGCCACCGCTTAACATGGATGAACCTTGAGGACATTATGATGAGTGAAGTCAGTCAAAAAATACTGCATAGGACCATTTATTGTAAAAGATTAAGGAAAAGTACCCATACTTAAAAGGGGGGGGGGGATTTTTGTTGGTTACTGAGGTATATGGGGTGAGGTGAGGGGAGGGAGGGGAAGGTGGAGCACAGGGTAGGGAATAAACACAGGATAGTGGAGCACAGGGCAGGGAATAGACACAGGATAGTTTGGGTGCTGGGGGCGGGGCATATACTAGAAGGGAAGGGGAAAGGAAAAACAAGGCAGATGGGAGAACAGTTACGCAGGTTTACATGGGCTAAATAGGACAGAGGTAAACAACAATGTAAGCACAACCGTGGAACAACAGGGCTCGGGGATACAACGATTGAGGCATGGTTTGAATGGGTAAAAGTGGGTAATGATATTAATATATGCTCGGCTGTCTTTTGAATCGTGGTTTCCCTTACCTCCTATTGTAAAATAGACACTTGAAGGGGAGAAAAGAAATAGCTAGAAGCATCACCACAGAAAGCTTGTAAGTCCATCATCAGCCTATAACTGATTGTTGTTGTTATTAGGTGCCATCGAGTCGGTGCAGACTCATAGCAACCTTATGCACAGTGGAACGAACCACTGCCCGGTCCTGGGCAAACCTCACTATTGTTGCCACACTTGAGCCCGTTGATGCTGCCACTTTTCCAATTCATCTCGTTGGGGGTCTTCCTCTTTTTCTCTGACCCTCCACCCTAAAATGGAGCTAGAACTTGCCTAGTGAAGGAGGCTTCCTGTGAAGCCTGCACAAGACAATAGGTAGAATCCTGATCCCCATCCAAAATCTTCTGAGGTGAAAAATTTCCACTTGAAAAGGCAAGCAGACCAGCCTGGAACAGCTAAAAGAACAGAAGATACTTCTTGAAAGAAAGACCAGCAGGAAAATTTTTTAAAAAATAACAGCAGTCCGATTGACTACTACAAACAAAAAAGCAAGTTGTTCCCCTGGGAGCCATCAAGACAAGAGATCAGGTCCCCTCAAGGCAAACCCCCTTCTAAGACTGCGACTCAAGTGGAATACACGAGCAGGCAAGTGGTCTTACTGCTGACCATGCTGGTCACCAATAAGGGGAAGTGGGGAAAAAACAGCAATGAAGATGTGAGTTAAGTCAGACCACATTCAATAGACTCCTGTTAACCTGGACTGAGACCTGGTTAACCAGCAGTATGACAAGACCTGGGGACTCCTGGGCCCAGGAGCACAGACATGGCCCCAGAGGACTAGTACGGTGTGAAGCATCCAGCTGATCTAAAGTGAGTGAGGGGAGATCCACAAGAACACCCACACATGTAGACAGTAACGATTTGACCCAGCATCAATGGCTGGATGATCAGAACATGACTAGAGGAAGACAAAAGAGCAATCCACTACAATTAGATGAACTTGACCTATGCTTGTGGATGTAGTATGACAAAGGAGCGAACAAATCTCTACAGTGAGATCATTCCCACCCTCTTGGTACACAGAGTTGACAAGGATAGGGAACTTAAGATATCGGCTACCCAAAATGGGGGTGGGGGTGGGGGTGGGGGATGGGGCTACAAAGGCAAGAAGTGACTGGCTTGCAAGCTTTCAATAAGGAACCTAGTTCCAGAGGGTATGGGAAAAGGTAGAATCTCCACTGAGTTGTTTCCAACCTGTCTGGACGGGGCTCATAAAAGGTGATGAGGATAAGACTCCTGTGGTTCAATAGGGAATGATTGCTATTAGGTCTGACAGTGAGTGTTGGAAAGGTAAAGGTAGACATTTGTAACAAAAGGAGGGGAGTGGTTGATTTTGCAGTCCAGGAGCGGAGATCCCTGGAACCATCAAGGGAGAAAAGCAAAGTGTGGGACCCAGTCCAAGGAAGACATGAAGTCAGGGATGGAGGCAGAGATGATGATGTGGAGAGAAGGAGTGGCTGGGGACTCTGGATTCAGGGAAGGAAAGAGGCTGTGTGCTGGTGGCCAGGGGGCAGGCGTGCAGGGTGTACCCTTTGGTTGGTGGTTTGATGATGTAACGCAGGGGGATTGTAATTATTGCAATGAAATGAAATACGATAGGATGAATGTAAAGATAATGTTCTCCCATGTAAGCTAACACATAATTCACAATATAAAATAAAAAAAATAAAAAAAGACACCTATGTGTCCTAACTCTGAACAAACTCAGAGTATATGTAGAAAAAGAAATGTCAATGACTGCACAGAAAGTCCTGAAAATCAAATGTGGGGGAAGAACTACAGATGTCTAGCCAGAGGAAGACAATGAAAGCTTTTTTCAAATATATGCATGCCTGTCATACAGATGAGGGGAAATATTTGTGCCTCTGAGAACACCAGAACTAATGGGTAGAAGTTACAAAAGGTGGATATTAAGGTGTCTACTCTCACAACTTCTATTCAATATTGTTTTAGAAATCCTAGCCAGAGCAGTAAGAGAAGAGAAAAGAAATAAATAGTACTCAGAATAGGCGGGGAGGGGAGGTAAAAGTAAAATTATCTTTATTTGTTGATGACATGATAAACAGAAAATCCCAGAGTCCACAAAAAAACTCATAGAGCTAAAAGAATTTAGCAAAGTTGCATGCTACAAGGTAAACGAAAATCAGTTGAGAGTTTCTATATACCAATAATGAGAAATTTGACAGGGGAATTTACAATAGCATTTAAGAGAATAAACTATCCAGGAATAAATCTAACCAGGGATGTTAAGAAATGTATACAATGAAAACTATAAAACACTGCTGAAAGAGATTAAAGACGACTTAAATGGAAAGATATTCTATTTTCACAGATTGTTGTTTTTGTTGTTAAGCATTGTCAAGTTAGTTCCGACTCACAGTGATCCTGAAATAGAGCTTCCAAGGAGTAGCTGGTGAGTTTGAACCACCTATTTTGCAATTAGCAGTCCAGTGCTTATCCCACTAGACCACACCAGGACTCTGTTCATGGACTGTTGTTGTTGTTGTTAAGTGCCGTCGAGTCGGTTCCGACCCATAGTGACCCTGTACAGGGTTTCCGAGGGTGTAAATCCTTACGGGAGTAGAAAGCCTCATCTTTCTCCCGCGGAGCGGCTGGTAGTTTCGAACCGCTGACCTTAAGGTTCGCAGCCCGATTCGTAACCACTACGCTACCAGAGCTCCTTCTGTTCATGGACTAGAAGACTTAATATTGTTAACATGTCACTACTATCCAAGCATTCTATAGATTCAACACAATCCCAATAAAAATTTCAACATCCTTCTTTAGAGAAATGGAAAAGCCAACTCTCAACTGTATACAGAAAGGCAGGAGAACCTGAATAGGTAAACAAAGTGGGAGGAGTCACACTTCTTGATTTTAAAATATACTTTCCAGGTCCAGTAATCAAAACAGCCTTGTACTGGTATGACAACAGACAGCAAGACCAATGGAATAGAATTGAGAGCTTGGAAATAAACCTACATATCTATTGGTCAAGGAGCCCTAGTGATACAGCGAGTTAAGCATTGGGGTGATAACCTAAAGGTGAGTAGTTCAAACCCACCAGTTGCTCTGTGGGAGAAAGATGAGGCTATCATAAAGATTTACACCCTCAAAAACCCTAGAGAGCAGTTTTATTCTGTCCAATAGGTGGCTGGTGGTGTACCATGGAGTCGGTTCCAACTCAATCGACTCTGCATAGGGTTTCCGATGGTGTAAATATTTATAGGAGCAGAAAGCCTCTTCTTTCTCCTATGGAGTAGCTGCTAGTTTCAAACAGCTGACCTTAAGGTTAGCAGCCTAGTCCATAACCACTATGCTCGCTACCAGAGGGCCATTATGAATTAGAATCAGTCGACTTGAGGTTTTATCTATTGTCAACTTACAGGTTAAGTCCATTTGGTGGGGAAAGATGAGTTTGTTTAATAAATGGTGCTAGGAAAATTGAATATCCACATACAGAAGAATGAAACAGGATCCTTGCCTCACACAGTACATAAAAACAAATACAAAATGGGTTAAGACCAAAATGTGCAAACTAAATCCATGAAACTCTTAAAAGAACAAGCATGGGCAACACTATTAAGCCTAACTTTCAACAAGGTTTATCTAATATAACAACAAAAACACAAACAGCAAAAGACAAAATAAATGGAGCCTCATAAACACTAAAAACCTTTGTTCATTAAGACTTTACCAAAAAAGTGAAGCCATCAACTGATAGAATTTTTTCAGAAATAAGTATAACTTAAATATATATAAAACTTCAGCAACTTAACAAAAAGACAAATAACCCAATCATAAAGAGATGAAAGACGTGAATAGACAATCCACCAAAGAGAGCATTCAAATGGCCATCGAATACATGAAAAGATACCAATCAAAACCACCATGACATAGCATTTCACTAATGTAATGGCTGCTAACCTCACAGCCAGCAGTTAGAAACTACCAGAAGTTCTGCAGGAGAAAGATGAGGCTTTCTGCTCCTGTAAAGATTTACAGCCTCGGAAACCCTGTACAGGGTCACTATGAGTCGGTACCAACTCCATGGCACTTAACAACAAGATAACAAATGAGCCTGGAAATAACAAATATTGTAAGGATGTGAGGAAATTAAAACTCTAATTAACTGGTGGGAATGCAAAATGGTACAGCTGCTATGGAAAACAATATGGTAGTTACTTAAAAGACTAAAAGTAGAATTAGCATGAGACTTCTGCAATTCCATTCCTAGATATATACCCAAGTCTTGAAAGCATGATACTCAAAAAGAGACTGGTGTACCAATGTTCACTGCAGCACTATCCACAATAGCCAAAAGGTGGAAATAGTCTAAACAAAATGTGGTACATATATGTAATGGAACACTATTTAGCCCACAGGAGAGATGATACCTTAATTAATGCTACTGTATGGCTAGAACTTGAAAACATTATGTCAAATGAAATGAGTCCATTACAAAATACCAAATATTATACGACCTCACTAATATGAAAAGACAAGAAAGGCAAACGTACAGAGATGTAAGTTTATTAGTGGTTACAAAGGCAGGAAGGAGAAGAAAAGGGAGATTAATGGTGATGGAAAAATCACATTGATTAAGTGTCCTCCTAATAATGTGTTTGGTGCTTCTGTTCTACCTTCTAATTCATTGTGTAGTAGTGCCTGGGGTCTTAAAAGCTTATAAGAGGCCGTCTAAGGCACAACAATTGGTCTCTATTCACCTGGAACAAGACAGGAAATAGTCAGAAATAGATGAAGGATATGGATGTTTGGCAAGCTGCCTCTATGAACAACGGCCTCTTTAGCCATGAGATCATGTGAACTGGATGGTGCCTGGCAATCATTATTGAACATATTGATCAAAGGTTCCATAGAAGAATTCTGATTAAAAAGAGGGAAATGTAGAACAGAATTTCAAATTTTCATGGACTTGAGACTTTCTTGCCAATAAAAGGAATTATACCTCATAGAATTTTGGGAAGTAGCTCATGTTAAAAAGCTTACAGTTGTTGTTGTTGTTGTTAAGTGCCGTCGAGTCGGTTCCGACCCATAGCGACCCTGTACAGGGTTGTACCTCACTATTGCATATGCTGAAAAATACATTAGCTACTGCTATTGTTGTTAAGTACCTTTGAGTCGATTCCTACTCATAGCAACTCCAAGTACAACAGAGGGAAACACTGCCTAGTCTATCCTCACAATCAGATGTTTGAGCCCATTGTAGCAGCTACTGAATCAATCTATCTAGTTGAGAATCTTCCTCTTTTTTACTGACCCTCTACCTTCTGATACTATTCATAGGTTTTCAATGGCTAATTTTTCAAAAAAAAGGACTGCCTCTACCTTCTTCCTCAGTTTAGTATGGATGCTCTGCTTCTGAAACCTGTCCACCATGGGTGAGCCTGGTGGTATTTGAAATAACAGTGGCAGAACTTCTAGCATCAGAGCAATATGTAAGCTACCACAGTACGACAAACTGACAGAAGAGTAGTAGTAATAGCTATTGATGTTACTGATTGCAAATATAATGGGCCAGATAACTTAAAAACCTTCCTTCTAAATATACCTGGAAATGCTTTGTAAAATGTGTTCATAAGGACCCTTTGAGATTATGCCTGTTAATAAGTTATTGTTCCTCAATGTTATGCTATTGTAACTCCACACCTACACTGTTATGCTCTGCTTTGTGATGTTGGGACTTGGACTCAACCAGCAACATTTCACCTTTGCCAGCTGAGTCCATAGTAGATTTTGTCAATAGGGAGCGCTGGGGGAAAAAGGAAGATAGAAGGTGTCTCACTGCACTTCCTCCTGTGGTTTGCTGTTTCTTGAATATAGCAGTTGATTCCTCCCAGTTTCTTTCTAAACTCCCAAAACCAGCTTCACTGTGCTCACTCAGAGATACTAGCACCAGCTGGGCAGAGTTCAAGTGAATCTGGTCCCTCCAGAGGGGTAACAACTTCTCCTCAGAGAATCTGGGTGTAGCTCCTCCGGATTCCTCTGGACTTTTAGGATCTGATAACCCCAATCTCCTTCGTTTCTCAGTCCTAGCGAAGTTGGCTACTGCAGTTACTATATCTAAGTTACTTTAAGAATCCCTTTTTGCTTTTTCTGATGAACAAAAAAATCTTAAATCCAACAAGAATTTTAAACAAATTCTTTATTGAGCTTCCTCTATTAAAATAACTGGTGTATAGTTTCTGTTTCACTGATTGGATCCTAACTGATACATAGATAAACAGATCACAGGAAAGTAAGGGAAATTCCAGGAACTAGAAACAAAGAAGAAGGTGAAACCCAGAGCAGAGACGTGATGATGCATAGTAGACTAATGTTGTTGTGAAGTGTCATTGAGTGGTTTCGACTCAGACCACTTATAGGGTTTTCGAAGCTGTAAATCTCTGCAAGAGCAGAAAGGCTTCATCTTTCTTCTGCAAAGCAACTGGTAGGCGGGAACTGCCAACCGTGTGGTTCACCGTCCAGTGCTTATTTTACAGAGCCGCAACATTGACCGAATGGACCAGATCACCAGCCATCCTAACAGGATAAGGAATATATATACAAATTTGGTTTTCAAGGGGCTCTAGTAGCATAGTGGGTTACATGTTGGGTTGCTAACCAAAAGGTAAGCAGTTTTAAAATACCAGCTGCTCTGCAGAAGAAAAGAGGTGGCTTTCCGCTCCCATAAAGATTTACAGCCTACGAATTTCTACGTTGGGATTCAGAATCAGCTCAATGACAGTGGTTATTTGATGTTTTGACCTTGAAGGTATCACATATTCTTCACTCTAGTCGTCCTAATAGGGTAAGGAATTATGACACTTGCAAGGTCCCGAAACAAAAGCCACAAACCCACTGCCATCAAATTGATTTGAACTCATTATGACCCTACAGGACAGAATAGAACTGGCTCCATAGGGTTTCCGAAACCGAAAATCTTCATGGGAGAAGGCAGCCTCATCTTTTTCCTGTGGACCAACTGGGAGGTTCGAATCATCAATCTTTAGGTTAGCAGTTCAATGCTTGAATCACTGCGCCACCAGGACTCCTCATGGATCCAGGAGAAAAGATCAGGGTTCACAAAAGGCCATTGAAAATTCAGTATAAAGGCTGAGAATCTCAGGGAAAACAGCCAAGAAAAATAGAAATCGGTCTATTAGGACATAAGAAAATATGCCCTGTTCATCTACTTAAACGGCAGGAAAAAAACTTCCAGAAATTCAAAGCCATAAATGTGTAAAACAAGTGGGTTTGGAGTTTAAGTTTACACTAAGCCATATATACTCTGCAAGTCCTGGTGTGACGCTGTGGGTTACTGCGCCAGACTACAAGGTCGGTGGTTCAAGTTTACCAGCTTGAACCTTCGAAACCCTATACAGGGTTGCTAAGGGTCAGAACAAACTTGACGGCACTTAACAACAACAACACTGTCTGCAAGTCCAGAAGAAACAAACACAAAGCTGTTGTAAAAGCTATCGTTGTTATGTGCCGTCAAGTGGGTTCTGCTCAAAGCAACCTTACACAGGGTTTCCAAGGAGTGGCTGGTAAACCAACTGCTAACCTTGCGGTTCAAACCAAACCTTGCCGTCCAGCGCATTGGACAATAAAGACATGAAAAGATATTCAGCATCATCAGTCATTAGGAAAATGGAAATTAAAACCACAATGAGATCCTTTCACTTTTTCCAGAATAGCTAAAATTAGAAAGACTGACAATAACCAAGTGTTGGCGAGAATATGGAGCAACTAGGAGTGTCTTGGTGCGGCACTGTGGGTTCATGCGCCAGACTGTAAAGCCGTTTGAACTTCAAGGTCGGCGATTCAAGCTCAACAGCTGCTCCTTGAAAACCCTATACAGGGTCACTATGGGTCAGAACCAACTCAACGGCACTTAACAACAACATATATCTGTCCAAACTCTATATTTTAAACATAAGTTTATTGTATATAGGACCTGATGTGGTGCTCTAGCATAAGTACTAGACTGCAGGGTCGGTATGAACTGCAAAGTCAGCAGATCAAACACACCAGCCACTCCTAGGAAACCCTACATGAGGTTGCTATGATTCAGAACCAACTCAACAGCACTTATAAGAACAACAAAACACAATGCTGTAGGGAGAACTGACCTTAACCCAGGCCACCAAAGGATTACCTTAGATGATGCTCCTCTAAACATGAGCTCAGAATCCAAAATTACAAATTACTTTTGGAAATAAGACCTAGTGAGTTAGAGCTAGTTATAACTTATAGAAAGAATGATTCCCTTAAAAGCTTCAGATATGAACAATATGATAAAGATTATAAATTAAGCTTATTAAAAATTATTATAGACATAAAAAACATGAGACAAAATTCCATGGAAAACAGGTAGATTTGAAAATGAATGCAACAGTACTTGTAGAACTGGAAAAAAAAAACCCACAAAAAACAACTAATATAAATAAAAACTCAAAAAGCAAATTAAACCTGAAGAGTAAATTAATGTACTAGAAGCTATACCTAACTACCCAGAAGGTAATGACAAATGTTAAATAAAGATTAAGAGCTATGAAAGACAAAATAAGGTTCAAATAAGTTAAATACAAGGACCAAGAAAGACACTATTTAACTTTTACAAAACTGAAAATATGATATCTCAGATTAAGAAATCACTATATGGTAGAAGTGAGGAGCTCTGGTAGCGTAGTGGTTATGAATCGGGCTGCGAACCTTAAGGTCAGCGGTTTGAAACTACCAGCCGCTCTGCGGGAGAAAGATGAGGCTTTCTACTCCCGTAAGGATTTACACCCTCGGAAACCCTGTACAGGGTCGCTATGGGTCGGAACCGACTCGACGGCACTTAACAACAACAACATATGGTAGAAGTGGTGGTGGTTATGCGCCATGGAGTCAGTTCCAACAGCAACCTTGTGTTGGGTTTCGAGGCTGTAAGTCTTTATAGGAACAAAAAGTCTCATCTTATCCTGCTGAGCACCTGGTAGATACAAACTGCTGACTTGCAGTTAGCAGCCCAACTCATAATCTACTACGCTACCAGAGCTCCTTATGTGCCTCCAATTATTGTTGTTGCTAAGGGCCACTGAGTCGGTTCTAACTTGTAACAACCCTGTATACGGTTTCCGAGGAGCAGCTGGTAAGTTTGAATTGGCAGTCTTGTGGTTCAAACCAACCTTACAGTCCAGTGCTTATCCTATAGCGCCATACCAGGATTCCATATATCCCAGTGGTGGTGGTCATGGTGGTGGTGTGCTGTAGGTTGGTTCCAACTCACAGTGACCCTGTATAGGGTTTGCAAGACTGTAAATCTTTATGGGAGCAGAAAGCCTCTGCTTTCTCATTTGGAACGGCTGGTAATTTCAAACTGCTGACCTTGAGGTTAGCCATCAGACTCGTAACCACTACTCTACCAGAGTTCCTTATATGCCCCCAATAGTATAAATAAAATCAAATTGCCAGCATATAATGAAACTACAGAGCATGTAAGTGACAAAATGGGATCTAAATAGCAACCAGAAAGAAAGCAGCTACTTACAATGGGATAATATAATGAAATTGCAAGCATTTTCTCAAGGGCAAAACCAACAAAATGCCATAATTTCAGTGAAATACTTTCAAAGCGCTGAAAGAAAATAACTGGTAGCTTAGTACCCAGCTAACCTATCAATCAATATTGAAGATGAGGCAGACTAAGATAGTCTTTACCTCTAATAGACTTCTGCTGAAAAGCATCTAAAGTATGTATCTAGCTATTTGACACAAAAGGAAGGAATATAATGCAAAAAGGAATGTGTTTTAAAAAAAAAACAAGGAACATACATGGGTAAAATTAAGTGATTATTAACAGCACAAAACAATAATTGTTAAACAATGAAATGGATTGCCTTTTGGAGTGGTCCTCTTATTCTAATTAGTGTTCATTTTGAGGCTGGGAAGCACAGATAAGCACTGGACTGAGAACCAAAAAGTCGGTGGTTCAAGCCCACCAGCTGCTCTGCTAGAGAAAGATAAGGCTTTCTATTCCCACAAAGATTTTAACAGTCTCAAAAACCCTATACAGAGTTGCTATGAGTTGGAACAACTCGACAGCACTTCACAACAATTTCTTTTCTGACCACAGGGTTTTAGCAGTCAGACAGAGGTATTAAAACATCCCCTTATCAGTTTTGTTCAGCCTCCATCCTAACAGTTCTAGAACCCAATCATGGTTAAAGGCAATCTTCCCACTCCCCAGTCCATAAATGAAGAACATTCTAAATAGAAATGATGCTTATATGCATTCTCGATTGAGATTTTCCAGCTTTAGGGGAGTACAGCTTTGGGTTTGGGATTAAGATTCAGGCATTATAATTACCATTTGCTTGAACTTGGGCCAAAAGACAAGTACTTCAGAAACTTTTACAAAGAAATATGTGCTCCTCCCTCTCAAAGGAGAAAATACCACACTGGAACAGCGAATGAACGAACACACACACCCTGGCTGAAAGCTGCCAAGTTTGAACTGAATGTTCCCTCATGTTCCCCAGCAGTAAAGATACCCACAATGTTGGAATCCCCAACTTCCTTACCATCAAAGGGTTGTGCCCCACCAGGGAGTAACATATTTGACAGTCCAAAATTTTAGAAACACAGGCAGGAGAAGAGAGAAGCATGGAGTCAAGCAAACAAACATTATCAAGTTTTCAGAAGATAAGTACCATTCCAATCAAAAGGATAAAGCTAGCTCAGAAAGACTCAAAAGCCTTAATTAAATGAAGACACAAAAGCCAGGCTCCTTCAGCCCAAGAAAATTCCTTCATTCCAAAGCATACATGAATGTTCATGGCATGTCTCAGATCCCGCATACGGTACAATAGACACTGTGCCTCTCCAGTACCTAGAAAGGCAAAAGACATACAAAAAAAACTCTGAAAAACACCAGGCAATTAGTGTCACCTGTTTGATGCTGCCTCCTCTGGACTCAAAAGGAGTCCAGAGGAGGCAGCATCAAACAGGTGACACTCTCTCCCACTCTCAGCCTTCACACATCATTTCTCTTCATAGCTTACTGCTGAAAAGCATCTAAAGTATGTATCCAACTATTTGACACAAAAGTTGTGCTCGTCTCTTGCTTTCACACCTAATCTGATTTGGCTCTCACAACCAACCCAGAAATAAACAAGGCAGGTAAGATCACTATTTATACATATGAAAAGTGAGGTCCAAAATAAATTAAACGACTTGTGCAAGACAAGCTGCACCTTCACAGCGACCCTTCCAACAATCCCCATGGACGACCAACTTTCAAAGACCCTAAGTATAACCAACCACGCTATGTGACTCTGACCGAGTTAAACATTAGAAATCTCCGATTTCCTGTCTAAAACAAGTGCAATACAGTAAATATAATAAGGTCGTTGTTGGTGGTGGTGGTTATGTGGGTTGGAGTCGGTTCCGACTCACAGCGACCCTGTACAGGATTTCCGAGCCTGTAAATCTTTATGGGTGCAGCTGGTAGTTTCGAACTGCTGACCTTGAGGTTAGCAGCCCGATTCGTAACCACTACGCTACCAGAGCCCTTAGAATAAAGTCGTTAGGAGAAGTAAAAAGATCCATATAAAGGTGGCTGAAACGTAATTAGTAATCAGAAAATGTTAGCAACAGCTAACTACTACCTATTATACTATTGTTAATAGGTGAAAACTTCCCATTGTAGGACCCGGCGGTTACAATTCTTTCAGGAACCTGCACCGTCCCAACGTTCTCACAGCATTTCATCTGCAGACACACCCCTAAACAGACCAGACACGCCAAGCTTCTCCCTTTCGGACCTGCGCCACTCCCCACAAACCTTACCCCCAATTGAGTCTCCCCTCAGATTGGGTTACGAAGGAGGCCTCTTGTTCGCACTGGCCTCTCCAACACCCCCTTTAGATCTGGGCATCCCTGCAGGAGCCCAGACACAACACCAACCACGATCCGCGCCGGTTACCTGGCCGCGCGCTCCCGCTTTGCCTCGCGCTTTCCGGGATCGCACTTCGCCTCGGGCTCGCGCCGGCACAGTGAACACACAATTAGTTTAAACAATGGCCCGCCCCCTTCGCGCCACACTTTGATTGGCCCCTGTCGGCTTTTGTCTCACGGAAGGGCACGCTTGAAGACCTAGGAAAAGGAAGTGCCCTTGAGGGCCTCTGGGAAGAGGGAGGGTGTCGCTACTTCCGGATTCCGGCCTGGATTGAGGGAAGTTGTTATGTGCCGTTGAGTCGGTTCCGACTCATAGCGACCCTGTGTAGGGTTTCAGAGGAGCAGTTAGTGGGTTTGAATTGCTGACCTTGTGGTTCTCCGTACAGCGCCACAAGTGACAACTACAACTCCCAACATCTCGCGGTCTTGGACCCCGCCCCTAACGGGTGTCAGGAAGAACTATATGTCCCGGTAGGCATCGCGGCAGCGCCTACGGTGCCCGGCGGGGATTTGGGGTCTAGGTAGTTACCATAGAGTTGCGCTGAGTAACTTTAAGGTAGTGGGACGCCGAGCCTGAAGGGGAAGCGACTTGTGGGTGAGTCGAGCTGGAAGCTAGGAAAATCACTTAAGGAGAGGAGCTCTATGAAGAGGGCTGAGACTATCATATAGAAACTAAGACCTTTTCCACTCGGGGATCTGAGAACCGCCCCGACTCCCAACTCTCACCCTTTTTCACAATAACCAAGAGAGAACACGCATTTGGGATGGACCGGGCAGGAGGAAGGCGCTATATACCTACACAGAATCACTGGTGCCTAAGAAATTCTTACATCTCAAACTTGGGGCCCCCAAGTTAACATGGATGCCTCAAATTGCTGACACACCCAGAGAGATCTGAAACTCCCTCAAACATGGGGCTGGTTGGTTTTCTTTTAAGGAGAACTCTTCAAGAGTGGAGGGGCAGCAGAGTAAATCATGGTCCTTAATTTGGATGTAGGTGACTTTATGGGTTTTAAAGTGCCCCCCTCAGTCTTCGGGGCAGTCAGCAGGAACCTATCCACACATTCATTAAGGACTCTGCTCTCAAGTTACTCAGTCTCATTTATCTGTGCCCTGATCAACTTCCTTGAGTTCTACAGTTCTTTTAAAGTCCTCAAGACAAAGCTGTTACACTAAGTAACTCACATAGCACATCCAGTTTCTTTTGATACAACAACTCTGTAAATCAGAGATATTTCCATTTTGTAAATTGGAAAACTGAAGCCCAGAGAGAGCAGTGACTTGCCCAAGGCCACACAACACGTCAGTGACAGAGTTAGATACAGCCAAGTCTTTAGAGCCTACTGCTTCTGTAGTACAAGAATTTGTTTCAAGAACTGGGTTAAATTGCCCGAGGGATTAGGAACCTGAAGGGCCTGCATTGGCCCATTAACACTTCAGCCTAAAAGCTTTTATAATCCTTCCCTGAACGTTTAAATGGGGGAAGGGAACTAGAGAAACTAAAGACACTGGGAATCAGTGCAATTTAACTGAATTGGAAACCAAACAGACTAGCTGACACAGAACCTATGATTAGCTTGCCTAAGAAATCCTTACTATCTAAAAGTTCTTCCAAGCTGGGTCCTAGGTCTGCTTCCTATCTCACTCTAGATTGTTTTCATGGATGCTTTCGTCCAAACCCACAATTTAATTTATCATTTATATGCAGATATACACAAGTATAAATCTTTATCCCAGATGTATATATACATCCACATCTGTATAGCCAATTGCTTCCTTAACATCCTCAGGATGTCTCAATGGCAACCCAAACATAATAGAATTCAGATCTATACACCCTGATCATCCCTTTCAAGCCTGGGCCTTTACTAGTGTTCCACCTCTGTATGTCCATGTATACAAACCTAAAATGAGGAGTTAAACCTTAATGCTGTTTCTATTTTTCATTGGTCATGAAATCCTGTCAGTTTTACCTCCTAAATCCTTTCTCTTGTCCTAGCTGCCATCATCTTTATCTGTCTGCCTTCCCTCCCAGTCCATTTTGCATATTGCAATCAGAATAATCCTTTAAAATGCAAATCTGATATTGTTCACTCCCCCACCCCAACCCACTCCTAACCCATTTTTAAATATCCTTTGTGACTTCCTATAGGACTCCTGGTATGGCATTGTGGGTTAATGTACTGGACTGCAAAATCAGTTTGAACTGCAAAGTTGGCAGTTCAGGCTCACCAGCTGCTCCTCGGAAACGCTATACAGGGTTGTTAAGGGTCGGAACCGACTCGACGGCAATTATCAACAACAACAACTGCTTATATAGCAGAAAGCAATACCTCAGCCTCTTCAGCCTTCTATCTACACGTCCACCTCCCTGTCTCCCCTCAAGTTATACGGCCTTCTTTACGATCTTCAACATTTCCAAGTAAGCGCTACCACTGGGCCTTGCATACACTGTTCCTCTGTCTGGTGTGCTCATCTTTTCCCCTTGATGGAGTTAATTTTTACTTATCCTCTAGTTTTCTCTCAATTATCACTTCTTTAGGCAAGTCTTCCCAATCTGCTTCAGACTAGGTCAGATCCCTCAATTAAAGCAATAGCATATCTCTTCCCTTTGGAGAACTTTTCACTGTTGCAATCATGTCTTCATTTATTAAGCATCTACTTAGATGAAGGAGCTCTGGTAGCGTAGTGGTTACGAATCGGGCTGCGAACCTTAAGGTCAGTGGTTCGAAACTACCAGCCGCTCCGCGGGAGAAAGATGAGGCTTTCTACTCCCGTAAAGATTTACACCCTCGGAAACCCTGTACAGGGTCGCTATGGGTCGGAACCAACTCAACGGCACTTAACAACAACAACAACACTTAGATGAGCCCAGTATGGCATTGTAAGATAAACACTGGATTGGTAACTGCAGGGTCAGCAGTTCAAACCCACCAGCCACCCTCAAAACCCTGTACAGAGTCAATGAGTTGGAACTGACTCATTGGCACACAGCTGCTCCATGGAAACCCTGCTTAGGGTCACTATGAGTCAGAATTGACTTGACAGCACTTAACAACAACAATATATAAGCAAGGCGACCTGGTGGCTGCTAATTCAAAGAGTCCTTTCAGTGACTTTGCCATGAAAAGAACTGGTGATCCCTCATAAAGATTATAGCTCAGAAAACCCTATGGGGCAGTTCTGTCACATGAGGTTACTATGAGTGGAAAATCAAGGGGGGGGGCACTTAACATCACTAGGTAGTAATCAGATAATTATAGTGTTATGAGTGCTACCATAGGAATAATTATAGGGTGCTATGGGAGCACAAAAGAGGTTCCACATCTAGATTTGAAGATAAGGAGCTCTGGTAGCATAGTGGTTACGAATTGGGCTGCGAACCTTGAGGTCAGCAGTTTGAAACTACCAGCTGTTTTGTGAGAGAAAGATGAGACTTTCTACTCCCATAAAGATTTACAGCCTTGGAAACCCTGTACAGGGTCTCTATGAGTCGGAACCGACTCCATGGCACATCACAACCATGACGACCTCCGAAAAGGTGACACCTGAGCTGAGTTCTTAAGTTAGAATTATCAAGACATAAGGAAGAAACTGGATTCCAAGCAGAGGGCGAAAGGCAGGTTCAGGAAACTTACTGAGAGTAGTTGCATTTAGCTGGAATGCAGGATCCAGGTTGAATTTTGGGCCACCCTTTGGCACTTGAGAATAAATACATTAGATTGTGTGGCAGGCTTTTACTGGCCTCCTTTTGATCTACCATAACCCATACAAAGAAATCCTCTTTAGGCCAGCTTGTTGAATCTCTTATCAGATCTCCTCAGGCTGTGGGTTATTCTTCGAAGCTTCCTGTACCATCATGTTGCTACTTGTCTAAGAGAGGACCAGGGATAGGCTATCAACAAATCAAATTCTAATTGTTTGTAAATTTCCAAAAATTGAAAACAAAATTTCATCAATTTGAGATTGGTTAACATTAAGACAGTTAGAATATGACACATACACTATAAAATATGACACGCCCATACTCTGCAGCTAAAAGTATGTCTCCAAATTAAAAAAAAAAAAGTTTACAAAGGGGGCTTCAAGAAAGTTCATGGAAAAATCCCATTATCTTTTCATTCCATTTTCCACAGACTTTCTGAAGCCCCCTCATATGCACGTGTTTTTTAAATACACAGTCTTATTCTAGGAGGTTACATTCTCAAACCATTAGTCGTGATTGTTGTTAGAATTAAAGATTCAGACTCAGTCTCTACATGATATACTACTGTGTTGTTCAACTTTATTTAGCTATCATGTTTACCCTTACTGAAAATAACAATAAAGATATTTCCAATTTGGAAAAGAAGAAATCCAATTCCAAAACAAGGTCAGTTTGGATAACCCATCCTGGTGTGGTGCTGTAGGTTAAGTACTGGACCGAAAGGTCAGTTTCTACCACAATGTTGGGAGTTCAAACTCACCTGCCGCTCCTTGGAAACCCCATACAGGGTCACTGTAAGTCGATGGCACGTAACAACAATATCATCTATTAAGTTAGTTTGGACAGATGAGGATGGTGCTAGGATCTAACATCCTGAGGCAGAATAACGTCTCCGAAGAACTAACTGCAAAAACAGCCATGGGAGTGAGCAAGGCACCATGTAAGCGTTGTCAGTTCTCCCTGAAATTGGGCCCACTATGTGTCTCCTTGAAGACAAACATTCATCTATTAATTTGCCCATCAAGCATTTACTGAGTTTCTCCTATTTTTTGCCATACTCACTATAGAGTAATTGTGTGGAGGGAGGGAGGCTGTCAGAGAAGAAGAACTGACTTAGGGTCTCCATCCTCGTACTTACAGGAAGAGACAGAAGTAGGTTATAAAGAAGTAGAGAATACATGTGCTTCCACTTGATGAGCATTTGCTACAGGACATACAGCAGCTCTCAAGGTAGAATTTGTCTACATTTTACAGGTGAGGAAATGGGCTATGGTAAAATTTTGTTTAAAGTCCAGTTAGCTATGCTTGTATAGCAAACCATCCTAAAACAATAAGCACAGCAAGTCAGCATGGTGTTTCTTCTGGTCTTGACTGGTCTCACTCAGTGTGCCTGCAGTCAGCTGTGTGAATTTCCTGATCTTCACTGGGGATAGGATGGCCTCAGCTGGGATCACTGGCTTTCTTGTCTGTGTCTCTCAATGCACATGTCTCCCTTTTCCCTTCACATTTTTATGGCACTTGCAGGGAGTTGTTGTTGTTTTTAGGTGCCATCGAGTCGGTACCGACTCATAGCAACATTATGCACAGCAGAATAAAACCCTGCCCGATCCTGGGCCAACCTCACTACTGTTGCCACACTTGAGTCCATCGGTGCTGCCACTTGGCCAGTCCATCTCGTTGCAGGTCTTCCTCTTTTTCTCTGACCCTCCACCTAACTAAACATGATACCCTTCTCCAGTGAGTAGTCCCTCCTGACAATATGTCCGAAGTACAAGAGAGGAAGTTTGGCCATCTTGGCCTCCAAGGAGCACTCTGGCTGCACTTCTTCCAAAACGGATCTCTTGCAAGGAGTTGTTGTGAAGTGCCGTTGAGTCGGTTCCGACCCATAGCGACCCTGTATAGGGTTTCCGAGGAGCAGCTGGTGAGCATGAAATGCCAACCTTGCAGTTCAAACGGCTTTGCTGTCTGGTGCATTAACCCACAGAGCCACACCAGGAGCAAACTCCCCTTTGTAAGCTTCTCACAGCTTCTTGTTTGTTAGGACCCCATTGGCCAAAGAAAGTCACGTGGCTGGACCCAGCATTAGTGTGGGATGGAACTACAAAGTTATAGGGCAAAAGGCTGGGTACAGTGTGGGTGACCATGAATAGGATCGTGAATGCAATCAGTCTAACTTAGGTTACAATATAATATTTATCTGAAGAAGACTTAACAGAAGACAGTACACTAGAACTGAGTAACAAAACATGAGTGGATTCACTAATTATGCAGCTGTTACTTGGTACTGGATGCAGGCGGGTTTGCCATCATCAATAGAAATCGAGCAGGTCTTTCTGTACTTAGGACGGTTTCATTGTTTGTATCTTGACTTCGTCCCTTTTGGTCACTCACAGGGCAGCAGGCATCCAACATGTTTATAGAATTGTATTAAATATCTTACTGTGAATGAGGTGTGTACTGAAACAGCTGAACCTTGGGGGCCAGTTGTTAGAAAGAACAGCTCAGCAGCATGTCTGAAAACAAATCCTATATTTGGAAGAATTTCTCTCTCATTCAACTCACATTTTCTGAGTGCCTTTTGGAAGCCAGGTTCTGATGAAAAGGATGCAATAACACGTTTACAGCCTGAGCTACAGTTTAAATGGATAGGATTAATAACACTTTCCAACTAACAAATTTATCCTGCTACTTGGGGCTCCATTTTTAATGCTAACCCATCCAGAAAAATGCTTCAGGAGCAGGTGCTACACAAAATCAGAAGTTGTTAGGCACACCGATGGAAGGAGGCTGCATAGCAAAAATCTACCCTTAAACATTTTAAGCTAAAAGCCATGTCCTGTAGTACAGAACTCTGGGGTCCTAATCAAGGATTTACCCAAGACCTAGGGGGAGAAAGTTCTCTGTTAGAAAAGTATCCAGTCCTGTTGTAGGTGTTGAAGTGAGATGGGCTCTTGTTTGAGAATACAAATCAGCTTCCTGTACTCAACCAAAGAATGTACTCTTTGTGTCTGCCTGTGGATTTGACATCTAAGATTCAGGTCTTCCTAGTTGACAACCCATGCCCACCAGGCCAGTCCAGCACTTTGCAGAGAATTCAGCTGTGAAGTGACTCAAACTAGCTTTTTCAGCTTTTTCAGAAGATGGTTACCTTTTCTTTAAGCTTGTTAAAACTCCATCCTTGCAGAATCAAAATCGCTAAAAATTGACCTGTGAACTGTATTAAGCCAAACCTGAATTACTATTAGGTCCTTGGTGTTTAAAAGAAATTCCATTTTTAAGAATTATTTGTCAATTTTGTTCTCTGCGTACAAACTATCAGCTTTGAATCAAATGATGAAAACTACATATTCCAAAGTTTTCCTTTTTGCTTTGGCTGCCAAGAATTTCACAGCTAAACATAAGCTTAGTTTCCTAAATTTCCAGGCACATCTCTTTTTTTGACTTCTAATTTCTTTGCCATTTAAAAATTTCTACATCAGCATTGCACAGTAAATGTGGCTATTAAGTACTTATATTGTTGTTGATGAATGCCTTCCAGTCAGTTCCGACCCATAGCGACCCTATATAGGGTTTTCAACGAGCGGCTGGTGAGCTTGAACCACCAACCTTGCAGTTCAAACCAACTTTGTAGTCCAGCACATTAACCCACAGTGCCACACCAAACTGTAATGTAAATAACAAATTTTAATGTTGATTACAAGTTGGAGTGCTATTTTGAATATATTGGGTTAAATAAAATATATTAATAAAACTTTGTCTCATACAAAACCCCTTGATAAGCAGATGTGGGACCCTATCCAAAGAAGCAGCGACACCTGAGATGGAGGCAGAGCTAGGGACGTGGAGAAAGGGAGCAGCTGAGGACTCTAAATTCATGGAAAGAGGGACGGACTGAGAGCTGGTGACCAGGAGGCAGGCTTGCAGAATGTGCCCTTTGGTGGTTTAAATTATTATATATGCCTGAGTGTTTGAAAAAAAATAAGAGCTAAAATGAATAGAGAGAAATACCGTTAACTGATGGTACATGGAGAGGATTATAATCATTGTAATGAATCAAAGTATATGATTTGTTGAATGTGAAACTGATGATCTGCCCTATAAACTTTCACTTGTCACAATAAAAACTTAAAAACAAAACAACAAAACACCCCCTTGATAAAGTTTGCTTTCAACTCTCTTTTCCCAGGTGAGTAGTGTTCTCAAGACTCTCCCAAATCTGTTCTAAGCTTTGTTTAAGCTAACAAATTGGAAAGGATCTGATTAGACAATCCACAGTACAATGTAAATGACTGATAACTTTGTGTTCACCCATCTTCAGGGGGTATTTCAACAGGGAACAATCCCTGAACGAAGGAATGAATCCCTAATGGTAGAATTTCAGGCTTCAGTGACAGGTGAGTAAGAGGTAGACTGGTTTTATGTGTGTATTTATATGTGTGACAACATGCAGGATGTGACTGAAAAGTAGGGTCTTTGGGATGAAAGGTAATGTAGTAGACTGGCTGAACAGAAAAGGCAGCAAATTTCCAGCTGGGTCAGGCTACAAAGGGCTGTCATCCTGTGCAGGTGCTTAGGGGATTTATTAAGTAATAGAAGAGCCCAGTTGATGTCACCAGAGGTTAAGTACCAAGACAGTCTCCATGGTAACTACAGTGAAGTCTAAGAAAGGGCCTCAGAGTAGGAATCTGAAGACCATGCTTGCAGTGCACAACTGACTCACTGGCTTAACATTGGGCAAGTTTCTTCACCCTTTGGGTTTCAGTTTCTTCATCTGGAAAATGAAAATGGGTGTTCTATCTATGTGATGTGAAGGTGTTCTGAGAAATAGGATGTATTCTAAAAATGCAAGAAACCAGGATTAGTACCTTAAAATGGAAATGTAGTTGAGCATGCAGGCCCAGAATAGCGGAGGGTAGAAAGAAGGGGACAAGGACTGTGGGGAGGCCTGAAGGCCAATGTCCCTTGTGTCAGGAACAGCAGTCCTTCTCTGTCCTTGTAGGCTGCACCAGGACTCCCAGGGCCCATGCTTGCACATGACCAACGATGGCATGAGCTATGAACAAACGGGACTATAAGAAGACTTCGGTTCAGGAGCCCCCCCTTGACTACTCCTTCAAAAGCATCCACGTCATTCCAGGTCAGCCCACAGAGCACTGCACTCCACTCACCACAGTAGGAGGTTCTTCACATGTGCTTGCAGAATTTATTTTTATTTTTTGATGGGGTGGAGAGGGAGGGTAGGAGTGGAAAGGTTTTATCCGTTTAAAAAAAATTTGAAAGGATTCAGGATAGTTGATGGATAATCTTCAAAAGAAGGCAAGCTATAGGAAGAAAGGTGAAAGAAACTCTAGAAGGCAATCTAATAGTTGTTGTTGTTGTTATGTGCCATCGAGTCGGTTCCGACCCATAGCGACCCTGTATAGGGTTTCCGAGGGTGTAAATCTTTATGGGAGTAGAAAGCCTCATCTTTCTCCCGCGGAGCAGCTGGTAGTTTCAAACCACTGACCTTAAGGTTCGCAGCCCAATTCGTAACCACTACGCTACCAGAGCTCTCTTTTTTATGTTGAGAGAAGGAAATGTGTGAAAGAAAAACACCCCCTGCAGCGGAGGCCCAGCCAGCAGGCAGACCCTGTCTCCTCTGAGGACCCTAACATAAGGAATCTTACTAACTGTAATCCTTACAGTTTCTATTATTTATTGGAAAATTTCTTAGATTCATTCCAACAATATTCACATTTATCCCATCATCACCTACACTTACTGCAGCCGCCCACACATTCATTCCCCTTCTACCCTTCAGTAACTTTCGTAAATGGCAGCCCGTCTGCTTCAGGACATACAGCAACAGCATGCGCTCAGGAGTCACCAGCTCTTTCCAAGAAGTTCTGCTGTCCCTGGCTTTTGTTGTCTGGTGGTGGTGTCAGTTCTGACTCATAGCAACCCTGTACAGGGGTTCCGAGGCTGTAAATATTTACAGGGACAGAAAGCCTCATCCTTCTCCCAAAGAACAGATGGTAGTATCGAACTGCTGACCTTGTGGTTTGCAGCCCGATTCGTAACCAGTACGTGACCAGATAGAAAACATCAATTCTTCTGTCTTCACAGAACACATGTACATTTGCATATCCTAGACCAGTATTGCTATTGGCCTTCTCTCTCAGGTAATTTGTGGCCACCTTTAAGCTCAAGGAGCTGGCACACAGTTACCCAGGAGGCAGTAGCCTTCACTTAGGTTTAGGGAACTTGGATTGGCATCAGACACTGCTAACTCATATTTATTCTTTCATGGGCACTCACATACCTACCATGATCTTTATTGTGCATATTATTTCTGATTGATGTAGTTCATGTTTCTTAGGATTTTGGATGGAATTAATAGCTACATACAAAATACCTGAGGGGACAGAGAAAGTGAAGGAAATATAATTCTATCTACTCTGAGAATACCCAGCTCTGAAAGGGGTGATAGAACTCTGTCCTGATTCCATAATACGTAAAAAGACAAAGTACTGCTATACAGCACAAAACAATCCATACAGATGCTCTATCCTTCATTCACTAATTGAGCACCTACTACTTATTTATAATTTGGATTACATATGTAATACTCGTGAGGGTATGTGTGTGCATCTTGCTGCTTGAACAAACACAAACCACCCTCTTGGGTACAAAGGGTGAGGTACATCCAGAAGCCCCAAAAGCTGGAGTGCCAAGTTCCCCAGAGGCTTTAGAGCATTTATTTCAAGCTAGGGTTAGAAGACAGGACAGAAGTTTGAGGATATTTGGCACACTCTTAACTATTTGGTGAATCAATCAAGAAATATATAATAAAATCAGAAACATCAGCAACTTTGCTGCTGCTGACTTCCATCAAGTTGGTTCAAACTCATAGTGACCCTGTATAGGCTTTCTGAGGCTGTAAATCTTTACGGGAGCAGAAAGCCTCATCTTACTCTTGTAGAGCATCTGGTGAATTTGAACTGCTGACCTTGAGGTTAATAAGCAAACGCATACCCCACCACTCTACCAGCGCTCCTTGGCATTAACGTTAGAGGGCATATAATCCACAGTACATCAACTAAAGTCCTCTAACATCTGTTCACAAATGTGCAAACCAAAGTCAATAAAGTATTGCTTCTAGGGTTCCAGTTCATACATGCTCAGGTTTATTCCTAAACATGTTTTAATGTGACCAGTGAATGGCTGTAGACAAGTTTTCTCAGTAATTCACCTGTCTTAGTGGCTTTAAAAGGAGTTCTGGTAGCATAGTGGTTACGAATCGGGCTGCGAACCTTAAGGTCAGCAGTTCGAAACTACCAGCCACTCCGCGGAAGAAAGATGAGGCTTTCTACTCCCGTAAAGATTTACACCCTCGGAAACCCTGTACAAGGTCGCTATGGGTCGGAACCGACTCGATGGCACTTAACAACAACAACAAGTGGCTTTAAAGGCGACCTGCTGGACCAGTTAAATTCAAGGCAGAGAAATGACTCCAAAGGGGTAAATATGATGATTTTTCTCAGAGGATGTATGACGATCATGAGGGCTTACTAGGAAGAAGTTTTAAGAAAACTGGAAACTGAATTGGTAAGAAAAAGGCCAAGAAAATTGCACTGAAAAATTTTTTTCCATCACAATGCACTTCCTCATTCTTAGAGGCTGTCCCACAAGATTGTTTTAGTAAAAACCTTTTCCATCCATCATACAGCCCTGACCTTCCCCTTGACTTCTTTTTGTTCCCCAAACTCAAGGAGTATTTAAAGGAACATAATTTAAGTCTCTCAAGGATGCCAAAACTTCCGTGTTGACCAGGTGTTGTAAATCAGAGCACAGAATTCTTCAGGAAAGGGTGGTGGTCATGAAGTGCTGTTTAGTTGGTTCTGACTTGTAGTGACCCTGTATAGGGTTTTGGGGAGTGGCTGGCAGGTTTGAACTGGATAAGTCCTGTTCTTATCCTACAACACCACACTAGGACTAAGGGAAGAGAAACAGAAACACCAGCTTCAGACCTAGATGGAGGATGTGTCAAAAACAGTATTCATATTTTGAATAATGGTGTCTTGTAGAAATACTTTTTGACCTACCGTCCTACAGTGTTAATGGAGTTCCCCACCATATTCACATACCAGCCCTACAGTTGGGGCTATGGGTGAACCAAGAAAGTTATATCAAATTGATTCTTGCATTCTGGAAACAGATGCAGGAAAACTGATTAAACAAATTGCATGGCAGCTCTTCAGAGATAAGAAGACAGGATCACGCTCCCTCCACCAAGTCTTTCTGGGATTGAGTGCCCTCTATTTCTAAGAGCTTTTATCCTTATGGTCCACTTTTCAAAGAGTGCCCTTGGCCTACTCTACTACACAAGGGAGCACTGACAGAAATCCTCAGGCAATCAGTGTCTAGTTGGAGTCTGAGGGGAGCAGTAACCTGTTGCAGTCTTGACACCCCACTCCACCTGATTTCAGCAGCTCTAGGCCTCAAGTTTTAGGGAACTCCATCCCACTGGTGGTGTCCTCTGAGTTTGGGATCAGTCATGCTTAGTTGCATTTTCCAAAAGATTGATGAGGACTAGGTACTCGCTGATATGTGGGCTTATTTGGACTTTTTAACTTTTACTCTACTGTCATTTCATCTTGGGGTTCTCAGAAGGTGTGGGGAACAGACGGCAGGATTGAACATTTACTCATAAACTGG